>NC_088399.1:28840296-29208629 GCF_034236695.1 Oncorhynchus nerka
AGTATCTCTACGATAGAGCCACTTTACATGTTTCCTGTCCTACAGTATTCCCCAACTTATCTTTTGAGAGTATTCACTTGTTAAATTAGCTTTTGCACAACTCCCACTTTCCACAATGTTGACATTCTAAAAATGAAATAGATGTACAAAGCCATCTGTTTTTGTTAACTGAAGAACATGGGTTCAATCCCTGTTCGACGTTTATGGTAGATAGCTGATATTATGGAAATGTACTTTCATCACAACAGTGTAAAGAAAAGGTAAATTGTCTTGATATGGCCACTGCGACCTGTATGCTCTAGTCGGCTGGCCCTCGCTACATATTCGTCGCCAGAACCACTGGCTATTTTGTTATTGACTGTGCGCTTGTTTGTTCCATGTGTAACTCGTCGCCATAACCACTGGCTCCAGGTCATCTGTAAGTCTATGCTAGGTAAAGCTCCGCCTTATCAAAGCACTCACAGGCGGCCTAGTCCTTGCGCAGCCCTTCCAGCTGCAGTCAGAGCAGGAGATGCCCATCTGTAAATAGCCCACCCAATCTACCTACCTCATCGCCATATTATTTTTATTTACTTTCTGCACTTTTGCACACCAATATTTCTACTTGCACATCATCATCTGCTCATCTATCACTCCAGTGTTCATTTGCTAAATTGTGATTACTTCGGTACTATGGCATATTTATTGCCTTTAAAAAAAAATCCCTTCTATTTTGTTATTGACTGTGCGCTAGTTTGTTCCATGTGTAACTCGTCGCCAGAACCACTGGTTCCAGGTCATCTGTAAGTCTATGCTAGGTAAAGCTCCGCCTTATCAAGGCAATCACAGGCGGCCTAGTCCTCTCGCAGCAGTCCCTTCCAGCTGCAGTCAGAGCAGGAGATGTTCACCCCTCCGCGTCCAGACTGCAAATGAATTGCACTGCTTTGCTTTACCTTGGCCAGGTCGCAGTTGTGTATGAGAACTTGTTCTTAACTGGCTTACCTGCTATAATAAAGGAGAAATTTAAGAAAATAAGAAAAAAAAAATTCTTTCCCAGAAAGGGGGTGTAGCTCAGTGGTAGAGCGCATGCTTTGCATGTATGAGGTCCTGGGTTCAATCCCCAGCTTCTCCATGTTTTTTTGCAAAGACCCAACTTCTACTTTCCAGAATGTTGAAATTCTAAGCAGGAAACAGAGATGTGCTAAATAATTTGGTCTTTTAATCTGAAGAACATGCGTTCAATCCCTGTTACTACATTTATAGAACAGAAGTGGCATGGTTGCCAACTTTTATGGCATCATTTTCAAAAACTGAAGTTCATGTTTTCGATCCCTGTCCGTACCTGTTTTAAGAATTGCTGCTATCATTTCATTGTAGTTTCAATGGAGTGGTGTATATATAAAGTACAGTGTATTGATATTGCGTTTTATCTGCAAATTAAATGGGATGGAAGCTCAGAGGGGAGTGCATGCTATATATGTATGAGGTCCTTTCTCCACTGAGTTTGTGTGCCAAATTCACATTTGCACAACTACTACTTTCCCGAACGTTGATATATATATATATATTGCAGTATAGAGTGGCATGGTGGCCAAGTGGTAAGGCGTCGGTCTCGTAAACCGAACACCATGGGTTCAAATCCCATCTGTGCCTTTATAGAAAAAGCTTCAAATTCCATGGAAATGTACATTCATTTGAAGACTTTGTAGAAAAATCATGTTGTATCAATATTTGAACATAACTATTATATTAAGGGCAAGTATCTCTACGATAGAGCCACTTTACATGTTTCCTGTCATACATAAGGGAAGATTTTGGCAGTACCTGTATGGTTAGTGAGAAAGTCCATATTGCAAATGTACGGTCCCTTACTAGACGTCCGAAATCGTTTGTAAAATTCGCGGACGGCGTCGGGCCGAGAGGCAGGGCCGGACCTACCAGGAAGTCATCAAATGAACTTTGTCGGACATTCGGTTTCCGTTTTACAAAAATAATAAGATTTAGGTCATTTTTCCGCCGTCCCGGAAATTCCCACAAGAGGGCATAAGCAATCATATTGGTATTGGACAAAACATCACGATTCACGACGGGGCCTTATCTCGAAAACTGAAAATATTTAGAAGGCGAAACTCGGTGAGCGTAGGGGCGGCATAATGGGCAGTTGGCCCCGAACAAGATGGCGTCTAGGCCTCAACGGTTTTGAGTTATGGCCATTCATCTGGGATTAAAGGTCCAAAATGAAAATAGAGAAATTATTTTTCCACTTCACGTCAAAGTCAAGGAGCCTCCGGTGTCAATACAAAAAAAAAGAACCAGCCATTTATCTATCGTCATTTAAGAGAAATCGTACAACGACACCTAGGTGATGTTCACGGATAGGTTTTTTTTTTTCAACGGTTACAGATCCAGTTGCAGGGTGTTCTTACGAATCTTTTTAAAGTGTGCTGCGGAGCTCTGCAAGATTTCTGTGATTTTCTATGATTTTCTGAAATAACACACACTCACTAAACCCTCCGTAAATAACTCAGTTCTTAACGTAAAGACTTCAAACTCAGGATTCTGTAAAGGCATACCCAAATCATGATATGAGTTTATTTATAGCTTCCTGTGCCAACCGGAAGTGCCTTAAATGGTGTCACAGTGGCAGTTTCCAAGGGTTAAAAAGGTCAGATCTTTTCAAAACTTCATATGTGTGATTAGGCAACCCCCATAAACTGTAAGTCAGTCATTTCTCCCAACAGATGTCAAAGAAAAGCTCTCTCTCACACACACACACACACACACACACATAAACACACACACAGCAAGGATGGAGTGACAAAGTGCGGTGCTTAAAGACACACAAAGCCTATAATGGCATTTCCATATTCTCTAGGCCGTGCCGAGTTCAACAAGATGCCCCGCTTGACCGTAGCTCGCTCCAAAATTAAGCCTAGCCCTAAATATAATTTGTTTTGGGTGACAGTGAGAGAACCGTTAGGGTGAGAAGCACAATTCGACCTTAGGTACGTTCCTAAGGTCCTCCCGATCCGTGCAAGCCTAACCTTGACCATGTGGCATTAACCCTTAACAGTTAAAAGGTGTTTACATCAAACAGTTTGCATTGACCTCTCCCCATAGGAATACATTGCCTGCACCTCTAAATTCAACCTGAAGCCTATGTGGGTTATGAATGCCTAATGAACCTGTCTTCTATGACAGTCCATCAGACCACTATGAGGTCTATCTGTGTCGATCCTAAGCTTCCTGGAGCAACCGGAAGTGGTTAAATTGACCCAAAATGAGTTTTGATGTACATAACCTTCAAAGGTGAAAATGACTGCATTCAACACTGTGTAGATCGTAGATCAGTCAATTCTTAACTTAAAGACTTAAAACTCAGGATTCTGTAAGTGTTTATGTCAATCAAGACATGTGTTTACTTATAGCTTCCTGTGCCAACCGGAAGTGCCTTTAATTGGGTCACACTCTCTGTTTTGAAGGGTTAGAAAAGTCATATCTCTCCAAAACTTCATATGTGTGACTAGGTAACCCTCTAAACTGTAAATCAGTCATTTCTCCCAGCAGATATCAAAGAAAAGCTCTCACACACACACACAGCAAGGATGGAGTTAAAAAGTGCGGTGCTTAAAGACACAGAGAGCAGGCAATGGCATTACCATAATCTCTAGGCCGTGCCGAGTTCAACGAGATATCCCGCTTGACCGTAGCTCGCTCGGTCTGAGCGCAGCGACCATTAGAAAAGTAGGCCCAAAATGAAGCCTGCCCCACAACGTCATTTGCTTTTGGGTGACAGTGAGAGAACCGTTAGGGTGAGAAGCACAATTCGACCTCAGGTGTGTTCCTAAGGTCCTTCCGATCTGTGGAAGCCTAACCATGACCGTGTGGCGTTAATTAACCCTTAATAGTTAAAAGAATGTGTTTACTTCAAAGAGTTTGCATTGACTTCTCTCCCCATAGGAATACATTGCCTGCACCCCTAAATTCAACCTGAAGCCTATATGGGTTATGAATGCCGTATGAACCTGTCTTTGGTAACAGTCCATCAGGCCCGTATGAGGTCTACCTGTGTTGATTCTAAGCTTCCTGGACCAACCGGAAGTGGTTAAAATCACCCTAAAAGTGTATATCCATACCCTGCCTACAGTTTGATAGACATAGTGCATTCAACCCTGTGTAAATCAGTCAATTCTTAATGTAAGGACTTAAAACTCAGGATTCTGTAACAGCATACCCCAGTGAGGATATGTGTTGACTTATAGCTTCCTGTGCCAACCGGAAGTGCCATAATTGGTGTCTCAGGGGCTGTTTCGAGGGATTAAAAAAGTCAGATCTTTCCAAAACTTCATATATGTGATTAGGCAACCCCCATGAACTGTAAATCAGTCATTTTTCCCATAAAATTTCAAAGGAAAACTAAATCGCACACACACACAGCTTGGAAGTTTTTATTTTTATTTTTTTTATTTCACCTTTATTTAACCAGGTAGGCTAGTTGAGAACAAGTTCTCATTTGCAACTGCGACCTGGCCAAGATAAAGCATAGCAGTGTGAACAGACAACACAGAGTTACACATGGAGTAAGCAATTAACAAGTCAATAACACAGTAGAAAAAAAATGGGCAGTCTATATACAATGTGTGCAAAAGGCATGAGGAGGTAGGCGAATAATACAATTTTGCAGATTAACACTGGGGTGATAAATGATCAGATGGTCATGTACAGGTAGAGATATTGGTGTGCAAAAGAGCAGAAAAGTAAATAAATAAATAAAATAAAAAAACAGTATAAAAACAGTATGGGGATGAGGTAGGTGAAAATGGGTGGGCTATTTACCAATAGACTATGTACAGCTGCAGCGATCGGTTAGCTGCTCGGATAGCTGATGTTTGAAGTTGGTGAGGGAGATAAAAGTCTCCAACTTCAGCGATTTTTGCAGTTCATTCCAGTCACAGGCAGCAGAGTACTGGAACGAAAGGCGGCCAAATGAGGTGTTGGCTTTAGGGATGATCAGTGAGATACACCTGCTGGAGCGTGTGCTACGGATGGGTGTTGCCATCGTGACCAGTGAACTGAGATAAGGCGGAGCTTTACCTAGCATGGACTTGTAGATGACCTAGAGCCAGTGGGTCTGGCGACGAATATGTAGCGAGGGCCAGCCGACTAGAGCATACAAGTCGCAGTGGTGGGTGGTATAAGGTGCTTTGGTGACAAAACGGATGGCACTATGATAGACTGCATCCAGTTTGCTGAGTAGAGTGTTGGAAGCCATTTTGTAGATGACATCGCCGAAATCGAGGATCGGTAGGATAGTCAGTTTTACTAGGGTAAGCTTGGCGGCGTGAGTGAAGGAGGCTTTGTTGCGGAATAGAAAGCCGACTCTTGATTTGATTTTCGATTGGAGATGTTTGATGTGAGTCTGGAAGGAGAGTTTGCAGTCTAGCCAGACACCTAGGTACTTATAGATGTCCACATATTCAAGGTCGGAACCATCCAGGGTGGTGATGCTAGTCGGGCATGCGGGTGCAGGCAGCGATCGGTTGAAAAGCATGCATTTGGTTTTACTCGCGTTTAAGAGCAGTTGGAGGCCACGGAAGGAGTGCTGTATGGCATTGAAGCTCGTTTGGAGGTTAGATAGCACAGTGTCCAATGACGGGCCGAAAGTATATAGAATGGTGTCGTCTGCGTAGAGGTGGATCAGGGAATCGCCCGCAGCAAGAGCAACATCATTGATATATACAGAGAAAAGAGTCGGCCCGAGAATTGAACCCTGTGGCACCCCCATAGAGACTGCCAGAGGACCGGACAGCATGCCCTCCGATTTGACACACTGAACTCTGTCTGCAAAGTAATTGGTGAACCAGGCAAGGCAGTCATCCGAGAAACCGAGGCTATTGAGTCTGCCGATAAGAATATGGTGATTGACAGAGTCGAAAGCCTTGGCGAGGTCGATGAAGACGGCTGCACAGTACTGTCTTTATCGATAGCGGTTATGATATCGTTTAGTACCTTGAGCGTGGCTGAGGTGCACCCGTGACCGGCTCGGAAACCAGATTGCACAGCGGAGAAGGTACGGTGGGATTCGAGATGGTCAGTGACCTGTTTGTTGACTTGGCTTTCGAAGACCTTAGATAGGCAGGGCAGGATGGATATAGGTCTATAGCAGTTTGGGTCCAGGGTGTCTCCCCCTTTGAAGAGGGGGATGACTGCGGCAGCTTTCCAATCCTTGGGGATCTCAGACGATATGAAAGAGAGGTTGAACAGGCTGGTAATAGGGGTTGCGACAATGTTTCAGAAATAGAAATAGTTTCAGAAATAGAGGGTCCAGATTGTCAAGCCCAGCTGATTTGTACGGGTCTAGGTTTTGCAGCTCTTTCAGAACATCTGCTATCTGGATTTGGGTAAAGGAGAACCTGGAGAGGCTTGGGCGAGGAGCTGCAGGGGGGGGCGGAGCTGTTGGCCGAGGTTGGAGTAGCCAGGCGGAAGGCATGGCCAGCCGTTGAGAAGTGCTTATTGAAGCTTTCGATAATCGTGGATTTATCGGTGGAGACCGTGTTACCTAGCCTCAGTGCAGTGGGCAGCTGGGAGGAGGTACTCTTGTTCTCCATGGACTTCACAGTGTCCCAGAACTTTTTGGAGTTGGAGCTACAGGATGCAAACTTCTGCCTGAAGAAGCTGGCCTTAGCTTTCCTGACTGACTGCGTGTATTGGTTCCTGACTTCCCTGAACAGTTGCATATCACGGGGCTATTCGATGCTATTGCAGTCCGCCACAGGATGTTTTTGTGCTGGTCGAGGGCAGTCAGGTCTGGAGTGAACCAAGGGCTGTATCTGTTCTTGGTTCTGCATTTTTTGAACGGAGCATGCTTATCTAAAATGGTGAGGAAGTTACTTTTAAAGAATGACCAGGCATCCTCAACTGACGGGATGAGGTCAATGTCCTTCCAGGATACCCGGGCCAGGTCGATTAGAAAGGCCTGCTCACAGAAGTGTTTTAGGGAGCGTTTGACAGTGATGAGGGGTGGTCGTTTGACTGCGGCTCCGTGGCGGATACAGGCAATGAGGCAGTGATCGCTGAGATCCTGGTTGAAGACAGCGGAGGTGTATTTGGAGGGCCAGTTGGTCAGGATGACGTCTATGAGGGTGCCCTTGTTTACAGAGTTAGGGTTGTACCTGGTGGGTTCCTTGATGATTTGAGTGAGATTGAGGGCATCTAGCTTACATTGTAGGACTGCCGGGGTGTTAAGCATATCCCAGTTTAGGTCACCTAACAGAACAAACTCTTGAAGCTAGATGGGGGGCGATCAATTCACAAATGGTGTCCAGGGCACAGCTGGGAGCTGAGGGTGGCCGGTAGCAGGCGGCAACAGTGAGAGACTTATTTCTGGAGAGGGTAATTTTCAAAATTAGTAGTTCGAACTGTTTGGGTATGGACCTGGAAAGTATGACGTTACTTTGCAGGCTATCTCTGCAGTAGACTGCAACTCCGCCCCCTTTGGTAGTTCTATCTTGACGGAAGATGTTATAGTTGGGTATGGAAATCTCTGAATTTTTGGTGGCCTTCCTGAGCCAGGATTCAGACACGGCAAGGACATCAGGGTTAGCAGAGTGTGCTAAAGCAGTGAGTAAAACAAACTTAGGGAGGAGGCTTCTGATGTTGACATGCATAAAACCAAGGCTTTTTCAATCACAGAAGTCAACAAATGAGGGTACCTGGGGACATGCAGGGCCTGGGTTTACCTCCACATCACCCGCGGAACAGAGAAGGAGTAGTATGAGGGTGCGGCTAAAGGCTATCAAAACTGGTCGCCTAGAGCGTTGGGGGCAGAGGATAAGAGGAGCAGGTTTCTGGGCATGGTAGAATATATTCAGGGCATAATGCACAGACAGGGGTATGGTGGGGTGCGGGTACAGCGGAGGTAAGCCCAGGCACTGGGTGATGATGAGACAGGTTGTATCTCTGGACATGCTGGTTGTAATGGGTGAGGTCACCGCATGTGTGGGAGGTGGGACAAAGGAGGTAACAGGGGTATGCAGAGTGGGTCTAGGGGCTCCATTGTGAACTAAAACAATTATAACTAACCTGAACAACAGTATACAAGGCATATTGACATCTGAGAGAGACATACAGCGAGGCATACAGTAATCACAGGTGTTGAATTTGGAAAGCTAGCTAAAAACTGTCGTTCTGCCCCTGAACAGGCAGTTAAATCCGCTAGCACAACAAACAGCAGGTAAAATCACAGGTGTTGAATTTGAAACTAGCTAAAAACAGTAGGCGAGGGCTAGCACAACAAACAGCAGGTAAAAAGACAAACAAGCAGAAAGGAGTACCGTGATTAATGGACAGTCCAGCGTCGTCAGCTATGTAGCCAAGAGATCAGTGTCCAGGGGCAGCGGTGGATGGGCAGGGGGCTGGCGAGTGTTATCCAGGTTTTTTTTTTTTTTTTTTTTAAACTAACAATGACTAACTAGCTTGTAGCTAGTTAGCTGGTTAGCGTCTGGAGGTTCTTGAGTGTGTCATAAAAATAAAAATAAGAGTAAAAGTAATAGCGATTCCGTATCACATTGGGTGAGGCAGGTTTCCGGAAGGTATAAACAAATTAAAAATCAAAAAGAGATAGAAAGTAAATGGGGTCAGAGAGTGATTGGGACGCGGTGGTACAGACGGTTAGCAGGCCTGTGCTAACAAGCTAACAGTTCGTAGGCCCGAGCTAGACAAGGTAGCAGTTAGCGGACCGGAGCTTGACAAGCTAGCCGTTAGCAGGCCGAATTAGCAAGCAGGGAGATAGCGAGGGCTAGAGAGTTAACCTTTGGGGACGTCGCGATGGGGTGAGTCTGTTTATTTATCTTGCTCTGGGACAGAGCGTTAGCCAGGAGTAGCCACTCGGATTGCAGCTAGCTATTTACGATGATCGGTATAAAGCTTCAGAGCTTGCGGTAGGAATCCGGAGATGTGGTAGAGAAAAGCAGTCTGATATGCTTTGGGTAGATGTCGCTGGTGTCCTAGTTAGCGTTGAAGACCGCTAGCAGTGGCTAGCTAGTTAGCGGCTAGCTTCTGATGAGGGTTCGATTCTAAAGCATAGAAAAGCAGATCAAGTACCACATTGGGTGATGCGGGTTGCAGGAGAGTATATTCAGCCTGTGGTTGGGAAGTGAGATTAAAATATGCGAAATATATACTGAAAAAAGAGGAAAAAACTATATTTACACTATACAGGACGGACAAGACAAAACACACGTCCGACTGCTACGCCATCTTGGACATAGTGAGGAGAGTGGGTATAGGCTTAACTCTACATATAATGAGAGAGAGTGAGTATAGGCTTACCTCTACATATAATGAGGAGAGTGGGTAAAAGGCTTACCTCTACATATAATGAGAGAAAGTGGGCTTACCTCTAAATATAATGAGAGAGAGTGGCTATAGGCTTACCTCTAAATATAATGAGAGAGAGTAGCATATAATGGGGAGTGGGTAAACCTCTACATATAATGAGAGAGAGTGGGTATAGGCTTACCTCTACATATAATGAGAGAGAGAGCACCTCTACATATAATGGCTATAGGCTTACCTCTACATATAATGAGAGAGAGAGTGGGTATAGGCTTACCTCTACATATAATGAGGGAGAGTGGGTAAGGCTTAACTCTACATATAATGAGAGAGAGTGGGTATAGGCTTACCTCTACATATAATGAGAGAGAGTAGGGTATAGCTTAACTCTACATATAATGAGAGAGAGTGGGTATAGGCTTAACTCTACATATAATGAGGAGAGAGTGGGTATAGGCTTAACTCTACATATAATGAGAGAGAGTGGGTATAGGCTTACCTCTACATATAATGAGAGAGTGGGTATAGGCTTACCTCTACATATAATGAGAGAGAGTGGGTATAGGCTTACCTCTGCATATAATGAGGGAGAGTGGGTATAGGCTTAACTCTACATATAATGAGAGGAGAGTGGGTATAGGCTTACCTCTACATATAATGAGAGAGAGTGGGTATAGGCTTACCTCTACATATAATGAGAGAGAGTGGGTATAGGCTTACCTCTAAATATAATGAGAGAGTGGGTATAGGCTTACCTCTACATATAATGAGAGAGTGGGTATAGGCTTACCTCTACATATAATGAGGGAGAGAGAGTGAGAGAGAGTGGGTAGGCATATAATGGAAGCACACCTCTACATATAATGAGGGAGAGTGGGTATAGGCTTACCTCTACATATAATGAGAGAGAGAGGGTATAGGCTTAACTCTAAATATAATGAGAGAGAGTGGCTATAGGCTTACCTCTACATATAATGAGAGAGTGGGCTTACCTCTACATATAATAGGCTTACCTCTACATATAATGAGAGAGAGTGGGTATAGGCTTACCTCTGCATATAATGAGGGAGAGTGGGTATAGGCTTAACTCTACATATAATGAGGAGAGTGGGTATAGGCTTAACTCTACATATAATGAGAGAGAGTGGGTATAGGCTTACCTCTACATATAATGAGAGGGAGAGTGGGTATAGGCTTAACTCTACATATAATGAGAGAGTGGGTATAGGCTTACCTCTACATATAATGAGAGAGAGTGGGTATAGGCTTACCTCTGCATATAATGAGGGAGAGTGGGTATAGGCTTAACTCTAAATATAATGAGAGAGAGTGGTATAGGCTTACCTCTACATATAATGAGAGAGAGTGGGTATAGGCTTACCTCTACATATAATGAGAGAGAGTGGGTATAGGCTTACCTCTACATATAATGAGAGTGGAGAGTGAGGAGAGTGGGTATAGGCTTACCTCTACATATAATGAGAGAGAGTGGTATAGGCTTACCTCTACATATAATGAGGAGAGTGGGTATAGGCTTACCTCTACATATAATGAGAGAGTGGGTATAGGCTTACCTCTACATATAATGAGGGAGAGTGGGTATAGGCTTACCTCTACATATAATGAGAGAGAGTGGGTATAGGCTTACCTCTACATATAATGAGAGAGAGTGGGTATAGGCTTACCTCTACATATAATGAGAGAGTGGGTATAGGCTTACCTCTACATATAATGAGAGAGAGTGGGTATAGGCTTACCTCTGCATATAATGAGGGAGAGTGGGTATAGGCTTAACTCTACATATAATGAGATAGAGTGGGTATAGGCTTACCTCTACATATAATGAGAGAGAGTGGGTATAGGCTTAACTCTACATATAATGAGAGGAGAGTGGGTATAGGCTTACCTCTACATATAATGAGAGAGAGTGGGTATAGGCTTACCTCTACATATAATGAGGGAGAGTGGGTATAGGCTTAACTCTACATATAATAGATGTATAGGCTTACCTCTACATATAATGAGAGAGAGTGGGTATAGGCTTACCTCTACATATAATGAGAGAGAGTGGGTATAGGCTTACCTCTACATATAATGAGGGAGAGTGGGTATAGGCTTAACTCTACATATAATGAGGAGAGTGGGTATAGGCTTAACTCAAACATATAATGAGGGAGAGTGGGTATAGGCTTACCTCTACATATAATGAGAGAGAGTGGGTATAGGCTTACCTCTACATATAATGAGAGAGAGTGGGTATAGGCTTACCTCTACATATAAAGTGGGAGGCTTACCTCTACATATAATGAGAGAGAGTGGGTATAGGCTTACCTCTACATATAATGAGGAGAGTGGGTATAGGCTTAACTCTACATATAATGAGGGAGAGTGGGTATAGGCTTAACTCTACATATAATGAGAGAGAGTGGGTATAGGCTTACCTCTAAATATAATGAGAGAGAGTGGGTATAGGCTTACCTCTACATATAATGAGAGAGAGTGGGTATAGGCTTACCTCTACATATAATGAGGGAGAGTGGGTATAGGCTTACTCTACATATAATGAGAGAGAGTGGGTATAGGCTTACCTCTACATATAATGAGAGAGAGGAGAGTGGGTATAGGCTTAACTCTACATATAATGATGAGGAGAGTGGGTATAGGCTTAACTCTACATATAATGAGGAGAGTGGGTATAGGCACCTCTACATATAATGAGAGAGAGTGGGTATAGGCTTAATGATGAGAGAGAGTGGGTATAGGCTTACCTCTACATATAATGAGGGAGAGTGGGTATAGGCTTACCTCTACATATAATGAGAGAGAGTGGGTATAGGCTTACCTCTACATATAATGAGAGAGAGTGGGTATAGGCTTACCTCTACATATAATGAGAGAGAGTGGGTATAGGCATATAATGAGGAGAGAGTGGGTTACTCTACATATAATGAGAGAGAGTGGCTATAGGCTTACCTCTACATATAATGAGAGAGAGTGGGTATAGGCTTACCTCTACATATAATGAGGGAGAGTGGGTAAAGGCTTACCTCTACATATAATGAGAGAGAGTGGGTATAGGCTTACCTCTACATATAATGAGAGAGAGTGGGTATAGGCTTAACTCTACATATAATGAGAGAGAGTGGGTATAGGCTTACCTCTACATATAATGAGAGAGAGTGGGTATAGGCTTACCTCTACATATAATGAGGGAGAGTGGGTATAGGCTTAACTCTACATATAATGAGAGAGAGTGGGTATAGGCTTACCTCTACATATAATGAGAGAGTGGGTATAGGCTTACCTCTACATATAATGAGAGAGAGTGGGTATAGGCTTAACTCTACATATAATGAGAGAGAGTGGGTATAGGCTTACCTCTACATATAATGAGAGAGAGTGGGTATAGGCTTACCTCTACATATAATGAGAGAGAGTGGGTATAGGCTTAACTCTACATATAATGAGAGAGAGTGGGTATAGGCTTACCTCTACATATAATGAGGGAGAGTGGGTAAAGGCTTACCTCTACATATAATGAGAGAGAGTGGGTATAGGCTTACCTCTACATATAATGAGAGAGAGTGGGTATAGGCTTACCTCTACATATAATGAGAGTGGGTATAGGCTTACCTCTACATATAATGAGAGAGAGTGGGTATAGGCTTAACTCTACATATAATGAGGAGAGTGGTATAGGCTTACCTCTACATATAATGAGAGAGAGTGGGTATAGGCTTACCTCTACATATAATGAGGGAGAGTGGGTATAGGCTTAACTCTACATATAATGAGAGAGAGTGGGTATAGGCTTACCTCTACATATAATGAGGAGAGAGTGGGTATAGGCTTACCTCTACATATAATGAGAGAGAGTGGGTATAGGCTTACCTCTACATATAATGAGGAGAGTGGGTATAGGCTTAACTCTACATATAATGAGAGAGTGGGTATAGGCTTACCTCTACATATAATGAGAGAGAGTGGGTATAGGCTTCTACATATAATGAGGAGAGTGGGTATAGGCTTAACTCTACATATAATGAGAGAGAGTGGGTATAGGCTTACCTCTACATATAATGAGAGAGAGTGGGTATAGGCTTACCTCTACATATAATGAGAGAGAGTGGGTATAGGCTTAACTCTACATATAATGAGAGAGAGTGGGTATAGGCTTACCTCTACATATAATGAGAGAGAGTGGGTATAGGCTTACCTCTACATATAATGAGGAGAGTGGGTATAGGCTTACCTCTACATATAATGAGAGAGAGTGGGTATAGGCTTACCTCTACATATAATGAGAGAGAGTGGGTATAGGCTTACCTCTACATATAATGAGAGAGAGTGGGTATAGGCTTACCTCTACATATAATGAGAGAGAGTGGGTATAGGCTTACCTCTACATATAATGAGGGAGAGTGGGTATAGGCTTACCTCTACATATAATGAGAGAGAGTGGGTATAGGCTTAACTCTACATATAATGAGAGAGAGTGGGTATAGGCTTACCCCTCTACATATAATGAGAGAGAGTGGGTATAGGCTTACCTCTACATATAATGAGAGAGAGTGGGTATAGGCTTAACTCTACATATAATGAGAGAGAGTGGGTATAGGCTTACCTCTACATATAATGAGAGAGAGTGGGTATAGGCTTACCTCTGCATATAATGAGGGAGAGTGGGTATAGGCTTAACTCTAAATATAATGAGAGGAGAGTGGGTATAGGCTTACCTCTACATATAATGAGAGAGAGTGGGTATAGGCTTACCTCTACATATAATGAGGAGAGTGGGTATAGGCTTACCTCTACATATAATGAGAGAGAGTGGGTATAGGCTTACCTCTACATATAATGAGAGAGAGTGGGTATAGGCTTACCTCTACATATAATGAGAGAGAGTGGGTATAGGCTTACCTCTACATATAATGAGAGAGAGTGGGTATAGGCTTACCTCTACATATAATGAGGGAGAGTGGGTATAGGCTTAACTCTACATATAATGAGAGAGAGTGGGTATAGGCTTACCTCTACATATAATGAGAGAGAGTGGGTATAGGCTTACCTCTACATATAATGAGAGAGAGTGGGTATAGGCTTACCTCTACATATAATGAGAGAGAGTGGGTATAGGCTTACCTCTACATATAATGAGAGAGAGTGGCTTACCCTACATATAATGAGAGAGTGGGTATAGGCTTACCTCTGCATATAATGAGGAGAGTGGGTATAGGCTTACCTCTACATATAATGAGAGAGAGTGGGTATAGGCTTACCTCTACATATAATGAGAGAGAGTGGGTATAGGCTTAACTCTACATATAATGAGAGAGAGTGGGTATAGGCTTACCTCTACATATAATGAGAGAGAGTGGGTATAGGCTTACCTCTACATATAATGAGGGAGAGTGGGTATAGGCTTAACTCAACATATAATGAGAGAGAGTGGGTATAGGCTTACCTCTACATATAATGAGAGAGAGTGGGTATAGGCTTACCTCTACATATAATGAGAGAGAGTGGGTATAGGCTTACCTCTACATATAATGAGAGAGAGTGGGTATAGAGGAGAGTGGGTAACTCTAGATATAATGAGAGAGAGTGGGTATACCTCTGCATATAATGAGGAGAGTGGGTATAGGCTTAACTCTAAATATAATGAGATAGAGTGGGTATAGGCTTACCTCTACATATAATGAGAGAGAGTGGGTATATGCTTAACTCTAAATATAATGAGATAGAGTGGGTATAGGCTTACCTCTACATATAATGAGGGAGAGTGGGTATAGGCTTACCTCTACATATAATGAGAGAGAGTGAGTATAGGCTTACCTCTACATATAATGAGAGAGAGTGGGTATACCTCTACATATAATGAGAGAGAGTGGGTATAGGCTTACCTCTACATATAATGAGAGAGAGTGGGTATAGGCTTACCTCTACATATAATGAGAGAGAGTGGGTATAGGCTTACCTCTACATATAATGAGAGAGAGTGGGTATAGGCTTACCTCTACATATAATGAGAGAGAGTGGGTATAGGCTTACCTCTACATATAATGAGAGAGAGTGGGTATAGGCTTACCTCTACATATAATGAGAGAGAGTGGGTATAGGCTTACCTCTACATATAATGAGAGAGAGTGGGTATAGGCTTATACCTCTACATATAATGAGAGAGAGTGGGTATAGGCTTACCTCTACATATAATGAGAGAGAGTAGGCTTACCTCTACATATAATGAGGGAGAGGCTTAACTCTACATATAATGAGAGAGAGTGGGTATAGGCTTACCTCTACATATAATGAGAGAGAGTGGGTATAGGCTTACCTCTACATATAATGAGAGAGGCTTACCTCTACATATAATGAGGGAGAGTGGGTATAGGCTTACCTCTACATATAATGAGAGAGAGTGAGTATAGGCTTACCTCTAAATATAGAGTGTATAGGCTTACCTCTAAATATAATGAGAGAGAGTGGCTATAGGCTTACCTCTACATATAATGAGAGAGAGTGGGTATAGGCTTACCTCTACATATAATGAGGGAGAGTGGGTATAGGCTTAACTCAACAGTTTGAACTTCCGGGTTGGAGCGAGTGGTCGCATCCGCACTTCGGTCCGCAGGTAGTATAACTTTTCATTACATTTCATTACATTTCATTATAGTACAACGGTTTGATTTGTCTAATCTTAGCAATTTCTTCTTAGCTAGCTACATAGCCGTCTTTGTATCAAAGATAATTGCGTAATTATCGTATTTCGTCGTCCTAACGTAGTCTACACTGCTATCTGCCCAGCAGCTAGCCAGCTAGCCAGCTAGCAAACGTCCACCGTCTACCGAATAGCAGCACTGTAAAAACTATTACACTCAACTGAACGACTTGATTAGTGTAGTGTTAGCTAGCTACATAGTTGTCTTTGCTGTCTTCGTATCCAAGATAATTGTGTAGTTTAGAGTGTGTAGTCTTAGAGTGATTATCTTAATTTACCGAGGTTAGCTAGCCAGCTATTTGTCGTCCTTAACGTAGGAGACACTGCTAGCTAGCCAACAGCTAGCCAACGTCTACCGAATAGAACTTCCTCACTCAACAACCCGGTCGCATTCCTCTTCGCTCCACAGGTAGTATCACATTTTCATTTCATTTCATTACAGTACAACGGTTTGATTTGTTTGATCATAGCTAGCTACATAGCCGTCTTTGTATCAAAGATAATTGTGTAGTCTAGAGCGATTTTCTAGGTTAGCTAGCCAGCTATTGTCGTTCTTTTAACGCAACGTAACGTAATCAACACTGCTAGCTAGCCAGCTAGCCCCCGAATAGCAGCACTGTAGAAACTATCACACTCAACGGAACGACTTGATTAGTGTAGTGTCAACAATGCAGCCACTGCCAGCTAGCCTACAAAGTCAACAACGCAGCCACTGCCAGCTAGCCTACTTCAGCAGTACTGTATCATTTTAGTCAATAAGATTCTTGCTACGTAAGCTTAACTTTCTGAACATTCGAGACGTGTAGTCCACTTGTCATTCCAATCTCCTTGCATTAGCGTAGCCTCTTCTGTAGCCTGTCAACTATGTGTCTGTCTATCCCTGTTCTCTCCTCTCTGCACAGACCATACAAACGCTCCACACCGCGTGGCCGCGGCCACCCTAATCTGGTGGTCCCAGCGCGCACGACCCACGTGGAGTTCCAGGTCTCCGGTAGCCTCTGGAACTGCCGATCTGCGGCCAACAAGGCAGAGTTCATCTCAGCCTATGCCTCCCTCCAGTCCCTCGACTTCTTGGCACTGGACGGAAACATGGATCACCACAGATAACACTGCTACTCCTACTGCTCTCTCTTCGTCCGCCCACGTGTTCTCGCACACCCCGAGAGCTTCTGGTCAGCGGGTGGTGGCACCGGGATCCTCATCTCTCCCAAGTGGTCATTCTCTCTTTCTCCCTTACCCATCTGTCTATCGCCTCCTTTGAATTCCATGCTGTCACAGTTACCAGCCCTTTCAAGCTTAACATCCTTATCATTTATCGCCCTCCAGGTTCCCTCGGAGAGTTCATCAATGAGCTTGATGCCTTGATAAGCTCCTTTCCTGAGGACGGCTCACCTCTCACAGTTCTGGGCGACTTTAACCTCCCCACGTCTACCTTTGACTCATTCCTCTCTGCCTCCTTCTTTCCACTCCTCTCCTCTTTTGACCTCACCTCTCACCTTCCCCCCTACTCACAAGGCAGGCACACGCTCGACCTCATCTTTACTAGATGCTGTTCTTCCACTAACCTCATTGCAACTCCCCTCCAAGTCTCCGACCACTACCTTGTATCCTTTTCCTCTCGCTCTCATCCAACACTTCCCACACTGCCCCCTACTCGGATGGTATCGCGCCGTCCCAACCTTCGCTCTCTCTCCCCCGCTACTCTCTCCTCTTCCATCCTATCATCTCTTCCCTCTGCTCAAACCTTCTCCAACCTATCTCCTGATTCTGCCTCCTCAACCCTCCTCTCCTCCCTTTCTGCATCCTTTGACTCTCTATGTCCCCTATCCTCCAGGCCGGCTCGGTCCTCCCTCCCGCCTCCGTGGCTCGACGACTCATTGCGAGCTCACAGAACAGGGCTCCGGGCAGCCGAGCGGAAATGGAGGAAAACTCGCCTCCCCTGCGGACCTGGCATCCTTTCACTCCCTCCTCTCTACATTTTCCTCTTCTGTCTCTGCTGCTAAAGCCACTTTCTACCACTCTAAATTCCAAGCATCTGCCTCTAACCCTAGGAAGCTCTTTGCCACCTTCTCCTCCCTCCTGAATCCTCCTCCCCCCCCCCTCCTCCCTCTCTGCAGATGACTTCGTCAACCATTTTGAAAAGAAGGTCGACGACATCCGATCCTCGTTTGCTAAGTCAAACGACACCGCTGGTTCTGCTCACACTGCCCTACCCTGTGCTCTGACCTCTTTCTCCCCCTCTCTCCAGATGAAATCTCGCGTCTTGTGACGGCCGGCCGCCCAACAACCTGCCCGCTTGACCCTATCCCCTCCTCTCTTCTCCAGACCATTTCCGGAGACCTTCTCCCTTACCTCACCTCGCTCATCAACTCATCCCTGACCGCTGGCTACGTCCCTTCCGTCTTCAAGAGAGCGAGAGTTGCACCCCTTCTGAAAAACCTACACTCGACCCCTTCGATGTCAACAACTACAGACCAGTATCCCTTCTTTCTTTTCTCTCCAAAACTCTTGAACGTGCCGTCCTTGGCCAGCTCTCCCGCTATCTCTCTCAGAATGACCTTCTTGATCCAAATCAGTCAGGTTTCAAGACTAGTCATTCAACTGAGACTGCTCTTCTCTGTATCACGGAGGCGCTCCCGCACTGCTAAAGCTAACTCTCTCTCCTCTGCTCTCATCCTTCTAGACCTATCGGCTGCCTTCGATACTGTGAACCATCAGATCCTCCTCTCCACCCTCTCCGAGTTGGGCATCTCCGGCGCGGCCCACGCTTGGATTGCGTCCTACCTGACAGGTCGCTCCTACCAGGTGGCGTGGCGAGAATCTGTCTCCTCACCACGCGCTCTCACCACTGGCGTCCCCAGGGCTCTGTTCTAGGCCCTCTCCTATTCTCGCTATACACCAAGTCACTTGGCTCTGTCATAACCTCACATGGTCTCTCCTATCATTGCTATGCAGACGACACACAATTAATCTTCTCCTTTCCCCTTCTGATGACCAGGTGGCGAATCGCATCTCTGCATGTCTGGCAGACATATCAGTGTGGATGACGGATCACCACCTCAAGCTGAACTCGGCAAGACGGAGCTGCTCTTCCTCCCGGGGAAGGACTGCCCGTTCCATGATCTCGCCATCACGGTTGACAACTCCATTGTGTCCTCCTCCCAGAGCGCTAAGAACCTTGGCGTGATCCTGGACAACACCCTGTCGTTCTCAACTAACATCAAGGCGGTGGCCCGTTCCTGTAGGTTCATGCTCTACAACATCCGCAGAGTACGACCCTGCCTCACACAGGAAGCGGCGCAGGTCCTAATCCAGGCACTTGTCATCTCCCGTCTGGATTACTGCAACTCGCTGTTGGCTGGGCTCCCTGCCTGTGCCATTAAACCCCTACAACTCATCCAGAACGCCGCAGCCCGTCTGGTGTTCAACCTTCCCAAGTTCTTTCACGTCACCCCGCTCCTCCGCTCTCTCCACTGGCTTCCAGTTGAAGCTCGCATCCGCTACAAGACCATGGTGCTTGCCACGGAGCTGTGAGGGGAACGGCACCTCAGTACCTCCAGGCTCTGATCAGGCCCTACACCCAAACAAGGGGACTGCGTTCATCCACCTCTGGCCTGCTCGCCTCCCTACCACTGAGGAAGTACAGTTCCCGCTCAGCCCAGTCAAAACTGTTCGCTGCTCTGGCCCCCCAATGGTGGAACAAACTCCCTCACGACGCCAGGACAGCGGAGTCAATCACCACCTTCCGGAGACACCTGAAACCCCACCTCTTTAAGGAATACCTAGGATAGGATAAAGTAATCCTACTCACCCCCCCCTTAAAAGATTTAGATGCACTATTGTAAAGTGGCTGTTCCACTGGATGTCATAAGGTGAACCCACCAATTTGTAAGTCGCTCTGGATAAGAGCGTCTGCTAAATGACTTAAATGTAAAATGTAAATGGTATAGGCTTACCTCTACATATAATGAGGGAGAGTGGGTATAGGCTTACCTCTACATATAATGAGAGAGTGGGTAAAGGCTTATCTCTATATATAATGAGGGAGAGTGGGTATAGGCTTAACTCTACATATAGTGAGAGAGAGTGGGTATAGGCTTACCTCTACATATAATGAGAGAGAGTGGGTATAGGCTTACCTCTACATATAATGAGAGAGAGTGGGTATAGGCTTACCTCTACATATAATGAGAGAGAGTGGGTATAGGCTTAACTCTACATATAATGAGAGAGAGTGGGTATAGGCTTACCTCTACATATAATGAGAGAGAGTGGGTATAAGCTTACCTCTACATATAATGAGAGAGAGTGGGTATAGGCTTACCTCTACATATAATGAGAGAGAGTGGGTATAGGCTTACCTCTAGATATAATGAGAGAGAGTGGGTATAGGCTTACCTCTACATATAATGAGAGAGAGTGGGTATAGGCTTAACTCTACATATAATGAGAGAGAGTGGGTATAGGCTTACCTCTACATATCATGAGGGAGAGTGGGTAAAGGCTTACCTCTACATATAATGAGAGGGTGTGGGTATAGGCTTACCTATACATATAATGAGAGAGAGTGGGTATAGGCTTACCTCTACATACAGTATATAGTGCCTTCAGAAGGTATTCACACCCCTTGACTTTTTCCATATTTTGTTGTTACAGCCTGAATTTAAAATGGATTAAATTTGGATTTTGTGTTTACTGGCCTACACACAATAATCCATAATGTCAAAGGAGAATTATGTTGTTATAAATGTTTACAAATTAATTAAACCTGAAAGGCTGAAGTGTCTTGAGTCAATAAGTATTCAACCCCTTTATGGCAAGCTTAAATAAGTTCAGGAGTAAAAATGTGCGTATCAAGTCACACAATAAGTTGCATGGCCTCACTCTTTGTGCAATAATAGTGTTTAACATGACTTTTGAATGACTACCTCATCTCTGTACCCTACACATACAATTATCTGTAAGGTCCCTCAGTCGAGTAAGGAATTTCAAACAAAGATTCAACCATAAAGACCAGGGAGGTTTTCAATGCCTCACAAAGAAGGGCACCTATTGTTAGATGGGTAAAAAAAAGCAAACATTGAATATCCCTTTGAGCATGGTGAGGTGGTTACACGTTAGATGGTGTATCAATACACCCTGTCACTACAAAGATACAGGTGTCCTTCCTAACTCAGTTGATGGAGAGGAAGGAAACAGCTCAGGGATTTCACCATGAGGCCAATGGTGACTTTAAAACAGTTACAGAGTTGAATGGCTCTGATAGGAGAAAACTGAAGATGGATCAATAGCATCGAAGTAACTTCACAGTACTAACCTAAATGACAGAGTGAAAAGATGGAAGCTTGTACAGAATAAAAATATTCCAAAACATGCATCCTGTTTTCAATAAGGCACTAAAGTAATATTACAAAAATTGTGGCAAGGAAATGAAGTGTATGTACTTAATACAATCAATCATTCAAATGTATTTACAAAGCATGTTTTACATCAGCAGATGTTACAAAGTGTTTAAAGAGAGAGAGAGAGAGAGAGAGAGAGAGCATTATGTTTCGGGCAAATCCATCACATCACTACAGTAAGTACCACTCTTCATATTTTCAAGCATGGTGGTGGCTGCATCATGTTATCGGTATGATTGTCATCGACGAGGACTACCGAGCTTATATATATAATGGAATAGAGCTAAGCACAGGCAAAATCCTATAGGACAATCTGGTTCAGTCTGCTTTCCAACAGACACTGGGAGACAAATGTACCTTTCAGCAGAACAATAACCTAAAACACAAGGCCAAGTACACACTGGAGTTGCTTGCCAAGACGACATTGACTGTTCCTGAGTTGCCTAGTTACAGTTCTGACTGATAATAAAGCCCAAATATTGTACAATCAAGGTGTGCAACGCTCTTAGAGACACACCCAGCAAGACTCACAGCTTTAATGTTTTCACTTTCTTATTATGAGGTATTGTGTTTAGATGGGTGAGAAAAAAATGGATTTAATCCATTCTGAATTCAGGCTGTAACTCAATGAAATGTGGGATGAGTCAAGGGGTATGAATACTTTCTGAAGGCACTGTAATGTGAGAGAGTAATTCTACATATTTGTTTTATTTTATTTCACCTTTATTTAACCAGGTAGGCCAGTTGAGAACAAGTTCTCATTTACAACTGTGACCTGGCCAAGATAAAGCAAAGCAGTGCGACAAAAAATAACAACACAGAGTTACACATGGAATAAACAAAAGTACAGTCAATAACACAATACAAAAATCTATATACAGTGTGTGCAAATGGAGTAAGGAGGTAAGGCAATAAATAGCCCATAGTGGCGAAGTAATTGCAATTTAGAAAATGAACACTGGAGTTATAGATGTGCAGATGATGATGTGCAAGTAGAAATACTGGTGTGCAAAAGAGCAAATAAAAAGTTAATAAAAACAATATGGGGATACAATGAGAGAGAGTGGGTTTAGAGTCATGTAAACACTGTAGGGGACAAAAACACCACTAGGTGAGAAGAACAAATGGCTGTGAACTACAAATATGAACATGAGATACAATTTTCCAAGTGTGAATATGAAAGGGTACATCAGGCATAGTATAGTTTACAAGACCTCATGGAGACCATATAACTCTTGGCACTAGCATTGTTTTATCTAACAATGCCTTAAAGGCGGTGCCAAAACCTGTGATCTTGCTGTGTTTCCTGAAGGTATCACCACAGGTAAAACAAGTTATTTCCCTTCTAATAAAACAAATCTCTTTAGGTTCCCTATGTTAATTAAACACCAGACCCTGTACAGCGAGTTTACAAAACATGAAGAACTCTTTATCTTTCCATGACCAGGTGAATCCAGCTGAAAGCTATGATCCCTTATTGATGTCACTTGTAAAATCCACTTCAATCATTGTAGACAAAGGGGAGGAGACAGGTTAAAGAAGGATTTTTAAGCCTTGAGACATGGATTGTGTATGTGTGCCATTCAGAGAGTGAATGGGTAAGACAATAGATAGTGTGCCAGGCACACCGGTTTGAGTGTGTCAAGAACTGCAATGCTGCTGAATAAATGTTGGACACTCTACAAGGTGTCGAAAGCGTTCCACAGAGATGCTGGCCCATGTTGACTCCAATGCTTTCGGTGTGTATCAAGAATGGTCCACCACCCAAAGGGCATCCAGCCAACTTGACACAACTGTGGGAAGCATTGGAGTCAACATGGACCAGCATCTCTGTGGAATGCTTTCGACACATTGTAGAGTCCATGCCCCGATTAATTGAGCCTGTTCTGATGGCTAAAGGGGTGCAACTCAATATTAGGAACGTGTTCCTAATGTTTGATATACTCAGTGTATAAGAGCCAGTATTGTCTGTGTGATTGTGCGTGTGTGAGAGAGAGAAAGCAAGAGAACGTGGGAGAGAGAAGAGACAGAGCGAGAGGGGCCAAACCCATTTTGGTGAGGCAGAAAACCAACACGGAGAGCACAGAGGGTTATCTGAGACTGCTGTCCTTGTAAACAGAAAGTGATTATGCCAAAGACATGATAGAAACGTTTAGCCAACATGTCCTTGTTCTTCTCTCGCATGAGCTACCGCTAGCCTCAAGGCTATTAGCCAGGGAGGTGTTTAATGTCTACATGAAGTAACCCTGTAGTAGGGTTGTTGCTGTTATTCTAGGGGAGTAGAAGAGACTAAGGAACATGGAGGGAAAGAATCAAGCTGTTCCACCCTTGACCCTTGATGCAAAGAGCAATAATGTTTTATACATTCCTTCTCTGAAGTAAACATGATTCAATCCTTCCTTTCCAAACTAAACAGAGCTGGATGAATCGCAAACGTGTGGTTCTGACATACTCAACAGGTGGGGAACTTCTGAGTCATACCAATTCACAATTAAGACCTGCTTCTTTTTCCTTTTTGAAAGCATCAAAACTGTATTCAGTCCGTAAACTTCAGAAATTCTCTCTTTAACATAGTATTGATGCATTGCTCAGTCTCGTCAATGAGAACAGCAGCTCAGCTTATCAGCAGCTCAACAAACAGCATAGTTCTGCCTGGTGCGTGTAGCATTCAGTCGCCAAGCTGATTCAAAGTGGTTTGTGTATCTACAAGTCTCCCCCTATGAGTGAGCGAGTGTGCACAGACACGGCACAGACAAGCATGTACAGACTCGCACACACACACGCAAAACCACACATGCGCATACAAACACACACACACACATACCCACACTCCCTCATTCTCCACAATCACTGGGGGACCGGCATCTGCTACCTGTTTACTTTGAGATACAGTACACAGCTCGACCTGACACAACACCTAGCCCCCCTCCCTTCCCTTCCTTGCACGTTGTTATTCACAACATATTTTTATCTTGTTTTTGCTAAAATGCCTCTTCTCCTTTAGCTGTTTGACAGTCCCTCGTTTTGTGGATTAGGAATATCCAGTGGACTTTGTTTTTAATTCACTACCAGCATTTAATTTGTGAAAAGTTATCAGAAAGCGTGGATTGGTATGAAACAGAGAAGAAATTAAGGTACACTACCGTTCAAAACTTTGGGGTCACTTAGAAATGTCCTTGTTTTTGAAAGAAAAGCAATTTTTTTGTCCATTAAAATAACATAAAATTGATCAGAAATACAGTGTAGACATTGTTAATGTTGTAAATGACTATTGTAGCTGGAAACAGCTGATTTTTAAAGAAATTTCTACATAGGTGTAGAGGCCCATTATCAGCAAGTCAGTTAAGAACAAATTCTTGTTTACAATGCCGGCCTACAACGGCCAAACCCGGATGACGCTGGGCCAATTGTGCGATGCCCTATGGGACTCCCAATCACGGCCGGTTGTGATACAGCCTAGATACAGCATTCATGGTATATGGTATACCCCCCCCCCCCCCCCCATGATATCTGACATAAGACAGAATTGGGAAGACATGTTCAGAGGTTTCGGATAACACAGGAAGCAGAGCTAGTTTCTAACCATACTATAAAAATATGTGTTAAGATCTGATTTGACACCAAACTGTCAAACTGTGACATGGTGAGGTTGGACACAGGTGCAGAGAAGAGACCAGACGAGGAATCTGTGGTTAAGGATAAAAATAATACTTTACTGAGAACCGGTAGCCGCAGGATCACAGTACACTTGAACATTAGCAAACACTAAGTTTCAAAACCGCACTCAGGAAACAACCGCACACAGTAAACAATTCAAAGGAAAGGAAAGGAAACCAGTTTGCAAAAGAAACCAGAAAACAGGGAAATCATAATGAGTGATAGGACACACCTGAGTGTCTTTAATGTCTCTAGGACGGTCTCTGCCGCCCCCTGGTGACAGGTGGAACCATGGCACGTACTGCAAAAAGTGAAATCTAAGCAAGCCAAAATATCTCATATTGAGTGATAATTCACTTAAAATTGTTGTTTTGTTCTTGTAAATTATCTAACGTTATTGCTTATTTTTTACCTAAAAAAAGGCTTAAAGCAAGTAATTTATCTTATTTCAAGAAAAAAATATCTTGAAATAAGATAAATGACTTCTAGTAATCTGGATCAGCATTGGTAAGGCACCAACGTCCTTGACCCCGCAGGATCATTCTACTAGCGCCAATCACAAACCCTAAAATGCACTTTTCCCAACAAACAGTTTTAGGATTTCTTCAGGAAATTAATAAAATACCACTTTTTCTGGGAGGATGCAGGGTGGATATGGAATCTCTATTGATGGATTTCATATTTTGATTATATTTTAAAACTTCCAGTATAATGTTTCACTCAGCTTGTTTTCTAGTGCCTTTAAGTGTTTCAGGAGGCAAATCTCTCTCAGATATATACTCACCCACAGTGAAGTGCACTCGGCTCTGATGGGTGCTCTATAAGTGTCCTTTTGAATGACACTCTGAAGAGTTTGATTAACAATTTACATGTCATGACAAAATATATTAATTTAAACCTTGCATTTGTGCATTGGTACTAGTAGACCTACATCTACAGAACTACATATCTCTCGCTTTCTCTCTCTTTTTCCCTCTGGCACGCATGAACACGCACACACTCCCACCACCCCTCCCCACACACACACTGAACTATTATCTGTTGCTGTCTCTGTATGGTAGTAAATTCATAATAGCTTTAATGAGCTGAAATATTTGAATCAGACCCAGCGAGTAGTGAGTGGCCTAGGTAAATAAGATACAGATAGATAATGCTCTGTGAGAAAATGATTTGGTTTCCTTCCCTGTCTCTCCCTCTCCACCACCTTCTCCCTCTGTCTTCTCCCTCTCCCCTTTTAAAACTTGATTGGAAATGACTCGCTCACAATGCATTTCTCCACAGAGGAATACACAAGGCGGTGCATCGGTGAGTTCATGTTACATGCTTCAAGATCTGTAACCGGAGACATAGAGTATCATCAGCAAGCAATATAAAAATGTCAAGACGAAATCACAGGTTGCCACCGCCGTGAATGTAAAGTAGAAAACACCTTGCGTCTGATAGACACGGAAATGAGGAAAGCATTATGCTGCTGATATGGCTTTTTTGCTGAAGTCTGTCACCACATCCACAGAATCGACAAAATATTTTAAAAAATGGCAGCAATATGTGAACAATCGGTAGACGGATCGCTAATTTAACTTTGAAACAGGATGGGATTGGATGGAGAAATACTGATAACTGAACAGGGCATACACTAAGCAGCACACAGAAGCAATCTCTACCCTTAAACATAGCCACAGAAAGAAAAAAATGTGGCCATGCTACAGACGTCTATATTGGTCCACTAATACAGGACTAGTAAAGGCCCAGTGCACTACTTCAGTGATTTTTTTTATTTTTCAAAATAAATAAATTTGATTCATATATTATTTTTTTCAGAATTATTATAATACATGTTTTTGCCCCCTAAAGCACTTGTGTAGATCTGGAAAGGTTGTATAGGTTTAGCAATATGCCAAAAATGTCCACCGGGCATAGAAGGCAAAGCGGAGCTGCTTGTTGTCATATTGCTTGAACACATCACATCTTCTCTAATCTAGACAAGTTTCTACAGGGGTTAGGGGCTATACACCAGGCGTTTAATTTGGTACAGGGCCTTGGCTTTCTCTCAGTATCTACCTTCACTTTCCACAGTCACTCCCACGTCAGACACAGAGTAGCCTCTCTCTCCTCTCCAACACTAAGAGACTCTATAACCGGCCACTCCACTGGCTCTCTGTGCTTAGTGCCTTATTGCTGCATCTCTCTCTCTTTCTTCAGGGGAAGGTGGGAAAGGAGGGAGGGAGGGGGGGGAGGTTGGGGGAAGAGCTTGTGGAGGAGGTTCACATAGTAGTATAAATTGCTTCTGAAGAACTGTTTGAGAGGAGAAAAGATTACAGAGAATGAGGATAGAGGAAGAGTGGTGGGGAGCGAGAGGATAAGGAGAGAGGGGGTGGAAAGAGAGAAAGAGTAAGAGTCTATAGAGAGCGGGGTCTGAATTACTCTCCTCTTCCATACCTGGCACTAATGGCTCCTGGTGGAATGGCGGCACCCGCCTGTCATGGATGTGTGACCCCTAGGGCAGCGAGCTGAGTGCCGCTGAAACACAGTGACTACATTGAGTGAGACACTGCCACATTTCCATTTCAGAACCTTGTCACACATACATCTCTGTCTCCCCCCACCCTTGCAGGGTTGTGTCAGGCAGGCTGCCGCATTACTGTAGCCAAGTTACCACTCTCTCTGTCTCGGTCTCTGTCCCTCTCCCTGTTCTTTTCCTCGTATGGAGAAAAATACATTGCTGGTAGCAATGAGTACAATTTGATATTTTGCATCTTTGGAGAAATGGTGGATGAAGCAGTGCTCTCTTCAAATCTCTCTCTCTCTCTCTCTTTATATATACGTATATATATATATATTGCTTATTTTCTCTCGTGGTAAATAACAGGTTTGAACATCTGTATTTTTGATCACAGCGTTTGGAGCCATTATAGGTGTTGCCTTCTCCACCCTGGTGGAGTGGAGTATGATTGTGCGTTCCTTTGTATGTGTACATCCATGTGTGTGTGTGTGTGTGTGTGTGTGCATCCGAGCATTTTGTGTGTGAATGAGGGTTAGTTCATGTGTGTGTGTGTGTCTGTGCATCCATCCATGAACATGTACGTGTGTCTGTGTGTGTGGGCATCCATTCATGCAGGTTGAAGTTTATTGTCTGAGAACGGGGTGATTTCCCCTTAGATAGGCCAGCTGCAAAGTCAAAATTGGCTATAATGTAAAAATGTATGAAAACAAAAATGTGGGTAATGTAAGGTTAGGGTTAGGCATTAGGGTTAGCAGTGTGGTTAAGGTTAGGTTTAAAGTTAGGTTTAAAATCAGATTATATGACTTTGTGGCTGTGCTAGCTAGTGACCACTCTGTAGAGCTGCCCTCAGAACATGATTCATAACCAAAAACGCTTACCTGCTCCATTTGTGCATGTGTGTGTGTGTGTGCATTCGTCTGTGCACGTGTGTGTGTGTTCCAAAGTGATGGCTCCTCCTTGGCCAGCTCTAGCCCCAGCCCCCCTCCTGGCTCCCAGTGACATGGTTAGGGGCCCCGGTGGTAATAAGACCGCTGGGAGTGGCTCTTAGGCAGCACTTTCTGCTATTGATACTTAGCCATTCTCCACACACAAGGGCACAGAGAAGCTCAGCCCAGTCTGAAGGTCTTCCTCTCACCTCTCCATCGACTGAGCTGCATGGAATGGAGTGTGTGCGTGAGAGTGCTGGGGTGGGCGTGTGTGTGGTGGTGGTGGTGGTGGTGGGGGAGCTTGTGTGTGTGTAGGAACGTTGACTGTGAAGACTATAGGGTCTTAGGGAACGGTTATTTGGAATCTGTCAATAAACCAACCCTCCTAGCTTTTAAGTCTATATCGCTATTTCACTACACTGTTTCATGCACTATTTTCTAATTAGCCACATCTTTACTTACAAGCAATACATATAACCCCCCCCCTCCACATACACACTTGATAAAGTAAGATATTTCATGGTATTCCTTCATACAAATTGTTACATCTTTTGGAGAAAAAAATAACAGTTTGGCTTGATTTCTCCTCAGATGTTAATTTGTATTCTTTTTAACTTAACCTTTATTTTAACATGGAAGACATATTGAGACCTAGGTTATAATTCCTTGAATTCATTGAATAGATATTACTCCACTTCTGTCACGTTGGTATAAAGGGATCTTGAGACAGGCGCAGGAATGCGTAAAAGGGTGTTTTATTTACCCAAATTACAGCGTGCCATGTAAAGGCCCGGGGACACGAACACAAAACACAGGATTGAAACCCAAACAAAAGAGCGAGGAGTACCTTGAATAAATACACTGGGGCGAGACCCGTAACATACAAGTGCACAATGATATCACACGGGACGAAACCCGTAATCATCTGCGCAATACAAGAGGCACGAAAGCCAAAGCAACACAGCACATGTACTCACACGACCAATGGACATTGGAACTATAATCAACAGGACAATGGTCAACAAAGGGCACACTAATACAATTCCTAATCAATGGGAATAGGGACAAGGCGTGCGTAATGACAGTTCCGGAAAGATCTGTGACAAATTCTATAAAAACAACTACATAAAACAGGTGCCAGAATAGTTTTAGGCCGAATTTAGACTGGTCAGGGTTTGTTTACCTTGTCCAAAACACTTTCACTCAAGGTCAGAGAGCACTAGCCTCTCTCTCTGCACTGGTAGTATTGACAGAGCAGGATTTGATTGGAAGTGTGGGAAGTTGGGTATTTCCAACCAATCAATCCACAGACAGTTAGGTACACAGCTTCCTGTGTTTTATGGAAATCAGATGTCAGAATCGACTAATCAAATCCCCCAAAGCTTCCAGAGTAATCTTGCCCCGAAGCGTTGGGATTTAACCCAAAAACACACGGTCAGCTCTCCCCCATGATTGGTGGACGGCTACTCTGAGGCTTAGACCTTGGCCAGTCAGGAGCCTTGAAACTAGGTGAGTAGTAGTTCCATCCAAATTCAGTCTGTCAAGAGCTTTTTTCTCTCTGTATAGGAGCTTGAAAATATTGACGGAGGGAAAGTGCAGAGGCTGAAATGTAGAGTAAAAATAAAGTTATACGTTAGGTGCCAGATTCCAACCCACTTTATGACTTGATTTCATTACTGTAGACACGGTTCATATTTCCCTATGCAATTGTTATACAGTGGGTCTCATTAAACTGAGCGAATGTTAAGCTTAGTATAAGTAATGCAGGTGAATAATGTGGACAGAGCTATAGCGCATTCCTTCGGTTGGGAGGTGAATATAGGGCCAAATCTGAATCTCAATGAATACTCGAATAGCCTATTCTCTGGTGAGTGTTTTACCTCACCGGTCAGTTTATTAGGTACACCACCCCTGTTCACTCCTACAGACAGTCACGTGGATGTGGCTTGTTATATAAAGCAGGCAGACAGGCATAGAGGCATTCAGTTACTGTTCGATTGAACGTTAAAATGGGAAAAACAAATGACCTTCCTGGGATTTTTACGCATGGCAGTGTCTAGGATTTACTGACAATGGAGCGACAAACAAAACACATCTACTGTAGTCAGCAGCAGTCCTGTGGACGAAAACAGCTCATTGAGGAGAAAGGTCGAAGGAGAATGGCAAGACTCGTGCAAGCCAACAGACAAATAATGGCGCAGCACAACAGTGGTGTGCAGAACGGCATCTCGAAATCACAACTCATCTGCCCTTGTCACGGATGGGCTATTGTAACAGACAACCACACCAGCTTTGACTCCTATCAGCTAAAGATAAGAAGATGCGGCTCCAGTGGGCCCGCGACCACTAACACTGGACAATTGAGGAGTGGAAAAATATTGCCTAGAACATGACAGCGAGTTCAGTTTTTTGAGTGGCCTGCGTAGTCCTCAGATCTTAACCCAAAAGAGCATTTTTAGCAAGGACCAACATCCCTGTGGAACGTTTCTGACACCTTAGAAACGTAAAATGCCCTGAAGAATTCAGGCGATTCTGGAGGCAAAGGGAGGTTCGGCCCGGTGCTAAATGGGTGTACCTAATAAACTGGCCAATGAGTGTATGGTCTTGGGTGCTTGTGGGTTACAGAGAAAAGAGAAGCTTACATTCTGTTTTCTGAGCTCTCGGCACCCCAGATATAAGATATTCAAATATTATTTGGAATGATCATTAATCACGTTTGCCGAATTTTAACGCTAAGCAATAATCATTATTCTTCTGCAGTCTTAAAGGCCCAGTGCAGTCAAAAATGTGATTTTTCTATGTTTTATATATATTTCCACACTATGAGGTTGGAATAATACTGTGAAATTGTGAAAATTATGATAATGACATTTTTGTGTAATAGCTGTTTGAAAATTTCAGCCTGTTTTGGTGGGATGTAGTTTTGGCCTGGTGACATCAACAGGCGGTATATTATTTAATAGACCAATAAGAAAGAGCGTTCCAAACCTCTCTGCCAATATCAATCTTTTTTTCTCTCACTCAGATCACTTCCAGACAGTCTTAGCAAAATTCTTGCTTGAGAAATTGCTCTGCTAAGAAGCTTTTTTAAATTTATTTTTGACAATGTGTTTAATTTTGTTACCCAGAAATTATTTGATATTGAGATAAAAACAGCTGCCTTGGACCTTTAATGGACCCGGGCACACATGCAGGCACACATACTGAGCATACTTTCACACTGGCAGCCCATCTGCATAATGGACACATGCATTAACACACACACGCACACATGGACACACACGCAGGGAAAAATTAAACAATTTCTTAGTTCTGACTTTCTCTTTTAGAAAGAGCAGGGGGAGCAAGGTGGGAGCCGATATTAACCAGACTGTTTCGTGTTGCTATTGTTCCTTGTTCAGACATATTCTGGATGGCACCACACACAGTTTCACCCCGTCACACAAGACAGGACAATACAGGATGAAAATGGTTTGATTAAAATATCTTAAATGGAATGGAAAGATCTTAGCTGGAACCTGACCAAGGCCAACTCCAAGCTGGAGAGAGATGAGGAGTTTTACTTTTTTGAAGCTGTTACTTTTTTTGGTGCATTTGATTCATTTCTGTTACATGTTGGTTATCTGTGTACGTTATTTCTTCTATTCCGGCACCAGAACATCTAATTCAACTTGTCAAGTGCTTGACGATTAGTTGACTGGCTAAGTCAGATGTACTATCGCTCCCATCGAACAAACATGTTCAGTGGTTGTGGTTCCCGGGAAACACTGCTCAAATGTTTAGGGAACGCAAAACTCTCATCAGACAGAATCCTCTCTCTCTCGAGTGTAGGCGAAGGTTTAACGTCATCTATCAAGATGTCTGTTAGTGTTGTAATTGGTGAAGATGGTTCAAGCCCTTGTCAGATCCTACAGTAGCTGTACACCACACGCCCAATAATGGATGAAGTAGTCCAGATTCTTCAGTGATTGGCATTCCCAGTGAAGACTGAGCAAGAAAAGACTCATCGCTAGAAAAGACTGACATGAATTTGCCACATATGATAACCTGTAATCTGACTTGTTAACAGTAATTAAGATCACATTAATGGAGCAAAAAAATGCATACATCTCTATTTAATAAGGGTCATGGGAGAGGGCAAGAGGGCGAAAACATTCCCCAGGCCTTGGATTGGCATCAAAACGCAAAGGCACCGGTGTTTCGCTTGTCTGCCACTGCGAAATATTCACTGAGAAGCCAGTGACATATCTTACCCTCCCTCTTCACTGTTGACCTTCAGCTGAAAAAAACATGGGAGAAGAGGGTTCGGGGATAGGCTTTGACTCAAACCAGAACAGTCACCTGTCCTCCCCAATCATTCCTACCCAGCATTCACCTCTCCTCTACAAAGATGGAGAGAACGAGAGAGAAAAAGACACAGGAGAGTGTCATCTCAGACAAATGAGAGGTCTGGCTCTCCTGCGACCCTGTGGGTAAACTCCGTGGCTCTCCCCCACTCGTGGTGCTCTGTCCCTGGGTAGAGTACGTCAGACGTGGGTCGAGGCAATGGGTTGTGACATGGGTCTCCATCGGGGTCCCAGAGGGAGAGTAGGTGAAGAGGTAAGGTCCTGGTTGATGTGCGGCGTAGTCGGCACAGGGTGGGTGATAAGAGTGAGAGGGAAGGTTCTGTGGTAACATGGTGGGTTGATGGATGGTCGGTGGAGGTGGGGATGGCAGGCAGGGTCGCTGTGTATCAGCAGAGGACACTGGCTCTATCAGGCTGGAGGAGAACAAATTGGTTCAGCTTTCACTCCAGCACAAGCTAGCCAACACGCTATGAAATGGACTGATCATTGGCTAGCATACCCATACGCTATGAAAGGGATTGCATTGGCTACCATAACCAACGTGCTATGAAAGGGATAGGCCATTGGCTAGCATACCCGATATGCTTGTGATGGAGCTGTGGATACCATGAACTTCTATTGCTGTATTGGTGAAACAGAGAAGATTAGTTGGACTGTTTCAGAGTCATATCTGAGACTTGGGTCATTCAAAATGATCTCCAAACAACTCGTCTTTTCTCTTCTGTCTACATCTGTAGTGCCTCCTCAAAACTTAGATTCACTTCCAGCCACATCCAGAGTAGGGAACAGTTCATCATCATATTGTTTCAGGGATACACTTTGTCACACCGCACCGCCATGCTGTGTGTGTACAGAGATCAAGTGTCCCTGTGATGTGTTAATCAGAGCTCCCCTGTCGACTCTGTTTCCGACCGGCAACACGCTTTATCACAAGGAGCGTAGGCTGGGGAGGTTTTTTAATTGTCGACCTGGGGCAAATTAACGAGTTTCACTAATCACCCCCACATGAAGGGATTTCCTAAAAGGACACAATCATAAAGCCATCTCCCTAATTAGAACACATGATATGACGAGTTTGATAACATGAGGTGGCAATAAAAGTGCTAATGACTGTGATGTAGGGAGGCTCACGTGTCAGTGTTTATCAAGTGATTGATGCGTTTTGACGGCATTGATCACACAGTCGATCAACCAGGCCTAAATCATTGTTATAAGAAATGTAATGGGTGTCATTTGCATTCCGAGAAAATACATGTATTGTATTCTGATCACATTCTGAGAATGATCTCTGTTAATTATCTATAAGGAAAATGTATAGGAGGACTCAGAAAGCACATAAACATCAGTTAAAAATGAGATGTTTCTGCCACGCGTAACCTGCTTTAATTTATTGAGCACTTTTATTATCCCTGAAATAACCATTTTCTTTAATCTAGATAATGTAATCTGCATAAATTTCAGCACATGGCCAGTGTAGCTCTCAGCCATATGCCTCCGACTGAGTGCTCGCATGTATTATGCATGGTCTCTTCAGGATCACTCAAAAATCCCCCTCCTCTTTTCTTCCCCGACCGCAGCTGATTCTACAAGGACAATGATGGCACATCTTCTCACCAGACACAGGAAATATGGGAAACAAAAGGCGGCCTTCAGTATGGTAAATGCATTAAGAGGCCTTGGAACAAAGGAGCAACTAAACAGAATGACAGCTGAACAATGTGAGTGAAATGTAACGTTGATGATTTTAGTCTGTCACTTTGCCTTTACTGTGGAGGTTGAGAGAAAAAGGCGAAATGCGACAAACGACAATCACTGTGAATGTTTAATGGATTCCTCAGCAGTTTGAGTGTTCATTTAAACAACCATTGATAATTGTAGATCAAAGCAAATTATCATAATTAAGTACGCTGTCATGCAATGATTTCTCTCGGCTGCTTTCAGTGCTACAGCCTGGCTGGCTCAGCCTCCCTCCCCCCTCCCTCCCTCCCTCCCTCCCTCCCTCTCCCTACAGTTGAAAGGAATAAATCATTATCATAACCACCTCTCCCTAAATGATTTTACTTCAAGCACCACACACTACGGATCATGACGTGTCTACATTGACACATGGTAATCAATGCGACACATGGCGATCAATGTGTTCCTAATCACATACATTGACCATTGCTGAAGCCGAACAAGTCTACTTAGAGATCTACTTTCGTTCAGTGATAGTTTTATTAGAACTAGTTTCTTGGCTTCTGCACCTTGGTTGTCACACTAAAAGGATATTGTGCGTCAATCACAGATTTAATCTTCTCTACTTTTTTTCACACTCTTCACCTCTCTTTCCTCCTTTCCTCTTTCTCTCTAATATACTCTTTCCTTTGATTTCCCCTCTTCTCTTATGTTCTCTACCTTTCTTTACCTCTCAAGTCTTCTATTGAACCCTTTTTGTCCGCTCTCTTTCTACCCTTTTGCTGCGTCTCCGTTCATTGTTACTGTCTGAGTAGATGATGTAGAGCTCCACAGGGGTCCCTTCTCCCTCCACCCTGCCCAGTGAGGGTTACTCTCAGCCTGGGGTCTGGTTTGTCCTTGGCCCCTTCAGAGACAGAATCTCCAGGGGGTCATCAGTCTCTGAGGCTATCAGCCCAATTGTCTTCCATAACACTCCTTTTGTGATTGATGCCAATTAGGAACATGGGAGAGAGAGAGAAAGAAAGAGAGATATCTCTGATCTACAGTATGAAGTGGCAAGAGTAGAGATACTGTTGGAAGAGCACAACTGTGGTAGAGCCAGTGTTGAAAGTAACAACTACAATACGTTGGATGTATGGAGATATATTGGTAAAATAATTGGCATGAACCTTTGTTATTTCCTTCTCTATGATCTGGCATAGCAGAGAGATGAATGGAGAAGCTTTTTGTTTCTCCTGCCAGTATTCCATTTGTTTACAGACCCTGCAGAAGTAGCCTAACACTTTCCATTCAATCTACAACTGGGACAACAATACATCAGAAACATACAATAAAACCAGGAACAGCAAACCCACAAGGGACTCTCTTTGACTATGTCAGCTTGGCTGGTTTGTGAACTGGGCTGATAGGGCAGCTGGAGGCTGTAAAACGGAGACAACCAAGGTAAAATAGGTCCTTTTTTGATGGGATTATGGGTAGGGAAATATCGGGAAGCAAACACAGGAAGTACACAAACAAGCCCATTTCAAACAGTTCTGCAGCCTGGAAAAAGGAGACAGGCAGCTGGCTAAGCAGTGGTGTGGCACACCTGGCAAAGAGCTGATAGAACAAACTAATCTCAGAGAACAGGTAGCTCTGGCACCAACCCTCCATAAATACACAAGCAGTTGGCGTTGGTCTGTTTTGCTGCTAGTTGACGAGTATGTAAGCTATACTGCTACAGAAAGAACAGGCCAAGATTGAGAAGTAAAGAGGGACTGTACTTAACTCCCCACCCCCACCAAAACCTGTTCTGATGATCACTCTAATAGAGATAGTTAAGGAACTTCGACATTTTCAACCTGTTAACTGCATAAATACATGTTTATGCTTACTATTTACTATTGACATTAAAGAGTGATTTACACTTCTCAAGTGAGGAATCTTTAGGATAACAACAAGGCTCCTCTCTACATCCAAACCTAATTACTGATGTCCTTGAGCCTCTCTCCAGCCCGTCTCCTTACTGACATAGACCAGTTACCACTGTCCGATCATCGTTACTCTTCCTTAACATGATACTCCAATAATAGTCCCTGTCATTGGCCGGACTTTGGAGAGAGATAATGGCCCCCGAGATGCTGTTTCACACTGGGACTTCATAGCAACCTCCTACTGTATAGGGGGCATGTGAAATGACCTAGGCCTGAGTACAGTCATTGGTGATAGAGATAGCGATAGCACCTAGAAGATAACTCTCCATATACACTACCTTTCAAAAGTTTGGGGACACTTAGAAATGTCCTTATTTTTGAAAGAAAATACTTTTTTTGTCCATTAAAATAACATCAAATTGATCAGAAATACAGTTTTGACATGGTCAATGTTGTAAATGACTATTGTAGCTGGAAACGGCAGATTGTTTTTAATGGAATATCTACATAGGCGTACAGAGGCCCATTATCAGCAATCATCACTCCTGTGTTCAAATGGCATGTTGTGTTACCTAATCCAAGTTTATAATTTTAAAAGGCTAATTGATCATTAAAAAAAACATTTGAAATTATGTTAGCACAGATGAAAACTGTTTAAAGAAGTCCTGATTAAAGAAGCAATAAAACTGGCCATCTTTAGACTAGTTGAGTATCTGGAGCATCAGCATTTGTGGGTTCGATTACAGGCCTGAATAATGGCCTGAAACTCGTCAGTCAGTTCTTGTTCTGAGAAATGAAGGCTATTTCATGCGAGAAATTGCCAAGAAACTGAAGATGTCATACAACGCTAGGTACTACTCCCTTCCCAGAACAGCACATACTGGCTCTAACCAGAATAGAAAGAGGAGTGGGAAACCCTGGTGCACAACTGAGCAAGAGGACAAGGACATTAGTGTCTCATTTGAGAAACAGACGCCTCACAAGTCCTCAACTGGCAGGTTCACTAAATAGTACCCGCAAAACACCAGTCTCAACATCAACAGTGAAGAGGCGACTCCGGGATGCTGGCCTTCTAGGCAGGCTCATCTGTAAACAAGAACTTGGTCTCAGTATGACTCCCTGATAAAATAAAGGTTAAATAACAAAAAGGTCAACTCTATCAGGTGTTCGGAAGCCTGCTATACAGTAGTTGGTGTGTTTTACGTTACTAAGAGAATAGTCTCGTGGTCTTGTGAACGTTCTAACCGAAAGCCCTTTATCTTCTTTTATGAGAATGAAAATGCCAAAGTGAAATGGTCTCATAGCAACAGGCTCAGCCTTTATTTGAGGGCAGGAAGCAGCTTGTTAAAAGTGAGTTGTCACCAGCAGCCAGTGCTAGGGCTCAGTGTCCATGCAGTGTCAACAGCAGTTTGAACTCGGGTAGACCTTTAACGAACAGCAACCTGCTCTGAGGTAGGGTGCTAGAGCCCATGGTCCGTGGTAACAGCTCAAGCGTGTAAATTGTGCGGCAGAGTACAGCTCAAGGGAGGAGGGGGAATCATATTGAAATACATCAGTCTGCAGATTGCATCTGTAAATTGCATTATAATCTGTGACAATGAAGAGATTGGTTGAATCTCTGCTCCGTTGCGTTTGTTTCTGCAGATCAAATGATACCGAGAGAGTGAGTAATAGTAACAGGAAAATTGTAACTGTAACAATTGCATATTATTGTCAAACTTGCTCTACAAATTCATGGATTGCAGGTTATGCATATGTAAATTACAGAACGCATAGGCAATTCCAACCAAATTGTACCTTAGTCAGTTTACATTAAGGCAGTGCTGAAGGCGTGCTTCAATATTGGAAATCATTTTAGCATTTACATGGTGAGAGATTTTTTGATTGAGGGATTTTCTTTTCCTTCCAACCATAACCACACATCTACTTTTTCACTGTACACAATCACAACTACATTTGTGTTTTTCCCGGCGCGTGTGTTAATTGTTTGGTCTCCTACCCCGGGTGTTGTGGCCCTTAGCACTGTATGAGGTTCCAATCTCAACAGTGGAGAAGATGGAAAGAGGAGTCACAGGCTACTTAAAGAAGTGGCTCGGAGTTCCACGATGCCTTACCACCATAGGCCTCTATGGAGATGGTGTCCTCAAGCTGCCCCTCACCAGTCTAACAGAGGAATTCAAGTGTGCAAAAACCAGGCTCCAGATGACACTGAATGAATCTCGAGACCCAGTGGTGAGCAACAACGCGCCGACCTTGGCAACTGGGCGCAAATGGAGGCCAGGAAAAGCAGTCCAGGAGGCAACAGCAGCCCTCAGACATGCTGACATTGTGGGTCATGTTCAGCAAGGGAAAGGAGGCCTTGGGCTAACTAGCCGTGCTGCTTGGAGTAAGGCCACTGCACCAGAGCGGCAGAAGATGGTAGTGCAGGAAGTACGCCATCAGGAGGAGGCTGCAAGGTGGGCCAAGGCAGTCTCTCTTGCCAAACAGGGACAGTGGACTCGATGGGACAGTGTGGAGAAGAGGAAGATCAGCTGGAAGGATCTGTGGGCCATGGAAGCGAGGCGGTTGAGCTTTTCCATCAGAGCAACATATGACGTCCTTCCAACACCAGTTAATCTTCACCAATGGTATGGTGAAGATCCGGAATGTGCCCTCTGTTCCATGCCAGCCAACCTCAGGCACATTCTCACAGGGTGTAAAACAAGCCTCACCCAAGGACGCTACACTTGGCGTCACAACCAAGTCCTTAAAAACCTTGCGTCCGCCCTGGAGGACAAGCGAGCTGCCACCAACTCCCTACCACCCACAGCAGCATCACACTCCTTCCGGACAAACTTTGTCCTCGAAGGGGCTAAACCACCGAAGAGCGGCTCTACACCATTAGAGCGAGACCAGCTGCGCTTGGCCCGCGACTGGAAAATGCTAGCTGACATTGGCCGGCAACTTGTGTTTCCTCCGGAGATCGCAACCACCACCCTAAGACCTGACATGGTGCTCTGGTCCCGTTCGCTCAATAAGGTCTTCATCATTGAGCTCACAGTACCCTGGGAGGACTCAGTAGATGAGGCTTATGAGCGAAAGCATCTGCGTTATGCTGATCTAGCTGCCGAAGCACGGCATCATGGCTGGAACACAGAAGTCCGACCAGTGGAGTTGGGCTGCAGAGGTTTTGTGGCAACATCTACAACCAGACTGCTTAGAGACCTGGGAATTAAGTGCCAGAGCCAGCGTTCGGCAATCAAAGCTGTATCGGAGGCGGCAGAAGGCAGCAGTCAGTGGCTCTGGATGAAGAGGAAAGACCCCAGCTGGGCCCCGAAGTGAGAGGGCCAGGAGGTATGCGGTCAACAATGCTTGACTCAGGGAGGAGGACGCCCCTGCCATGCATAGTCCCATGGGATGTTGGCTATCAACAACAAGGCAACTCCTATGACTAATTGGGAATGGGACGCAAGCGTAGGATTGATCACCCTGTCGCTGGCCGCCTTTGGGGAGGGTGTATAGTGTGAAAGGCCGAAACACCCTAGGAACCAAAGGTACACTACTGACGATGCGCTCCCCAAATTTCACCACGCTCAATGTTCATTAACTCTTGGAAGTGCTTGCACAAAGGATAGTAACATCTCATCCTGTGTTCTTGGAATCTGTGAGAGATTGAGGGATTTTATTTTCCTTCCAACCATAACCACACATCTACTTTTTCACTGTACACAATCACGACTACATTTGTGTTTTTCCCAGCGCGTTTGTTAATTACATTTCCCTTTGTAGGAATTCCATATTCACTGTTGGAGAAAAATATTTTTCATTTCCATGGCCCCCTGCTTTCCCTTACATAAGACCACCCATACAGTAGATTAAAGTAACATACCTACCAAACTCCAGACCAGGCTGCTGAAGTGCAGGAAGATAGTAGACGAGAGAAAATGAGAGACTTGAGATGCAAATATTTTAATTGATTTTGGTTTGTCCTTGTATAGTAACGATGAATGGAATTTGGTCTCAATGTCAATGAAACATTGCTGTTCGGAATTGTATGTAAAGACACTGTGGACATGAGCTAGGTTGATTTGGTGCAATATTTTTCTGTGAACTGTTCCCCCATGGATATGCATGGTGTTTAGGTAGATGTGTTACCGGTAAGGTAAGATAAGATCGAGAGAGAGAGATACAACTAAACCTTCACATTCATTTGTTATGAAATAAAGCATGACTGATGGTCTTTAGAGAGAGACTAACCTGACTAACCTGGAGTGATGGATGAACTTTACTCTGGAGGAGCAGGAGAGTAAGAGTGCATCTTCCCCCCACTACCTCGAGGTAAACGCTTCCTTGTTCACTCACTCAGCCAGTCAGTCAGTCAGAAGATAGCCAGTCAGCCAGCCATTCAGTCAGAAAGGGATTGAGGCCTAAATAAACCTATTAGATCCATCCATCATCTCAGTATTTCAGCTGAAGACAAACAATGATGGATCCCCCTCACAGACACTGTCAAACAGCCATAAAAATGTCAGACGCTCCTCTTCCTGATGTGTGGCTTTGGAAGTTTGTGTGTTTGCGTTTGCGTGTGTGCTGTGTGTGCCTGTGTTTTGTTTTGTTTTGTGCTTGTGTGTGTGTGCATAAGTACAGTGCCTTGCAAAAGTATTCAGACCTCTTAGATTTTTTTCAAATTTGATTGTGTTACCAAGTGTGATTAAATTTAAAACGTTTTAAAAATGTTTTATTATGTAGTCGTTCCATAAGTATTCAGACCCAAGCCTGAATTAGTTCAGGACTAAAATTTGGCTTCACAAATCACACATTTTCATGGACTCACTGTGTGAAATAATAGGGCTTGACATGATTTTTGAATGGCTAACCCTTCCTCTGTCCCCCATACATGCAACATTTGTAAGGTTCTTCAGTCAAGTTGTCACGCCCTGATCTGTTTCACCTGTCCCTGTAATTGTCTCCACCCCCCTCCAGGTGTCGCTTATTTTCCCCAGTGTATTTATCCCTGTGTTTCCTGTCTCTCTGTGCCAGTTCGTCTTGTATGTTTTCCAAGTCAACCAGCGTTTTTCCTGTTCGCCTGCTTTTTGCTATTCTCCTTTTTCTAGTTCTCCTGGGTTTGACCCTTGCCTGTTTCTGGACTCTGTACCCGCCTGCCTGCCAGACTTTCTGCCTGCCTTGACGAGGAGCCACTCTGTACCTCCTGGACAACTTGCAGACTTGTTTACGTGCTGCTGCACGTTTTGTTGCTAACCTTACTTTGCTACCTGACAATTTTACGGTTTTTACTTTTTAATTACCGTTTATATTTGTAGTTTTTCCCTCACTCACTCAAATATATATATTTTTCTTCATACAACTTTTTCACCCCGGGCGCTTATCTGGACGTGGTTCGTCAGGATGCCTTCTTATTGCAGTCGCTATACTCATAATATACAGGAGAAGGATTGCCTTACGGAGAGGATAGCTGTGCTGCAAGCCCAGCTTCAGACGCAAGGGTAATTTCAGTGTAGGAAAGGATGAAACAGCGTCTGTGCCACCAGTAAGTACAGATAGGAGTATAAATCCCCTCACACAATTGCCGCAGCCGGACAACTTTCTCATGACTTCTGGAGGGAAATGCTGTAGGAATGCTCAACCGGTGTCGCTCATTCAGCTGACAAACTTTCAACCGGTTCTCCCCATTAAGCAGCGAGTCGGAGTCAGAGGCCGAGCCTTCTCTGGTCTCTACTTCTCCCGTGATGGGGTCTGAGACGCCGAAGCCTCCCACCATTAACTCTGACAAATTGAAAACCCTAGTCATTGGCGACTCCATTACCCACAGTATGAAACTTAAAACGAATCATCCAGCTAACATACACTGTTTACCAGGGGACAGGGCTACTGACGTTAAGGCTAATCTGAAGATGGTGCTGGCTAAAGCTAAAACTGGCGAGTGTAGAGATTATAGGGATATTGTTATCCACGTCGGCACCAACGATGTTAGGATGAAACAGTCAGAGGTCACCAAGTGCAACATACCTTCAGCGTGTAAATAAGCTAGAAAGATGTGTCGGGATTGAGTAATTGTCTCTGGCCCCCTCCCAGTTAGGGGGAGTGATGAGCTCTACAGCAGTCTCACAACTCAATCGCTGGTGAAAACTGTTTTCTGCCCCTCCCAAAAGATAGAATTTGTAGATAATTTGCCCTCTTTCTGGGACTCACCCACAAACAGGACCAAGCCTGGCCTGTTGAGGAGTGACGGGACTCCATCCTAGCTGGAGAGGTGCTCTCATGTTATCTACGAACATAGACAGGGCTCTAACTCCCCTAGCTCCACAATGAAATAGGGTGCAAGCCTGCCAGCTTAGTGGAGTCTGCCACTAGCACAGTCAGTGTAGTCAGCTCAGCTATCCCCATTGAGACCGTGTCTGTGCCTCGACCTAGGTTGGGCAAAACTAAACATGGCAGTGTTCGCCTTAGCAATCTCACTGGAATAAAGACCCCATTCCTGCCATTATTGAAACAGATTGTGATACCTCAAATCTCAAAAGTTAGATCCCTCACTTCCAAGGCAGTTATAGTCAATGAACTAATCACTGATCATAATCTTGATGTGATTGGCCTGAATGAAACATAGCTTAAGCCTGATGAATGTACTGTGTTAAATGAGGCCTCACCTCCTGGTTACACTAGTGACCATGTTCTCTGCGCATCTTGCAAAGGCGGAGGTGTTGCTAACATTTACTATAGCAAATTTCAATTTACAAAAAAACCCAGACGTTTTTCTCTTTTGAGCTTCTAGCCATGCAGCCTACGCTAGCTATGCAGCCTACTCAATCACTTTTTATAGCTACTGTTTACAGGCCTCCTGGGCCACATACAGCATTTCTCACTGAGTTCCCTGAATTCCTATCGGACCTCGTAGTCATAGCAGAAAATATTCCAATTTTTATTGACTTTAATATTCACATGGAAAAGTCCATAGACCCACTCCAAAAGGCTTTCGGAGCCATCATCGACTCAGTGGGTTTTGTCCAACATGTCTCCGGACCTACTCACTGCCACAGTCATACTCTGGACCTAGTTTTGACCCATGGTAAATATTGTGGATCTTAATGTTTTTCCTCATAATTTTGGACTATCGGAACACCATTTTATTATGTTTGCAATCACAACAAATAATCTGCTCAGAGCCCAACCAAGGATCATCAAAAGTCGTGCTATAAATTCACAGACAACCCAAAGATTCCTTGATGTCCTTCCAGACTTCCTCTGCCTACCCAAGGACGCCAGAGGACAAAAATCGGTTAACCACCTAACTGAGGAACTCAATTTAACCTTGCGCAATAGCCTAGATACAGTCGCACCCCTAAAAACTAAAAACATTTGTCATAAGAAACAAGCTCCCTGGTATACAGGAAATACCCGAGCTCTGAAGCAAGCTTCCAGGAAATTGGAGAGGAAATGGCGCCACACCAAACTGGAAGTCTTCCGACTAGCTTGGAAATACGGTACCGTGCAGTATCGAAGAGCCCTCAATGCTGCTCGATCATCCTATTTTTCCAACTTAATTGAGGAAAATAAAAACAATCCGAAATTTATTTTTGATACCCTCGCAAGGCTAACTAAAAAGCAGCATTCCCCAAGTGAGGATGGCTTTCACTTCAGCAGTAATAAATTCATGAACTTCTTTGAGGAAAAGATCATGATTATTAGAAAGCAAATTACGGACTCCTCTTTAAATCTGCGTATTCCTTCAAAGCTCAGTTGTCCTGAGTCTGCACAACTCTGCCAGGACCTAGGATCAAGAGAGACGCTCAAGTGTTTTAGTACTATATCTCTTGACACAATGATGAAAATAATCATGGCCTCTAAACCTTCAAGCTGCATACTGGACCCTATTCCAACTAAACTACTGAAAGAGCTGCTTCCTGTGCTTGGCACTCCTATGTTGAACATAATAAACGTCTCTCTATCCACTGGATGTGTACCAAACTCACTGAAAGTGGCAGTAATAAAGCCTCTCTTGAAAAAGCCAAACCTTGACCCAGAAAACATAAAAAACTATCGGCCTATATCGAATCTTCCATTCCTCTCAAAATGTTTAGAAAAGGCTGTTGCGCAGCAACTCACTGCTTTCCTGAAGACAATGTATACGAAATGCTTCAGTCTGGTTTTAGAACCCATCATAGCTCTGACACTGCACTTGTGAAGGTGGTAAATTACCTTTTAATGACATCAGACCGAGGCTCTGCATCTGTCCTCGTGCTCCTAGACCTTAGTGCTGCTTTTGATACCATCGATCACCACATTCTTTTGGAGAGATTGGAAACCCAAATTGGTCTACATGGACAAGTTCTGGCCTGGTTTAGATCTTATCTGTCGGAAAGATATCAGTTTGTCTCTGTGGATGGTTTGTCCTCTGGTGTTCCTCAAGGTTCCGTTTTAGGACCACTATTGTTTTCACTATATATTTTACCGCTTGGGGAAGTCATTCGGAAACATAATGTTAACTTTCAGTGCTATGCGGATGACACACAGCTGTACATTTCGGTGAAACATGGTGAAGCCCCAAAATCGCCCTTGCTGGAAGCCTGTGTTTCAGACATAAGGAAGTGGATGCCTGCAAACTTTCTACTTTTAAACTCTGAAAAAACAGAGATGCTTGTTCTAGGTCCCAAGAAACAAAGAGATCTTCTGTTGAATCTGACAATTAATCTTAATGGTTGTACAGTCGTCTCAAATAAAACTGTGAAGGACCTCGGCATTACTCTGGACCCTGATCTCTCTTTTGACAAACATATCAAGACTGTTTCAAGGACAGCTTTTTTCCATCTACGTAACATTGCAAAAAGCAGAAACTTTCTGTCCAAAAATGATGCAGAAAATGTATCCATGCTTTTCTCACTTCTAGGTTAGACTACTGCATTGCTCTACTTTCCAGCAACCCGGATAAAGCATTAAATAAACTTCCGTTAGTACTAAATACGGCTGCTAGAATCTTGACTAGAACCAAAGAATTTGATCATATTACTTCTAACCTACAAAGCCCTCGCTGGAAGCCTGTTCTTCCACTAACCTCATTGCAACTCCCCTCCAAGTCTCCGACCACTACCTTGTATCCTTTTCCCTCTCGCTCTCATCCAACACTTCCCACACTGCCCCTACTCGGATGGTATCGCGCCGTCCCAACCTTCGCTCTCTCTCCCCCGCTACTCTATCCTCTTCCATCCTATCATCTCTTCCCTCTGCTCAAACCTTCTCCAACCTATCTCCTGATTCTGCCTCCTCAACCCTCCTCTCCTCCCTTTCTGCATCCTTTGACTCTCTATGTCCCCTATCCTCCAGGCCGGCTCGGTCCTCCCCTCCCGCTCCGTGGCTCGACGACTCATTGCGAGCTCACAGAACAGGGCTCCGGGCAGCCGAGCGGAAATGGAGGAAAACTCGCCTCCCTGCGGACCTGGCATCCTTTCACTCCCTCCTCTCTACATTTTCCTCTTCTGTCTCTGCTGCTAAAGCCACTTTCTACCACTCTAAATTCCAAGCATCTGCCTCTAACCCTAGGAAGCTCTTTGCCACCTTCTCCTCCCTCCTGAATCCTCCTCCCCCTCCCCCTCCTCCCTCTCTGCAGATGACTTCGTCAACCATTTTGAAAAGAAGGTCGACGACATCCGATCCTCGTTTGCTAAGTCAAACGACACCGCTGGTTCTGCTCACACTGCCCTACCCTGTGCTCTGACCTCTTTCTCCCCTCTCTCTCCAGATGAAATCTCGCGTCTTGTGACGGCCGGCCGCCCAACAACCTGCCCGCTTGACCCTATCCCCTCCTCTCTTCTCCAGACCATTTCTGGAGACCTTCTCCCTTACCTCACCTCGCTCATCAACTCATCCCTGACCGCTGGCTACGTCCCTTCCGTCTTCAAGAGAGCGAGAGTTGCACCCCTTCTGAAAAAACCTACACTCGATCCCTCCGATGTCAACAACTACAGACCAGTATCCCTTCTTTCTTTTCTCTCCAAAACTCTTGAACGTGCCGTCCTTGGCCAGCTCTCCCGCTATCTCTCTCAGAATGACCTTCTTGATCCAAATCAGTCAGGTTTCAAGACTAGTCATTCAACTGAGACTGCTCTTCTCTGTATCACGGAGGCGCTCCACACTGCTAAAGCTAACTCTCTCTCCTCTGCTCTCATCCTTCTAGACCTATCGGCTGCCTTCGATACTGTGAACCATCAGATCCTCCTCTCCACCCTCTCCGAGTTGGGCATCTCCGGCGCGGCCCACGCTTGGATTGCGTCCTACCTGACAGGTCGCTCCTACCAGGTGGCGTGGCGAGAATCCGTCTCCTCACCACGTGTTCTCACCACTGGTGTCCCCCAGGGCTCTGTTCTAGGCCCTCTCCTATTCTCGCTATACACCAAGTCACTTGGCTCTGTCATAACCTCACATGGTCTCTCCTATCATTGCTATGCAGACGACACACAATTAATCTTCTCCTTTCCCCCTTCTGATGACCAGGTGGCGAATCGCATCTCTGCATGTCTGGCAGACATATCAGCGTGGATGACGGATCACCACCTCAAGCTGAACCTCGGCAAGACGGAGCTGCTCTTCCTCCCGGGGAAGGACTGCCCGTTCCATGATCTCGCCATCACGGTTGACAACTCCACTGTGTCCTCCTCCCAGAGCGCTAAGAACCTTGGCGTGATCCTGGACAACACCCTGTCGTTCTCAACTAACATCAAGGCGGTGGCCCGTTCCTGTAGGTTCATGCTCTACAACATCCGCAGAGTACGACCCTGCCTCACACAGGATGCGGCGCAGGTCCTAATCCAGGCACTTGTCATCTCCCGTCTGGATTACTGCAACTCGCTGTTGGCTGGGCTCCCTGCCTGTGCCATTAAACCCCTACAACTCATCCAGAACGCCGCAGCCCGTCTGGTGTTCAACCTTCCCAAGTTCTCTCACGTCACCCCGCTCCTCCGCTCTCTCCACTGGCTTCCAGTTGAAGCTCGCATCCGCTACAAGACCATGGTGCTTGCCTACGGAGCTGTGAGGGGAACGACACCTCAGTACCTCCATGCTCTGATCAGGCCCTACACCCAAACAAGGGCACTGAGGAAGTACAGTTCCCGCTCAGCCCAGTCAAAACTGTTCGCTGCTCTGGCCCCCCAATGGTGGAACAAACTCCCTCACGACGCCAGGACAGCGGAGTCAATCACCACCTTCCGGAGACACCTGAAACCCCACCTCTTTAAGGAATACCTAGGATAGGATAAAGTAATCCTTCTCACCCCCCCCCCCCCTTAAAAGATTTAGATGCACTATTGTAAAGTGGCTGTTCCACTGGATGTCATAAGGTGAATGCACCAATTTGTAAGTCGCTCTGGATAAGAGCGTCTGCTAAATGACTTAAATGTAAATGTAAATGTAAAGCATTACATGGGCTTCCTCCTACCTATCTTTCCGATTTGGTCCTGCCGTACATACCTACACGTACGCTACGGTCACAAGACCTAATTGCTGTCCCCAGTCCACCTGGCCGTGCTGACCTGTTGCACCCTTGACAACCACTGTGATTACTATTATTTGACCATGCTGGTCATTTATGAACATTTTAACATCTTGGCCATGTTCTGTGTTACAGATACAGGTATCCTGGGGGGTATTTGTATTTCTATTTCTCCTCTGTCTTAGTAACAGGTGGCGGTCATCCGTCGCATCAATCTGAAGACACACCTACTCCTGTTTCCCTTACCCAATCACATCCCCTTTCCCTTGGTTTAAAAACCCAGTCAGTTGTTTTCCCAGTGGCTCTCTCTCTCCCTCTGGATTTGCTGAAGACCACATTCTTTCATACCCCACAGTTTAATTTGTTTGTGCGGCTACATCTCACATTGTCTGTTATCATGTGAGTATGTACTGCTGTGGTGTATTATTGTTGGTTTGTTGGTGGGAGAAGGGGATAACCAGCCAAGTCGCCCTTGGGCATACATTAGGAAAACTTTGTCTAAATACCCTAGTTAGACCTGGGCGGAGCACCCACTGGATTTTATTGGTTAGTTAGCTAGCTGTTCTTTACCCAGTAAGACAATTTTTTTATTTTTTATATTTCTTATTTCTCCTCCTTGAGTCCAGCTCAGACCCTTTTTCCCACACCCCATTACCGCGTGTTTGACAATAAACTTAAAGTGTTTGATGGTAGGTTTAGGTTGTCTGGATTTCTTTTAGTTCTCACTGTTCCTTTTCACTGTTGTGACTTGCATGAGATATGTTACGGGTCTCCCCCAGACTGCTGGGAAAAGGGGGTTCCTAACATTCTGTTATAATTCTCCATCCGGCACAGCCAGAAGAGGACTTACCATCCCTCATAGCCTGGTTCCTCTCTAGGTTTCTTCCTAGGTTTGGGCCTTTCTAGGGTGTTTTTCCGAGCCACCGTGCTTCTACACCTGCATTGTTTGGGGTTTTAGGCTGGGTTTCTGTACAGCACTTTGAGATATCAGCTGATGTAAGAAGGGCTATATAAATACATTTGATTTGATGATCTGGTTTTGACCTTTTGCCTGTCCACGACCATTCTCTTGCCTACTCCTTTTGGATTAATAAACATTGTAAGACTCCAACCATCTGCCTCCTGTGTCTGCATCTGGATCTCGCTTTGTGTCATGATACAAGTATTGAATTTCAAGCATAGATTAAACTACAAAGACCAGGGAGCTTTTCAAAAGCCTTATGAAGAAAGTCAGTGTTAGATGGGTAACAATAACAAATCAGACACTGAATATATATTTAAGCATGTTCAAGTTAATAATTATGCTGTGGATTATGTACTAAACCACCCAGACACATCAAAGATACAGTCATCCTTCTGAACTGAGCTGCAGGATAGTTATGGAACTGCTCAGGGATGTTACCCTGAGGCCATTGATTTTAAAACAGCTACATAGTTCAACGGCTGTGATGGAAGAACTGAGGCTGGATCAACAATATTGTAGTGACTCCACAATAATGATTTCAATTACAGAGTTAAAAGAAAAATACAAATATGCAGAATATACAATATTCCAAAACATGCATCTTGTATGAAACAAGGCACTAAAGTTATTCCAAAAAAAGAAAACAGCAAAGGAATACACTTTTTGGCCTAAATGCAAAGCCTTATGTTTGGCGCAAATCCAACATAACACATCACTGAGAAACTGCCTCATCATTTTCAAACATGGTGGTGGCTGCATCATGATATGGGTATGCTTGACATCTGTGAATACTGGAGTTTTTCAGGATAAAAATAAACGGGATGGAGCTAAGCACAGGCAAAATCCTATACCAAAATCTGCTTCAGTCTGCTTTACAGCAGAAACTGGGAGAGTAATTCATATTTCAGCAGGACAATAACCTGCAACATAGGTCCACATCTACACTGGAGTTGCTTACCAAAAATACAGTGAATGTTTCCATGTTACATTTTTGACTTAAATCAGCTTGAAAATCTATGACAAGACTTGAAAACTGCTGTCCAACATCCCCAACATCTTGATAGAGCTTGAAGAATTTTTAAAAGAATAATGGGCAAAAAATGCACAATCCAGGTGTGGAAAGCTCTTAAAGACTAACCCAATAAGACTCAGCTGTAATCAATGCCAAAGTTGTTTCTAACATGTATTGACTCAGGGAGGTGAACACTTTTAAATACTTTTAAAATACTTTAAAAATACTTTTTGAATTTGTCTCCCGTTTTGACATCACAGAGTATTTTCTTGTTGACAATCTATTGTTGACAATTTTTATTTAAATACATTTTAATCCCACTGTGTAACGCAATAAAATGTGAAGAAATTCGAAGGGTCTGAAGAATTTTGCAAGACACTGTATGCGTTATGCTCTTGTGCGTATGTGTGTTTGACTGGTGCAACACTTAATCAGTATTAGCATGACAAAGTGTGAGATGATAAGGGGGTTTGAGAAAAGAGAGAGGAAGAAGACAGTTGGTGTCTTTTCCATTCTAAACGAGAGCCCTGAGTAGAGAACAGAACACAGTGAAGCTGCAAGTTGGGCTAAAGCCGCTTAAAGGGGAACTCCATCTCTCTCCATTTGTAACACTTTTAATCATTTGTGTCATCAAGCAAAACCTAGATCAAAGAATACGATAAGAAACATCCTGTTGTTTTCCATTTTTTCCTTCCCTCTCTTCCTCGTTTAATCTCGCCACTTTGCAATAGCTGCTTGGTGAGTGAAAATGGAACAAAATGATGAATTGTTACATGGACATCTTTAGAATCATCCCCTGTGTGGTGGGAGAAACCTGAGAATAATCACAACTTATTACCATAGCTAAACTGAGAAGCCACGACACCACTTATTCCAAGGGGAGGATATCATCGGAATACCTTGATGATCTGAGATGGGATCACAGAGGGAGATTCATTCCTTCACGCTCTTGAATAAGAAGCTATTTATTACAACAATATACATGTATATAGGAGATAACTGAGAATTTTGTATTTCTTTTTCTGTGGTTTTATACTATATGTATTCACATGTTGTCTGGTGCATCTACCATTACTCCATCAATCACTCTGAAATACTATCTTTGATACATTTGATCAGATAAACATAATAAGTTCTTTATCAATTCCTTTCCAGGACCAATTATTTAACATCTTGGACCCACACTTAAATCATTTACCATTTTCTGACCCTCTATTTGTGGAGTTTTCAGTTCTCTAGATCAGTAGCTCTCAGTGATTCTGAGTGAACTGCAGTGTGATGGAGATTCATTAGAAGGTTGTAACACTCTCCAGTTCTCACCAGATACAGTATGAAGAGATGGCCTCCGATATGTTGCTGATTTATTCTATACATTAGCATGTTCTCTCAGTGTGATACAGTATGAAGAGATGGCCTCCGAGATGTTGCTGATTTATTCTATACATTAGCATGTTCTCTCAGTGTGATACGGTATGAAGAGATGGCCTCCGAGATGTTGCTGATTTATTCTATACATTAGCATGTTCTCTCAGTGTGATACGGTATGAAGAGATGGCCTCCGAGATGTTGCTGATTTATTCTATACATTAGCATGTTCTCTCAGTGTGATACGGTATGAAGAGATGGCCTCCGAGATGTTGCTGATTTATTCTATACATTAGCATGTTCTCTCAGTGTGATACGGTATGAAGAGATGGCCTCCGAGATGTTGCTGATTTATTCTATACATTAGCATGTTCTCTCAGTGTGATACGGTATGAAGAGATGGCCTCCGAGATGTTGCTGATTTATTCTATACATTAGCATGTTCTCTCAGTGTGATACGGTATGAAGAGATGGCCTCCGAGATGTTGCTGATTTATTCTATACATTAGCATGTTCTCTCAGTGTGATACGGTATGAAGAGATGGCCTCCGAGATGTTGCTGATTTATTCTATACATTAGCATGTTCTCTCAGTGTGATACCGTATGAAGAGATGGCCTCCGAGATGTTGCTGATTTATTCTATACATTAGCATGTTCTCTCAGTGTGATACCGTATGAAGAGATGGCCTCCGAGATGTTGCTGATTTATTCTATACATTAGCATGTTCTCTCAGTGTGATACAGTATGAAAAGATGGCCTCCGAGATGTTGCTGATTTATTCTATACATTAGCATGTTCTCTCAGTGTGATACAGTATGAAGAGATGGCCTCCGAGATGTTGCTGATTTATTCTATACATTAGCATGTTCTCTCAGTGTGATACAGTATGAAGAGATGGCCTCCGAGATGTTGCTGATTTATTCTATACATTAGCATGTTCTCTCAGTGTGATACAGTATGAAGAGATGGCCACCGAGATGTTGCAGATTTATTCTATACATTAGCATGTTCTCTCAGTGTGATACCGTATGAAGAGATGGCCTCCGGGATGTTGCTGATTTATTCTATACATTAGCATGTTCTCTCAGTGTGATACCGTATGAAGAGATGGCCTCCGGGATGTTGCTGATTTATTCTATACATTAGCATGTTCTCTCAGTGTGATACGGTATGAAGAGATGGCCTCCGGGATGTTGCTGATTTATTCTATACATTAGCATGTTCTCTCAGTGTGATACCGTATGAAGAGATGGCCTCCGAGATGTTGCTGATTTATTCTATACATTAGCATGTTCTCTCACACAGTCACACGCATGCATGTACTCAGACATGCACATACACACACTGAAGTTGCCATCACAGTGTCAAAAGCTCACACTTGCTCCACACACACCCAAAACACACCAACTGAAATGAATACATGAGATACAACAACAACAACAAACCCCTTGAAACCTGCAAACATACCAGACATCTGGGCAATGTAACGACTTGCGGCAGAACCAGGATCAGTAAAGATTAAATGTAGGGGAGGGCAGAACTGCATGATGATCCCATTCTAGTTACAGTACAGGCATACATTTCTCTCAGGCCTTAGGCCTACATGTGTGTTACTGGCTACACTGACTGTACAAAACATTAAGGAACCCCCCCACACCCATACACATACTTCTGCCCTCAGAAAATCCTCAATTCTTTGGGGCATCGAAAGCTTTCCACAGGGATACTAGCCCATGCTGACTCCAATGCCTCCCACAGTTGTGTCAAGTTGGCTGGTTGTCATTTGGGTGGTTGACTATTCTTGATACACACGGGAAGCTGCTGAGTGTGAAAAACCCAGCTGAGTTGCAGTTCATGACACAAACTGGTGCGCATGACACAAACTACAATACCCTGTTCAAAGGCACTTAAATGTTTTGTCTTGCCCATTCACCCTCTGAATGGCACACATACACAATCCATGTCTCAATTGTCTCAAGTCTTAAAAATCATTCTTTAACCTGTCTGCTACCCTTCATCTACACTGATTTAACAAGTGACATCAATACGGGATCATAGCTTTCACCTGGATTCACCTGGTCAGTCTATGTCATGGAAAGAGCAGGTGTCAATGTTTTGTACACCCAGTGTACAGTAGATGCACTATTGCAGAGAGTTGCACACTGCTGTATTACGTGGAAGTGTCAACTCCATCCAAGACATGCTGCTCTGCAAATCAAACAGACTTCTTAGTGTCAGTGTCAAACCCAGCCTAAGACTATGAGACAAAAACACAGATCTCTATTGTACAGGCAATGTACTCAGAGGTACTAGAGGTAATATTTACATTTACATTTAAGTCATTTAGCAGACGCTCTTATCCAGAGCGACTTACAAATTGGTGCATTCACCTTATGACATCCAGTGGAACAGTAGTGCATCTAAATCTTTTAAGGTGAGAGGGATTACTTTATCCTATCCTAGGTATTCCTTAAAGAGGTGGGGTTTCAGGTGTCTCCGGAAGGTGGTGATTGACTCCGCTGTCCTGGCGTCGTGAGGGAGTTTGTTCCACCATTGGGGGGCCAGAGCAGCGAACAGTTTTGACTGGGCTGAGCGGGAACTGTACTTCCTCAGTGGTAGGGAGGCGAGCAGGCCAGAGGTGGATGAACGCAGTGCCCTTGTTTGGGTGTAGGGCCTGATCAGAGCCTGGAGGTACTGAGGTGCCGTTCCCCTCACAGCTCCGTAGGCAAGCACCATGGTCTTGTAGCGGATGCAAGCTTCAACTGGAAGCCAGTGGAGAGAGCGGAGGAGCGGGGTGACGTGAGAGAACTTGGGAAGGTTGAACACCAGACGGGCTGCGGCGTTCTGGATGAGTTGTAGGGGTTTAATGGCACAGGCAGGGAGCCCAGCCAACAGCGAGTTGCAGTAATCCAGACGGGAGATGACAAGTGCCTGGATTAGGACCTGCGCCGCTTCCTGTGTGAGGCAGGGTCGTACTCTGCGGATGTTGTAGAGCATGAACCTACAGGAACGGGCCACCGCCTTGATGTTAGTTGAGAACGACAGGGTGTTGTCCAGGATCACGCCAAGGTTCTTAGCGCTCTGGGAGGAGGACACAATGGAGTTGTCAACCGTGATGGCGAGATCATGGAACGGGCAGTCCTTCCCCGGGAGGAAGAGCAGCTCCGTCTTGCCGAGGTTCAGCTTGAGGTGGTGATCCGTCATCCACACTGATATGTCTGCCAGACATGCAGAGATGCGATTCGCCACCTGGTCATCAGAAGGGGAAAGGAGAAGATTAATTGTGTGTCGTCTGCATAGCAATGATAGGAGAGACCATGTGAGGTTATGACAGAGCCAAGTGACTTGGTGTATAGCGAGAATAGGAGAGGGCCTAGAACAGAGCCCTGGGGGACACCAGTGGTGAGAGCACGTGGTGTGGAGACGGATTCTCGCCACGCCACCTGGTAGGAGCGACCTGTCAGGTAGGACGCAATCCAAGCGTGGGCCGCGCCGGAGATGCCCAACTCGGAGAGGGTGGAGAGGAGGATCTGATGGTTAACAGTATCGAAGGCAGCCGATAGGTCTAGAAGGATGAGAGCAGAGGAGAGAGAGTTAGCTTTAGCAGTGCGGAGCGCCTCCGTGATACAGAGAAGAGCAGTCTCAGTTGAATGACTAGTCTTGAAACCTGACTGATTTGGATCAAGAAGGTAATATCATTCAGGATTTGTCTCCGGGAGTTACATGATATTGGTGACTGACCCCCTTAAAAACTTATGCAAAGACACAGCAGAGAAAGTAATAACATGTACATTTAAAATAGAGCTTTGTCACACTCTGCAGAAATGACAGTCCTGGTGTTTGGTCACGGTTTTGCAATTACTGTACATGGCTGTTGTAGGGTTTCACTCTCAGACTGCGACATCATCAGCTAAGAGAATGTATAAACCGGTGAGAATGTATAAACTGGGATATGGATGGGAAATGTACGTATGTAATATAATATATAACATACAGTCAGGTCTTTTATTGGCACCCTTGATACAGATGAGAAAAAAATTATATACAAATGCTCAGCAAAAAGACATTTTGTAAAAATCTAAAAAAAATTAAAAATATATAGGGGTGAAAAGTACTGAAAACTGGGCTGTTAATATGTTTTTTGTATTGCTTGTTAAACAACATTTATTTCTCTGAGCAATTGTATTAGTATAAATTATTATAATTTTCATATTTTTTTTGCTCAGAGGTTGGCAATAATTCTGGACCTGAATGTATATACAGTATATGCCATTTGCAAACGTTTTATATCCAAATCGAGTTATGGCCATGCGACCAGAATGTAAATCAATTTGGATTATTTATTTTGCCTGTGACCTGAAGACCTATGTTAGAACCCTCAACTAATGCCTAGGCTTCAGCTCTGTGGTCTGGTTTCACACTCTGCAAACATTGTGCATCTGGTGTAACAGGCCAGTTAGAGTGGGCTTATGTATGTACAGTGCGTTCAGAAAGTATTTACACCCCTTGAATTTTTGTTTTTTTGTTGCGTAACGGCCTGCATTTTAAATGGATTAAATAGAGATTTTTTTGTCAGTGGTCTACAAATACACCTTAAATACAAAGTATGTGGACATCCCTTCAAATTAGTGGATTTGGCTATTTCAGCCACACCCGTTGCTGGCAAGTGTATAAAATCAAGCACACAGCCATGCAATCTCCATAACCAAACATTGGCAGTAGAATGGCCTTACTGAAGAGCTCAGTTACTTTCAACGTAGCCCTGTCATTCCAACAAGTCACATTTCTGCCCTGCTAGAGCTGCCCCGGTACGTGTTATTGTGAAGTGGAAACGTCTAGGAGCAACAACGGCTCTGCCGTGAAGTGGTAGGCCACACAATCTCACAGAACGGTACCACTGAGTGCTGAAGCGCGTAGCAAGTAAAAATCTGCATCTGGAAGCAATATCAAAACAAGAACTGTTCATTGGGAGCTTCATGAAATCGGTTTCCATGGCAGAGCAGTTGCACACAAGCCTAAGATCCCCATGAGCAATGCCAAGCATCGGCTGAATTGGTGGAAAGCTCGCCGACATTGGACTCTGCAGTGGAAATGTGTTTGGCAGTTCAACAGATGAATCTGGGTTTGGAGGATGCAAGGAGAACGCTACATGCCCGAATGCATAGTGCCAGCTATAAAGTTTGGTGGAAGAGGAATAATGGTCTGAGGCTGTTCTTAATGGTTCGTGCTAGGACCCTTACTTCCAGTGAAAGGAAATCTTAATGCTATAGCATACAATGTCATTCCAGATTATTCTGTGCTTCCAACTTTGTGACAACAGTTTGGGGAAGGACTTTTGTCATGCTGAATGGAAGCAAGTCCCCGCCACAATGTTCCAACATCTAGTGGAAAGCCTTCCCAGAAGAGTGGAGGCTGTTATAGCAGTAAAGTGGGGATCAACTCCAAATGAATGCCCATGATTTTGGAATGAGATGTTCGACGAACTTTTGGTCATGAAGTGTAATACTCCATAATGTCAAATTGGAATTATATTTTTAGAATTGTTTCACAAATGAATTACAAATAGCTGAAATGTCTCGAGTCGATAAGTATTCAACCATTTGATATAGCAAGCTTAAATTGTAACGATCGTCATAGGTGGAAGAAGAGGAGGACCAATGCGCAGCGTGGTAAGTGTCCATGTTTTTAATAAAATAACTGAACACTAAACAAAAATACGATAAACGAACAGTCCTGTACGGTGAATGGAAAAACACTGAACAGAAAATAATCACCCACAAATTGCAGTTGGGAAAAGGCTACCTAAGTATGATTCTCAATCAGAGACAACGAACGACACCTGCCTCTGATTGAGAACCATACCAGGCCAAACACAAACGCAACATAGAAAAATGAACATAGACTACCCACCCCAACTTACGCCCTGACCAAACTAAAACAAATACATAACAAAGGAACTAAGGTCAGAACGTGACATAAATACTGTAAGTTCAGGAGCAAAAATGTGCTTAATAAGTCACATAATATGTTCCATGGACTCACTATGTGTGTTATAATAGTGTTAAACACCATTTTTTAATGATTTCCTCGTCTCTTTACCCAATACATAAAATTACCTGTAAGGTCACTCAGTCGAGCAGTGGATTTCAAAACACAGATTCCACCACAAAGACCAGGGAGGTTTTCCAATGCCTGGCAAAGAAGGGTGCCTATTGGTAGATGGGTATAAATAAAAAATCAGACACTGAATATCCCTTTGAGCATGGTGAAGTTATTAATTACACTTTGGTGTATCAATACACCCAGCCACCACAAAGATACAGGAGTCCTTCATAACTCAGTTGATGGAGAGGAAAGAAACCGCTCAGGTATTTCACTATGAGGCCAATGGTGACTTTAAAACAGTTACAGAGTTAAATAGCTGTGATAGGAGAAAACTGAGGATGGATCAACAACATCATAGTAACTCCACAGTACTAACCTAAATGACAGAGTGAAGAAGAAAGAAGGAAGTCTGTACAGAATACAAATATTCCAAAACATACATCCTGTTTGCCACAAGGCACTAAAGCAATACTGCAAAAAATCATTGACAAAGCAATACACTTTTTGTCTTGAAGACAAAGTGTTATGTTAGGGGCAAATTCAATACAACAGATTACTGAGTACCCTCCATACTTTCAAGCATAGTGGTGGCTGCATCATGTTATAGTGCATGCTTGTAATCATTAAACGACTGGGGATTTTTTTCAGGATAAAAAACAAACAGAATGGTGCTAAGCACAGGCAAAATCCTAGAGGAAAACCTGGTTCAGTCTGCTTTCCACTAGACACTGGGAGATGAATTCACCTTTCAGCAGGACAATAACCTAAAACACAAGACCAAATCTACACTGGAGTTGCTTACCAAGAAGACAGTGAATGTCATTGAGAGCCCGAGTTAGTTTTGACATAAATCTACTTGAAAATCTATTGCAAGACATGAAAATGGTTGTCTAGCAATGATCAACAACCAATTTGACAGAGCTTGAAGAATTTAGAAAATAATAATGGGCATGTGTTGCACAATCCAGGTGTGGAAAGCTCATGAAAAACATGTATTTTGTTGTATCAAAAGTAAATGTTATTGCTAAAATAACAAAAGTAAAATAATTTCACATTCTTTATATTATGCTGTTATGGTAACCAGACGTCGTGATTTTCACATTTTTATTTATTTACAGAGAGCCAGGGGCACACTCCAACACTCAGACATCATTTACAGATGAAGCATTTGTGTTTAGTGAGTTCACCAGATCAGTAGCAGTAGGGATGACAAGGGATGTTCTCTTGATAAGTCTATGAATTGGACCATTTTCCTGTCCTGAAAAGCATTCGAAATCTAGTACTTTTGAGGGTCAGGGAAAATGTATGGAGTAAAAAGTACATTATTTTCTTTAGGAATGTAGTGAAATAAAAGTAAAAGATGTCAAAATATAAATAGATATGTGATGTACAGATACCCCCCAAACTACAGTACAAACACACTTTAACGCAAGCATGGACACTCACATATGCACTGTAATTCACAGGGTTATGTAAGTTCCTGTGGCTCGTTGGCCAGGTCTTATTTGGTCCTGCATTATTGAGTAGCTCTCAGTCGATGAAGTACTGTAGTAGACATGTATCCTACAAACTGCACTGGTACAGCTGAGGAGCAGATGGAGTCATACTTTATTTATGGCTAACATCAACATCATACTGTGTATACACACATCAGATAGACATAACCATGAATACACACACACACACGCACACACACACACACACACACACACACACACACACACACACACACACACACACACACACACACACACACACACACACACACACACACACACACACACACACACACACACACACACACACCGCTGTTTCTGGAAGTCTGTTTAATCACTGAACTTTCTTGCACTTGCGAGTCTGACAGAACGACTTTGAAATAATAGCAGAATAATGCTGTTTAAGTCCCTCTTATGCTCTGAAGTGTTTACACAATCCACCAATGGCTTTGCAATTTCAAAGCCCGAATTTGAGCTAATTTTATTGGACGCTGATTCAAGTCCGGTTCTCCTTGAGTTGGCCAAACAATGACGCCCCATAGAGCCTGTTCCTCCTCCAACCCAGTGAATCAGGCTTTGTCCTCCAGCTCTCTCAAAGACACAGCCTCTCAAAACCTAACTGCCTGCAGTAATGCTCCATTCAATTAACTTTATATAAGCCAGGTTTGTTTATTGTGTATGAGAGTGAGTCTGTACATGTGTATGTACACGAGTGTGTGTGTGTGTGTGAGTGTGTGTGCTTGAGCTCGTGCATGCGTGGGTGGGTGAAAGAAAGAGAGAGTGAAAAGAAGAGCTTTACAGAAAAACTGTTAAAACAGCTTTAGTGAGAGTCTATTCTTCCAAGAGAGACGAGTGAGTCTTTCATCCTTTGATCATTGTCTTACTCATGCAAATCAAATGAAGCAGCAACTCCACAGCTCTCTGCTCACAACTCTACATTCACCTTATTTTACAGTCTGCTGTTTTCTTGCATCAGCCGCATGACAAACTTCACATCTGAGAGAAAGAGGAGGCCAGTGAAATGGCTGTCCATTAATAAACATGGTCATGGGGGTTAGGCTCTGCATGGGTTTGTTAGCGATAACATCAGCAAATGGAAAAATCCCCAGAGGAATACGCTAAGCTCTGACTCGGAGAGCTAACACACTGCTGCAACGGCGTCAACGCACGATAATAAGTCCAAAGCGAATCGAGACGGTCACAGATTTGTGTTTATTTCAAGACCGAGATAGAGAGACAGGCTGAGTGAGAGAGAGAGAGAGAGAGAGAGAGAGAGAGAGAGAGAGAGAGAGAGAGAGAGAGAGAGAAAGGGAGGCAGGCAGGCAGGCAGGCAGAGAGAGAATGCAAGAGAGTCAGAGAGATAGAGGAGAAGGAGCTGCAAGAGAGAGGGCACAGAGGAATCATTTTGTTTTGCTCCTTCCTTGTTTCCCCCCGAGAGAACTGAATTTCAGGCAGATTATTGTCTGTCTAGCTCAGTGTCAGCCATGTTTGTCAGCCTATTCAGAATAGCATTATCGCTTATTTTTAGGGTAGAGATTGGGTTTTATGGGGCGGCTGTTTCCAATCCCAGCCAGAAAGCATTTTCCTCTTCGATTGGACTCGCCATCTCTCCTAGAAAAACACACACACTTCAGATTAAGACCCATGTAAGGTCTCTCTTTGAGATGCAAGATGTGTTGAGTTCCTCCATGTAATGATAATCACACTTAAAAGTTGTATTTTTCTCTACCTCTACCGCCGAGATGGAGGGGGCGAGGGGGGGGAAGGGGGTTCTTATGAGTAGTGTCAGATCTCCCGTGCTATCGCTAGACGTCTGCCTGTCCAGATCTGTGCGCCAGCAAGTCGGTTACTGAAGTGTGAACTTCCTGCACTCCTTCATCTAGGGCTCCCACAGGATTGTCTGAGGATAGCACCTTTAAATGGAGATCTAGTTACTTTGAACATACACCAACATTTAGACTTCTGTTGCAAAGTGTTTAACCCCTGTTTTTTTCCTTACTTTCTAACACTGAGGGACATTGATGATGAATTTGAATATGTTTCTGTGCTCTGTTAAGAAGTTTGTTGATATGTACAGTGCATTCTTATAGAAGATTAATCTTTTAAAAAACACAGGTCACAAGCCACCAGTGGCGGAAAGTACTACTTATGTAGTTTTTTGGGGTATCTGTACTTCACTAGTTATTTTGACAACTTTTACTTGACTACATTCAATAATGTACTTTTTACACCATACATTTTCCCTGACACCCAAAAGTACTCACTACATATTGAATGCTTAACAGGACAGGAAAATGGTCCAATTCACGACAGGGCTTTGGGGAAAGGGTGGCCTTGGCCTGGATTAGAGCCGCTATTCAAATCAAAACTGAATCTATATAGAACACATGATGTTGGGCAAAATTTGAGATCAAAGCAGCGTGGTGAGGTAATTAGAACACATTTCACATGATCAGGGTTCTCCAGGGCAAATGTTGGCCATCCCCATCTGGCTGACGCGCTAAGCTGGTCTGGTCCTCCAAACCCATCTCTTACACCCGACTGCCATTCATCTTACTCCAGTTGTACCCAGGGACGGGTTCACCTATCGTTGTCTCAGGTTGCTTTCTTTCAAAAAAGAATGATTCTGTTGTGTTTCAGGCCCCTATTCTGTAGCCCTGACTTCTATATAACCCCCATCACAACATTCAACTCTCTCTCCCTCCCTAGTCCCGACCACATGGTTGCCATAGCACCTTGTGTAAACCCCATTAAAACAGCGGCAGAAACGTAATTAGACTTTAGGCATCACTAAGCATCGGATCAGCAATAATTCACTCATTTTTTCTCTCTTTTCTCTCCTCCATCCTTCTTCCTCCCCTCTTGACAACTGAGAAAGGGATGAGGGAGGAAGAGGATGCAATTTCCTGAGGATCCGGGATTCAGGGAAATGCTTACGGAGGATTAAGCAGGAAATACAAAGACCCCTGTATTCTTGCATTAGACAGGCTTAGGTTCTGCAATAGGGTATGCATAGAATCATTTTTCCTCTATGATGTTCTTTATGCTGGCAACCTAAGAAAAGGCATACACAGTTTATGGAGAAATATACAGTATATTTGCAACTCCTCATACTGCAGCCTTCTGTCAGAATCAGAGCCTTTTCTGTGGTGATACAGTATTACACTATTAAAAGTATTTCCTATTCAGCAGGCAGTCATCAATATAAAACAGTTAAATTAATCTGACTGTGGCTAGCCCGTTGACTGTTTGCCATGTCTTCCCCTGCAATAAGTTAATTAATTAGATAGCCCAGTGTCAGCTATAAGCACCTGTCGAAAGATGAAAAATAAATGAAGAAAGCTGATAAAAATGCATTGTACAGTCTATTAGTGACAAATCATGTCTCGTGATTTAAATCCTGTGATTAATATGCGAATGGGCATATGGCGGAATGTAGAGAATATGAAATGAACTTTTAAGACCTGGGCCCTGTGGGTGGCATGAATACGATTAATAGTGATGAATGACTATCAAACGTTTAATTGGCGGGTATAGCGGGCGCACACAGGATATTTGGCGTTCGTGTACACGCAACACTGCTCTGTGTGAAATTCATCCCTGTGTTAAGGCTCCTGGATCTAATTAAACCAATTGAGGCGGTGCAGTGGCAAACTGGATTGGCGAATGTAGCGCTGTGGAATAAGTGGAGGCAAACCCAGGGAGTTTAGAGTTGCGTGGCAACCTGTGCTGGCGAGCCTCCGATAAAAGCTTTGCTGATCTTCAGCTTGTGTGGGAGGGGCTGGTTGTGTGTGTGTGAGTGTGTGCGTGCGCAAATGGGCAGAAAACTTGTTTGTTCAGAGGGCTTTAAGCAGCCACATATTGCTCTCAATTAGTGCCACAGCAGGAAACTCTATGGCTACTTACTGGAGGAAGTTTGAGGGGAGAACGTTTACCCTCTCACTCTACTCCATGGTTGAACCCCAATTAACCACATTTACCATTCAAAACAGCAACTCAGAACAACATACAGAAACACTTCATTCTTCATTGTTTCCTAGAAAACTGGTCATATTCCCAGAGGTTAGACAGATTTCAGGTGTTGCTATTTATTTTCAGGTTAAAGTATTTGAATGAGTTGACGCAAGCAAGCTGCTCATACAGCTAAATACAGTGCCTTGCGAAAGTATTCGGCCCCCTTGAACTTTGCGACCTTTTGCCACATTTCAGGCTTCAAACGTAAAGATATAAAACTGTATTTTTTGTGAAGAATCAACAACAAGTGGGACACAATCATGAAGTGGCACGACATTTATTGGATATTTCAAACTTTTTTAACAGATCAAAAACTGAAAAATTGGGCGTGCAAAATTATTCAGCCCCCTTAAGTTAATACTTTGTAGCGCCACCTTTTGCTGCGATTACAGCTGTAAGTCGCTTGGGGTATGTCTCTATCAGTTTTGCACATCGAGAGACTGACATTTTTTCCCATTCCTCCTTGCAAAACAGCTCGAGCTCAGTGAGGTTGGATGGAGAGCATTTGTGAACAGCAGTTTTCAGTTCTTTCCACAGATTCTCGATTGGATTCAGGTCTGGACTTTGACTTGGCCATTCTAACACCTGGATATGTTTATTTTTGAACCATTCCATTGTAGATTTTGCTTTATGTTTTGGATCATTGTCTTGTTGGAAGACAAATCTCCGTCCCAGTCTCAGGTCTTTTGCAGACTCCATCAGGTTTTCTTCCAGAATGGTCCTGTATTTGGCTCCATCCATCTTCCCATCAATTTTAACCATCTTCCCTGTCCCTGCTGAAGAAAAGCAGGCCCAAACCATGATGCTGCCACCACCATGTTTGACAGTGGGGATGGTGTGTTCAGGGTGATGAGCTGTGTTGGTTTTACGCCAAACATAACGTTTTGCATTGTTGCCAAAAAGTTCAATTTTGGTTTCATCTGACCAGAGCACCTTCTTCCACATGTTTGGTGTGTCTCCCAGGTGGCTTGTGGCAAACTTTAAACGACACTTTTTATGGATATCTTTAAGAAATGGCTTTCTTCTTGCCACTCTTCCATAAAGGCCAGATTTGTGCAATATACGACTGATTGTTGTCCTATGGACAGAGTCTCCCACCTCAGCTGTAGATCTCTGCAGTTCATCCAGAGTGATCATGGGCCTCTTGGCTGCATCTCTGATCAGTCTTCTCCTTGTATGAGCTGAAAGTTTAGAGGGACGGCCAGGTCTTGGTAGATTTGCAGTGGTCTGATACTCCTTCCATTTCAATATTATCGCTTGCACAGTGCTCCTTGGGATGTTTAAAGCTTGGGAAATCTTTTTGTATCCAAATCCGGCTTTAAACTTCTTCACAACAGTATCTCGGACCTGCCTGGTGTGTTCCTTGTTCTTCATGATGCTCTCTGCGCTTTTAACAGACCTCTGAGACTATCACAGTGCAGGTACATTTATATGGAGACTTGATTACACACAGGTGGATTGTATTTATCATCATTAGTCATTTAGGTCAACATTGGATCATTCAGAGATCCTCACTGAACTTCTGGAGAGAGTTTGCTGCACTGAAAGTAAAGGGGCTGAATAATTTTGCACGCCCAATATTTCAGTTTTTGATTTGTTAAAATTTTGAAATATCCAATAAATGTCGTTCCACTTCATGATTGTGTCCCACTTGTTGTTGATTCTTCACAGAAAAATACAGTTTTATATCTTTATGTTTGATGCCTGAAATGTGGCAAAAGGTCGCAAAGTTCAAGGGGGCCGAATACTTTCGCAAGGCTGAACAAAAATATAAACGCAACATGCAACAGTTTGAAAGATTTTACTGAGTTAGAGTTCATATAAGGAAATCAGTCAATTCAAATAAATTTCTTAGGCCCCAATCTATGGATTTCACATGACTGGGAATAAAGATATGAATATGTTGGTCACAGATACCTTAAAGAAAAAGTAGGGGTGTGGATCAGAAAACCAGTCAGTATCTGGTGTGACCACCAAATTGCCTAATGCAGCACGACAGCTCCTCCGCAAATAGTTGATCAGGCTATTGATTGTGGCCTGTGGAATGTTGTCCCACTCCTCTTCAATGGCTGTGTAAGTTGTTCAGTGGGTGACATGTCTGGTGAATATGCAGGCCATGGGACATTTTCAGCTTCCAGGAATTGTGTACAGATCCTTGCGACATGGGGCCGTGCATTATCATGCTGAAACATCTTGTCACGGTATCTCTGTGCATTCAAATTGCCATCGTTAAAATGCAATTGTGTTCATGGTTCTTAGCGTATTCCTGCCCATACCATAACCACAATGCCACCAAAGGGCACTCTGTTTAAATTGTTGACATCCGCAAACTGCTCGCCCACACAATGCTATACACGAGGTCTGTGTTTGTGAGGCCGGTTGGACGTATTGCCAAATTCTCTAAAAGGACATTGGAGATGGTTTATGGTAGAGAAATTAACATTCAATTCTCTGGCAACAGCTCTGGTGGACATTTCTGCAGTCAGCATGGCAATTCTACACTCCCTCAAAATTTAAGCCATCTGTGGTATTGTGTTGTGTGACAAAACGGCACATATTAGAGTGGCCGTTTATTGTCCCCGGCACAAGGTGCACCTGTGTAATGATCATGCTTTTTGATATGCCACACCTGCCAGGTGGATGGATTATCTTGGCAAAGGAGAAATTTACACTAACAGGGACGTAATCAAATATGTGTACAACATTTTAGAGAAATACGCTTTTTGTGCGAATGGTACATTTCTGGGATTTATTATTTCAGCTCATGAAACATGGGACCAACACTTTACATGTCCAGCCTATAGGCTACAGTAGTTTGAATGAGTACAGAGTAGAGGAGTCTGGACCAAGATTGCATCTGCAGAGTCACAGACTGGGAGTGATTAAATTACTAAGGTACTGACTGTACGAAGTGTCATTTTTCCCATCACCTTTCCTGCATATATCTGAATGCTTCATGACATTTGTCATTCCTTTTAATTCTCTCTCTCACTCTCTCTCAAATTCAAGCTGCTTTATTGGCATGAAAAACATTGTGTCAATATTGCCAAAGCAACAATGTATACAATATACACTGTAATAAAATTATAAACAATAACTAATAATAATATTAAATGGTAGTAAATAATAATACAAAATGAAATACAAAAATAACAACAATATATTAGAAATGTAATAAATATTAAAAGCTAAACATGGAAAATGAAACTATTACGAACTTATAGCTAAATAACTGTCATCTTCACCATTACATCAGTACTACAACTACCATCATCATTATTCCTACTACTACCACCACCATCATTAAACTACTATCATTACCATCACCCTACTACCCATACCACTACTATTTGGAATGATAAACAACAATAATAATAGACATAACAATAATAGTAATAACAATAATAGTAATAACAATGATACTAATAAAGAGTAAGTTATTATTCACTATGCAGATGTTATTATTCAGTGTCCCTCAGGCTATGGCAGGCAAATACATATTTGGTCCTTCGCCCATGAGTATTTTTAGTTTTTCCTCTGGGTTTAATACGTTAAAATTTGGAATAAATGTAGTCATTTCTGTGAATATTGAATCTCTTGGTGAGGATTATTTCTCACAGTAAAGGAGAAAGTGCATCTCTGTTTCTACTTCCCCTGTCGTGCAGTGACCACATACACACTCCTCTTTGGGTAGCCATGTCTTTTTATGTCTGCCGGTTCCTATTGCTAATTGGTGGTCACTCAGCCTGTACTTGGTAAGGATCTGTCTCTGCTTCGTATCTCTGACAGAGTAGTGATAATCAGCCTGTTCATATTCTCTGTTTAGTGTCAGATAGCAATTTGGTCGGCTTTGGGATTTTGTTTAGTTTTTCCAATGTTGTAAATATAAGTCCTCTGATTGGTTCACGATTTTATGTATAGGAATTCTTTCTTTTGAAGCAGTGCTGGTGTCAGCTTGGTTGGTTAGGTCCAACACCAGCGGACTGAGAGGGCTCGTTTCTGGGCTCAGCTCTTGGGTTTGAAGTGCTTTAAATTGCAGACTTGAATTTGGACCTGAATTTAGATGTAGCCAAAAATTTGTATGATCTTTTCTGTATTTTCATTACCATTGGAAAGCGGCCCAATTCTGCCCTACATTGTAACGGCATTCCTCTTCCTCTTCTGAGGAGGAGAAGCGAGAAGGATCGGAGGACCAATGCGCAGCGTGGTAAGTGTCCATAACGTTTTATTTTAAGATATAAACTGAACACTATGAAAATACAAAACAATAAACGTGAACATGAACGAAACCGAAACAGTACCGTGTGGCAACAAACATACACACGGAAAACAAACAGCCACAACTAAAAAGTGAAACGCAGGCTACCTAAGTATGATTCTCAATCAGAGACAACTAACGACACCTGCCTCTGATTGAGAACCATACTAGGCTGAACTCAAAACCCCAACATAGAAAAACACACAGACTGCCCATCCCAACTCACGCCCTGACCATACTAAATAAAGACAAAACAAAGGAAATATAGGTCAGAACGTGACATACATGCATATGGTTGGTGTATTTCTCTGGACTTGTAGAATTTTCCGACAGAATTGGGTGGTCCCCAAACCTCACTTCCGTAAAGAGCTATTGGTAGGATACACTGTCAAATATTTTGGTCCAAATTCTAATTGGGATGTTGATATTGAATAACTTCATTTTTATTGCGTACAATGCTCTGCGGGCTATTTCTTTGAGTACATTCACTGCCATATTAAAGTTTCCCGATGCAGATATGGTCAGACCAAGGTATCTGTCATTTTTTGTGTGTTCAATTATGGTGTTGTTCAGGGTGAATTTATATTTGTGTTTCTGACATCTGTTTTTTGGGGGGGGGAAATCATGATTTTCGTTTTTTTTTAATTTACTGCCAGGGCCCAATTATGGCAATATTGCTCTAGAATATTAAGGTTCTGTTGAAAACCTTATTCGGTTGGTGATATAAGTACCAAGTCATCAGCATATAGCAGGTATTTTACCTCTGTGTCAAATAGTGTGAGTCCTGGGGCTGAAGAATTGTCCAACATGTCTGCTAATTCATTGATATAAATGTTGAAAAGATTTGGACTCAAACTGCAGCCTTGTCTCACACTTCAACGTTGTGAAAGGAATTCTGTTCTTTGGTTTTTATTGCACACTTGTTTTCTGTGTACATACATTTTATTAAGTCATACACCTTACCACCAAGCCCACTTTGGAGAATTTTGTAGAACAACCCTTTGTGCCAAATAGAATCAAATGCTTTTTTAAAGTCAATAAAGCAAGCAAAGATTTTGCCCTCTTTTTTTTGGTGGACATGTTTATTAATGTGTGTGTAAGGTGTGCATATATGGTCAGTAGTGCGATTGTTGGGGAGAAAAGCCAATTTGACATTTACTTATTTTTTTTTTTCTTGAAGGTTTGAATTCTTGAATTCAAAATGCTACAGAAAACCTTTCCCAAGTTGCTGTTTACGTAAATTCCCCTGTAAATATTGGGGTCTGATTTGTCTCCACTTTTGTGGATAAGGGAGATGAGCCCCTGGTTCCAGACATCAGGTAAGCAGCCAGAAGTTTAAACCATGTTGAACAATTTAAGCAAAGCATTTTGCAACTCAGGTGGGCTGTTTTTCAGCATTTCATTTCATTCATTGATTTTTAGAGATTTGAGCTTTTCGTTTAGTTCTTGTTGGGTTATTGGGTAATCTAATGGAATTTGGTTGTTTTTAATTAATGATTCAAGGATGTTCAATTTTTCTTGAATTTCTGATTGGTTCTTTTTGTGGGATGTTTTTGTAAAGATAATACAAATAAGTTGACCAAATTCCTTCATCTTCTAGGGCTAATTATTGTAGCTTTGTCGTGCTTAAATTGTTCCACATGTCCCAGAACTGATTTTGGTCAATTGCATTTTCAATTTCATCAAGTGTCTTGTTGAATTCAAGTTCGTGCATTTCAGTGTATGTTTATACTGTTTCAGAGTTTCTTAGTATACATAGCGTAGCTCTGGGTTGCTTTGCTACTTGTGTTTTCTAATTGTTTTACATTCGTTATAAAACCATTTTTACGAACATTTTGTTTTTTGTTTCTGATGCTGTATTTCTTTGGTTTTCTCAAATTTGCTTTTGATGCTGCTTTTTGGAACATGCAATTGATATTTTGAGTAGCCGAAATTGACACTTTCTTTATCGTTTTGGTATTGTGAGTTATTGAAGAACTGTATAGAGTTCATCATTTCATTTGAGTTCAATGTTTCAATGAATCTCTCTGCACTGCTTTGAGCCCATCTGTACGATTGGTTTATGTTGTAGAGTTTATTGGACTGTTTTTATGAATATTGCCGGTTAATTTCTTCAGAAACATGTTGATCTGACTGTGATTTGACAATGGTGTCTGTGGTCTGATAGTGAATGCACTAATGGAGGAGGGGTCAATGTCAGTGATGGCATAATCGACTACACTTGACCCAAGCGCTGAGCAGTAAGTAAACCAACCTAAAGAGTCCCCTCTGATTCTACCATCAAGCATGTACAGGCCTAAGGCTCGACGGAGATGCACTAACTCCTTCCCATTTTTGTTCAGTATTTGGTCAGGACTGTTTCTATTATTTATAATATGTGGTGGTCACCTCCCGCATCAGTGTAGTCAGGCTCAGAACCTGTACTTGCATTGAAATCTCCACAAAGAAGCACTTTACCCTCTGCCTGAAATGTAATGATTTTTGTAAGGATCATCATACTATGATGAATCTGAAGGAGGAGCATAAAGCTGCACATATGTATACATCATTGTCACAATAGAATGTACCTTTGTTAAGTTTTAGCCAAATGTGATTAGTACCTTTTTTAATTTCATTCAGTGCTAAGTCCTGTTTATGCCAAATGATGATTTCACCTGAGTCCCGGCCCCGTTTAACATTTTTATGATTGATTGATGGTAGTAAACTTTCTCTATAGCCTGAGGGACAATGAGTTTCTATGTCTCCACGACACCATGTTTCCAGTAGGATTATGATGTCCTGTCCCTTGATGTTATTAATCAATTCTGGATTTGTTGTTTTATAACCAAAATGTGAAGAGTAAAATAATAATAATAATAATATATTTACATACATACATACATACATACATACATACATACATACATACATACATACATACATACATACATACATACATACATACATACATACATACATACATACATACATACATACATATTATAATGCCAGTGCAAATAAAATAAAGAATAGTTGTAAACAAATTAATCAGAATGGAATAAGATTGCACAAAAATAAGTACAATGCAAGGCAATCTGCAACCCTGTGTGTGTTTGTGTGTGTGTGTGAGTGAGTGAATTAAAGGGTCTGTCAAGCCCAGTAGTCTGCATATTAGATGCAGTAGTTGGCGCACCTCTCCTATCTCTGATTGTTCTAGGTGTATTTTGCCAGAGGTTACCTCAGCATACGTAGGCCTATGATCTGAATGATACATGGTGTGGACTGCATCATGTAGTGTTCTGCCTGACCTTAGAGTAGTGGTCAGTGCTGTGTTGTGATGGGCCAGGTCCAGTAGACATGTGTTGTGATGGGCCGGGTCTAGTAGAGCTGTGTTGTGATGGGCCAGGTCCAGTAGAGCTGTGTTGTGATGGGCCGGGTCTAGTAGAGCTGTGTTGGGATGGGACGGGTCCAGTAGAGCTGTGTTGTGATGGGCCAGGTCCAGTAGAGCTGTGTTGGGATGGGACGGGTCCAGTAGACCTGTGTTGTGATGGGCCGGGTCTAGTAGACCTGTGTTGGGATGGGACGGGTCCAGTAGAGCTGTGTTGGGATGGGACGGGTCCAGTAGAGCTGTGTTGGGATGGGACGGGTCCAGTAGACCTGTGTTGTGATGGGCCGGGTCTAGTAGACCTGTGTTGGGATGGGACGGGTCCAGTAGAGCTGTGTTGGGATGGGACGGGTCCAGTAGAGCTGTGTTGGGATGGGACGGGTCCAGTAGAGCTGTGTTGGGATGGGACGGGTCCAGTAGACCTGTGTTGTGATGGGCCGGGTCTAGTAGACCTGTGTTGTGATGGGCCGAGTCTAGTAGACCTGTGTTGTGATGGGCCGAGTCTAGTAGACCTGTGTTGTGATGGGCCGGGTCTAGTAGACCTGTGTTGTGATGGGCCGAGTCTAGTAGAGCTGTGTTGGGATGGGACGGGTCCAGTAGAGCTGTGTTGGGATGGGACGGGTCCAGTAGACCTGTGTTGTGATGGGCCGGGTCTAGTAGACCTGTGTTGGGATGGGACGGGTCCAGTAGAGCTGTGTTGGGATGGGACGGGTCCAGTAGAGCTGTGTTGTGATGGGCCGGGTCTAGTAGAGCTGTGTTGTGATGGGACGGGTCTAGCAGAGCTGTGTTGTGATGGGCCGGGTCTAGTAGAGCTGTGTTGTGGTGGGCCGGGTCTGGCTGTGTTGTCCAGAGGCAGGCGGGTTTGGTCTGGTAAATATGTGCTGTGTTAGGCCTGATCTTGTAGAGCTGTGCTGTAATAAGCCATCTCTTCTCTCCTGTGGATGGTGTGGGTACTGTTGTTTCAGAAAGTGGAGCCTCTGCTGCTGGGGTGGTGGGTGTGTGGGTCCATGCCAAGTGCTGCATCCTTTAGATCCTTGTCAAAGGTTCTGATACGGTTCTGATCAAGATGTACATTATCGTATAAATGTTCACATGTCAGAGTGGGGTGGTGAGCCGTTCTGACGTTGAGCAGTGAGGCATAGTCCAAAGTGATCTGTTGATTTATTTTTTCAATCAACTTTCCTGGGAAGTCTTTCCTTGGTAGGAGGGTGGACACAACTATATTGGTTGTTGGGAACATAGCCTGTGCCCGTTCTGGCACTCTTCTAACTGCCCCAGATACATTTTCACCTTCGGCATGAAGGTTGCTTGTGCCAGTGTGGATGATGGTGTTGTCAGGGGTGTCGATCCTGGTCTGACTGAGTAGCTGCATTGCACTCTCAGTTGTAGGACACCAAAACTTATACACCTGGTGTCTAGGGAAGCATCTTTCCTGGACTAAGAACTTCCCATTTTAATCAATAAGGATAGCAGTTGTGGGTGATTGTCTGGGTGGAGTAGACTGGGAGGCTGGTAGTTTGAGCTGGGCTGGAGCAGACTGGGAGGCTGGTTGGCTGACTTGGGCTGGAGCAGACTGGACGGCTGGTTGGCTGACCTGGGCTGGAGCAGACTGGACGGCTGGAGCACACTGTGCTGTAGCAGACTGGGAATCAGGTAGGCAGACATGGGCTAGAGCAGACTGGAATGCTGGTTGGCTGATCTGGGCTGGAGCAGACTGGTAGGCTGGTGCAGTGTCATCAGGCTGTGTGGTGGAGGCCATGGTCTCAGGTTCTGCTTGTGTTGTAACAAGCTGTTGGACATGTTCTCTTGTTGCAAAGGACATAATGACTAGCTGCTGGTTGAGGGTGTCAATGTACCTCTCTCTTTGTTCTAGCTCCTTTCTTGTTGTGCTCAGATGGTCTCTGAGGTCAACATTTGTCTGACTCAGTTTGTCCATTCTGCTTCTAATTTAGCAATATATGCTTTGCTCTCCTCCCTGAACTGTTTCATCTCTTCTTTTAGTTTCTGGACAGTGTCCTCCTCTTGAAGCTTGTTCTCTCTGAGTTCTATAACCTCTGCTTCGACAAGAGAGAGCAAGCTTCTTCTAGCTTCTTCCAGGAGAGTCCCTAGCAACTGCTTAGCAACTGGAAAATAATTCAGCTAGCTAAGATAACTGTACAATTTTATGAAAAATAGTTACTTTTTCAAAAGCCTATCTTTGTTTGTTGCTTTCAGTATTACTTTGCTTTTTCCCAATGTACTTCACTCTAAAAACCATGTAAATTTCAATATTTGTAGGAGCTGCTTCTCTCTCTCTCTCTCTCTCTCTCTCTCTCTCTCTCTCTCTCTCTCTCTCTCTCTCTCTCTCTCTCTCTCTCTCTCTGTAAGCCACATATCAAACATAATTAGAGGATATGTACAGTATGTCTTGTTCCCCTATCCTTATAAATATAGCAGAACACACGTCTGTATGCCTGGCACTAATGTGTTCTGTTACGTAAAATCAATGCCATTTTCCTGCACTCTCTTCGTGTCCCCTGTGAGTTCGCCATAAGCCATAAGCCCTGTGTTAACGGGAGAACACCATTAACTACCGCATTGAGTTATGATCACGATTAGTGATGAGGAGATGAGGAATTTAGTATGGGGTTGGGAGTTGGGGATGGGAGGGGTTAGGAGGATTGGCAGGGAGGGAGAGTTTTCATTGCTGATGCTGCAAGGGGAGACTGCATAGCATGTAGAGGAGGTGGTGAGATATTTGTGTGCGTGCTTTTGTGTGTGTGAATCTAACCAACATCATCACATCAGCCCTGCTTAATCAAGTCCAGACTACTGCCGCATGTGTGTCTACATAGAGTATTTACTGGGAATGAGAACCTAGTCAACGTTGCTGCCGCAGCTGCTGCCTGACATGAGTGATGTGTTCGATATGCAGAGGGAAAGGCCTGGAGGGGTGGTCCTATTGTCACGTTCTGACCTTTATTTCCTTTGTTTTGTCATTATTTAGTATGGTCAGGGCGTGAGTTGGGGTGGGCAGTCTATGTTTGTTTTTCTATGATTTGGGTATTTCTATGTTTCGGCCTAGTATGGTTCTCAATCAGAGGCAGGTGTCATTAGTTGTCTCTGATTGAGAATCATACTTAGGTAGCCTGGGTTTCACTGTGTGTTGGTGGGTGATTGTTCCTGTCTCTGTGTTTGCACCAGATAGGACTGTTTAGGTTTTCGTACATTTATTGTTTTGTTAGTTATTTCATGTCTAGTTCCTTTATTAAAGAACATGAATAACCACCACGCTGCATTTTGGTCCGCTTCTCCTTCACCACAGGAAAACCCTTACACCTATGACTGATCCTATGGCTCCACTGCCAGGTCTCTGGGTCTTTGACTTGGCTTATCTCCCTTTCTCATATTTGCAGAACCTCTTAATATTGGAGGGGGCGAACTGGCTATCACCATTGATACCATTTCATAAACCATGTTTCCATCCACAGTTTTTAGGCGAATAAAGTCATATCGTATGAAAATAATTCACAACAGCTGAGATGGAAACAGGACCTTTCAGTGTAATTTTATAAATGCTGATAGCTCATTTGTTTGTTCGACATGGTGGGATCTTTTTGTGTCTGTCAAATTAATTATTTGGGAATTGGCTTATGTGCAAATATTACTATAATAACATTCATGTTGAAGTAAATTTCGAGTCACGCAATGATTTGGTGTGCGTCCACTATGACTCGGGAAACCATACAGTTTATTAGGCTACAGATGAAATAAGTTACGATGAACTTTCCAATAAATCTCGAGGGTCCAATTCTGGTGACATGATGATCGATGCTTGACTTCTGTTTGACAAATACACATTTTTGCTCTCATCCATAATAATCTCATCATGTAGACTTCACTTCCGGCGCCGACAGAGATGGCCGCCTCGCTTCACGTTCCTAGAAAACTTTGCAGTATTTTGTTTTTTTTTTATGTGTTATTTCTTACATTGTTACCCCAAGAAATCTTAAGTTTTATTACATACAGTCGGGAGGAATTATTGGATATAAGAGCAATGTCAACTCACCAACATTACGACCAGGAATACGACTTTCCCGAAGCGGATTCTCTGTTTGGTCCACCACCCAGGACAATGGATCGGATCCCAGCCGGCGACCCGGATCCCAGCCAGCGACCCAAAACAATGGCGCCGCAGAAGGGGCAGACGGAGCGGTCTTCTGGTTAGGCTCCGGAGATGGGCATATCGCGCACCGCTCCCGAGCATACTACTTGCCAATGTCCAGTCTCTTGACAACAAGGTAGACGAAATCAGAGCAAAGGTTGCCTTCCAGAGGGACATCAGAGATTGTAACGTTCTTTGTTTCACAGAAACATGGCTCACTCGGGATACGTCATCAGAGTTGATACAGCCAACTGGTTTCTTCACGCATCGCGCCAACAGAAACAAACATCCCTCTGGTAAGAAGAAGGGCAGGGGTGTATGCCTTATGATTAACGAGACATGGTGTGATGATAACAACATACAGGAACTCTAGTCCTTTTGTTCACCTGACCTAGAATTCCTTACAATCAAATGCCGACCACATTATCTACCAAGAGAATTCTCTTCGATCATAATCACAGTCGTGTATATCCCCCCCAAGCAGACACATCATTTGACTCTATGTAAACTGGAAACCACATATCCTGAGGATGCTTTTATGATAGGTGGGGATTTTAACAAGGATAATCTGAAAACAAGGCTCCCTAAATTTTATCAGCATATCGAATGCGTAATCCAGGCTGGCAAAACCCTGGATCATTGTTATTCTGACATCCGCGATGCATATAAAGCCCTCCTCCGCCCTCCTTTCAGAAAATCTGACCACGACTCCATTTTGTAGCACTCACTTCCGTCATCATGAAGTGCTTTGAGAGACTAGTCAAGGACCATATCACCTTCACCCTACCTGACACCCTAGACCCACTCCAATTTGCTTACCGCCCCAATAGATCCACAGATGACTCAATCGCAATAACACTGCACATTGCCCTAACCCATCTGAACAAGAGGAATACCTATGTAAGAATGTTGTTCATCGACTACAGCTCAGCATTTAACACCATAGTACCCTACAAACTCATCATTAAGCTCGAGACTCTGGGTCTCGACCCTGCCCCGTGCAACTGTGTCCTGGACTTCCTGACAGGTCGTCCCAGGTGGTGAGGGTAGGAAACAACATCTCCACCCCGCTGATCCTCAACACTGGGGCCCCACAAGGGTGCGTTCTCAGCCCTCTCCTGTACTCCCTGTTCACCCATGACTCTGTGGCCATGCACGCCTCCAACTCAATCATAAAAATTGCAGACGACACTACAGTGGTAGGCTTGATTACCAACAATGACGAGACGGCCTACAGGGAGGAGGTGAGGGCCCTCGGAGTGTGGTGTCAGGAAAACAACCTCACACACAATGTCAACAAAACAAAGGAGATGATCGTGGACTTCAGGAAACAGCAGAGGGAGCACCCCCCTATCTACATTGATGGGACACTAGTGGAGAAGGTGGGAAGTTTTAAGATCCTCGGCGTACACATCACGGACAAACTGATATGGTCCACCCACACAGACAGCGTGGTGAAGAAGGCGCAGCAGCGCCTCTTCAACCTCAGGAGGCTGAAGAAATTTGGCTTGTCACAGAATGGACAATCGAGAGCATCCTGTATCACGGGCTGTATCACCGCCTGGTACGGCAACTGCTCGGCCCACAACCGCAAGGCTCTCCAGAGGGTAGTGAGGTCTGCACAATGCATCACCGGGGGAAAACGACCTGCCCTCCAGGACACCTACATCACCCGATGTCACAGGAAGGCCAAAAATATCATCAGGACAACAACCACCGAGCCACTGCCTGTTTAGCCTTCTATCATCCAGAAAGCGAGGTCAGTACAGGTGCATCAAAGCTGGGACTGAGAGACTGAAAAACAGCTTCTATCTCAAGGCCATCAGACTGTTAAACAGCCATCACTTACATGGCTGCTGCCATCATACTGACTCATCTCTAGCCACTTTAATAATGCAAAATTGATGTAATAAATGTATCACTAGCCACTTTAAACAATGCCACTTTGTATAATGTTTACATACCCTACATTACTCATCTCATATGTATATATACCATCTACTGCATCTTACCTATGCCGTTCGGCCATCGCTCATTCATATATCTTTATGTACATATTCTTATTCATTCCTTTCCACTTGTGTGTATAAGGTAGTTGTTGTGAAATTGTTAGATTACTTGTTAGATATTACTGCATGGTCGGAACTAGAAGCACAAGCATTTCGCTACACTCACATTAACATCTGCTAACCATGTGTATGTGACAAATAAAATTAGATTTACCCGCACTGTATCTGTTGTTGGCTAGAGCAAGCTTTCCCAAACGCGGTCCTGGGGCCCCGCATGGTTGCACATTTTGTTTTTTGCCCTAGCACTAATCAACTGATTCAAATAACCACCTAATTTTTAAGCTTTGATGATTTGAATCTGCTCGGTGGTACCTTACCTTACAACTTACTTTGGCTAACTTTTTGGCTAATCGGTAGGTTACCTTTATCCTCTTTTTTGTTTGGTTTTATGCCTTCATCGAAATAACACGTGAAACTCGGTGCAAATGTATAGTAACTTTGGCCCTAGGGTGGTAGAATAAAGAGACAGTAAGTCAGAGGGTGTGAGATGAAAGAGAGATTATAGGAGAGAAAGAGAGTGATTGCTGATGCTGAGATATGCCTCCTATATGGAATAATGACGGGACTTATATCAGAATTTCTTAGAGTCAATAATATGGCTCAGCAGCCTGGCCAGACTTACAGCAACAATTTATTTTGTAGTCTGTTATTTGCTTAGAAATGCCATGTTTGAGTAAGGAAAAATTATTACACAGTAAAATGGTGCTTATTTAATAATGAATATACTAAATAATACATTTCTCTGCTTCAGCACAAACTACTGCCGTGTGTGTGTGCGTGTGTGTGTGTGTGTGTGTGTGTGTGTGTGTGTGTGTGCGTGTGTGTGTGCACAAGGGTGCATGTGCGTGTGTAGACAGACAAGCTCTGCCTAAAACTTGTGGTCCAGCTATAGCTAGTGTGTGCATGACGTGAAGGTCATGTGTGTCTCTGCATCATCTCTTATGTTGATCCTGGCTAATTTCCTGTACAGTCACTCCTTTTTCTCACACGGGAATTGTTATCGACTTCATTGACAGCTTACCTTTTGGCCTAACTGTAAAAATATACACACTCATCAAATATTCTAAACCTTATTACGTTATTGTGTATCATATTTGGCGGGCAGTGACACAGGGGACAGAGTCATTTTTCTGCTCCCTTTGCATTTCCTTAACCTTGAAGGCTGGGGCTTTGTCCTCGTGCACCTCCTCTGTACCCTTTGATGGTTTTATTTGTCAATCCACTAAGAAAAATGGTACTCTGCCCGACATGTAGTTTGAATGAGTACAGAGTAGAGGAGTGTGGACCAAGATTTAATCTGCAGAGTCAGTCTGGGAGTGATTCAATTACTAAGGTACTGACTGTACAAAGTGTCCCTTCTCCCATCACCTCACCTTTCCTGCATTGGCCTGAATCTCTCTCTCTGGATCCATTCTCCCCAGGTACAAAGCAGATCGGAATGGGCCTGTGGCTGGAAGCTGCTGGACTGAAAAGAGAGACACCTCTTCATTCACATAGTTGAAGGGATATAAAATGGCTTATTTTCTTGTAACTGCACCACTAGTGTCCATGAACAGGACATTATGGACTTCTAGTCAGGGAGTGGATTTTGCCTAGGGAACAAGAGGAACGAGGAGAGATCGCAGGCTTGAGAAAAGAGCAACATTTTAGAGTTTGTAAAGTGATGCTAAATGAACATATGGCCAATTTATCATCGAAACACTGCTTAAGCCAAAGATTAGTATCTATAGGCTTCAAAGTATTTGACTAGCTCCCCTGCCTGCATGTAATGGTAGAGGACAGTTGAGACCCCGTTGTGTTAATGCTATTCTCATTCAACCCTTGTAATTAGCAATCACATGCATAATGATTATTTTGCAAACATGGACAAATAATTGAAAGTCCAAAATGCTAGGGTATTTGGATAGTGAAATTGCATCCTTCATTGGCAACAGTGGGATCTTTAGCAAGCTGTGCTCAATGGAGTCAAATGTGGATGGCACTGTATTGAATTACAGGCTGCTTAGCTATTCAGTTTCACAGACCTGTAATAATTGGCTAACCAGACTTCACACTGTATTTGAGGTTAAATTCCTGCAGGTATCTGTTAACCTTTGATGGTTTGATGAATTCACTTTGCCTAATTATCAACCATGGGAATGATCAGAAAGTCAGCAAAACAGAATTTGCACAACTTCCACATAAAGTTACCCTCTCTTAATTGGGTATACTCACCATGGGACATCAGACACCCATTGCCTTCAATTAAAAAAACTGTTATAATTATTGTGTTAGACATGATATCAGGGTGTTAGTTACTAAAATACAAAAACTGTGTAAGAATTAATTAAGCAGTGTGTGTGTGTGTGTGTGTGTGTGTGTGTGTGTGTGTGTGTGTGTGTGTGTGTGTGTGTGTGTGTGTGTGTGTGATGAGACTGATGGGGATCTGAGTTCTGAGAGTAGAGATTAGCTCTTCAGGTAGAGAGACTCTCTTTCAATTGGCTTGTAAATAATTGCAACCAGCCCCGTACGTACGTCTCTGGAGGAATCTAGCAAAGGTAGTGAGCCTTACAGTACATCACCCCTCAGTATGACTACAGTGAACATGTGTCTAACTTGCACCGTTATGCAATTATTACGAGACTAGATACACATAGTTCATCCTGGCAACCAATGTTCTAGCCTTAATTTATTGAGGCAAGCAGATCAGAGATGTCTTGGTGGTACCTAAGCATGTGTAATGTATAATGTAAATAACAACTACCAACAGACCTATTAAATATAAGCATATAGTCAATCAAAGAATTACTCCGTAAAACGGGGAATGCATTTACTCAATTCAACTAATAGAATTTTCAGTTCAGAATCATCTCCAAGAGAAAAAAACTGTGTGTCATACACACAGGAGAATGGTAACAAGTTCTCAAAGCATGTACTTATTCACTGTCCTTTTAACCAAATTCAAGCAGAACTCACACCCAACCTGAATTCATCTTTGCACTTTGCTAGAAAAAACATCAGGAAAACACCAGTGGTGTATAGTACATAAGTAAAAATACTTTCAAATACTAAATAAGTAGTTAAAGTCGGAAGTTTACATTCACTTAGGTTGGAGTCATTAAAACACATTTTTCAACCACTCCACACTCCACAAATGTCTTGTTAACAAACTATAGTTTTGGCAAGTTGGTTTGGACATCTACTTTGTGCATGTCCAACAATTGTTTACAGACAGATTATTTAACTTATAATTCACTGTATCACAATTCCAGTGGGTCAGAAGTTTACATTACACGAAGTTGACTGTGCCTTTAAACAGCTTGGAAAATTCCAGAAAATTATGTCATTGCTTCAGAAGCTTCAGAAGCTTTGATTTGAGTCAATTGGAGGTGGTCTCTGTATTTCAAGGCCTACCTTCAAACTCAGTGCCTCTTTGCTTGACATCATGGGAAAATCAAAAGAAATCAGCCAAGACCCAAGAAATAAAAGCTGAAATAAATCATTCTCTCTACTATTATTCTGACATTTCACATTCTTAAAATTAACTGGTGATCCTAACTGACCTAAAACAGGGAATTTTTTAACTCGATTAAATGTCAGTAATTGTGAAAAACTGAGTTTAAATGTATTTGGCTAAGGTGTATGTAAACTTCCGACTTCAACTGTATGTGTATGAGTCCATGCAGATGCCCCCGTATGAGTGTGTTTGTGTGCGTGCCTTCATGTATGTGTGTGCGTGTGTGCAGCGTGTGCACCACAATTACACATTATTCTCCTGAGGATGTCAGGTGACTCTTAGCCAAATCAATAGCTGCTTACGATCAGGGGAGAGGAGACCAGGTTAAAGGAGACCAGGTTAGAGGAGACCAGAGGAGAGGAGACCAGAGGAGAGGAGACCAGGGTAGATGAGACCAGGGGAGAGGAGACCAGGGGAGTAGAGACCAGGGGAGTGGAGACCAGGGGAGAGCAGACCAGGTTAGAGGAGACCAGGGGAGAGGAGACCAGGGGAAAGGAGACCAGAGGAGAGGAGACCAGAGGAGAGGAGACCAGAGGAGGGGAGACCAGGGAGAGGAGACCAGAGGAGAGGAGACCAGAGGAGGGGAGACCAGGGGAGAGGAGACCAGGGGTCTAAAACCTGTGACAGCACTGCTAGTTTCTGCTCTGCTCTCTATTCATCAAGCCAACAGTTAATTGATTAACTGTAATGTACTAAATGGAGTGCGTCTACTGTACAGAATGGCTGAAAGTCACCTCAACATGGTTTTTCCAAGTGTGAATTAGTTGTTGTGTGGTCAATGGTTTGCTGAAAGGTAAGGATTTAGGTAGAGCCAGAGTAATATGTTTCTAAATTCAAATAATTACTCCAGCTACTCACACAAAGAGGTCAATATGTCACCATCAGTGACATAAGTAATGTGTTAGCTAGTCTAAAATTGTCAAATGTCACTATGTTTTACATACTATATTCTAATGAGACCATGTAGGCTTCTGTAGAGGAAGTGTAAGGTATGTCTACTGTACAAACTCCCTCTCTCTGTGAGGTTCACAGACATGTTCATCATCTCACTATACTACCAACAGACAGCTCCAAAGGACGGCTTGAAACCGTGTCAAAACCATACATGTCTTTTTGGCCACAGCTTCGCACAAGCTTCACACGTTAAGATATTCTGTCTCTTTTCTTCCCCTCCTGTTTTCCTTCAGCCTCTCTTGTGAAGATCTTGAAAGAGAACCACCTTAACAAATGTAGTCTGACAGAGAAAGTGCTTGATACCATATCTTCAAAAGGCAGCAGCAGCGAGGATTTCTTGGCAAGGTGGCTTTGTCAATGAAGGTCGGCCTTGGCGATCTGGCCTTGGCTGGGATTGCGTGCGATGGTGATGAAAATGCTCGGGGGCAGAAGTCTGTGCAAAGTGGCATGGAAAAGCAAAGGGAAAGCAGAGAGAAGAAAAATATTATGGCCATAAAAGATTCATAAACAACAGTACTGTGTGTGTCTGAGTGAATAGACGAGAGGGTCAATTCTGATCCCCGAGAGGTTCTCTCTCTACTTCACCAGATTACTAATCTGTCCATTAACCTTTCAATTAGATTCTGTCAGATTATCACATTTCAAGTAAGACCCAAATACAGGCTGTGTTGATGTAACAATGTTTATTACAGCAACAGGGGCAGGCAAACGACAGGTCAAGGCAGGCAGGGGTCGATAATCCAGAGTAGTAGGGCAAAGGTACAGGACATCAGGCAGGCTTAGGGTCAGGACGGGAAAAAAAGGTCAAAACCAGGGAAAACAGGACGCATCAATAGAGAGGAACAGAGGAAAAACCGCTGGTAGCTTTGACGAAACAAAACAAACTGGCAACAGAGAGCACAGGTATAAGTACCCAGGGGATAATGGGGAAAATGGGCGACACCTGGAAGGGGGTGCAGACAAGCACAAGGACAGGTGAAACAGATCAGGATGAGACACATGTACTGCAACCATTAGTATAATCAGTTCTAAACGGTTTAGGGTAAAGACACTTTGATGGGATCCATGTGTTAAGGATTATGTATGTGGTCGTATGTAGGATGACATCTTTGAATGGACAATAAAGTCATATTCAATTCTGTTCTGTACTAGGAGTTCTCAGCAGACTCCTCAGCAACTTAACTCTGCTAAATAGTCTACAACAGCAAAACATGATCTAACAACTAGTGAGCCAACAGTCCAATTAAGTTGTCTTCCCTTAATTACATTACCCAATTACCACAGTCTTTTCTCTGGAACAACACAAGCTAAAGTCACATTGTTGGTTTTGCTAAGAGTAATCCTGCTTAAGTCTATGTTTTTGTTTTCTAAAAAAATAGTTTAGATATTGTCTTATGCATCTTTTACATTGGCCTAATTTTAGTTTTATGGATAAAGTCAACCAATAAGAATACAACGCCATCTAATTTTCCACTGTGTCTGATGGAATCAGCATTTCCACAATGTGGAATAGAGATACAAGAGAAATACAATAAGAAATCAATGTATTGCAGTATATTGTATTTCAGTACATACACACTATCCAAGGGGATTTGATCATAATTTAAAGGAGACACAGGCATCCATTGTCATGACTTCTATCGAAGTCGATGCCTCTCCTTGTTCAGGCGGTGCTCGGTGGTCGACGTCACCGGTCTTCTAGCCATCATTGATCCATTTTTCATGTTCCATTGGTTTTGTCTTCCTACACACCTGGTTTCAATCTCATTCATTACCAGTTGTGTATTTAACCCTCTGTTTCCCCTCATGTCCTTGTCAGAGATTGTTTGTTGTTCAGTATTTGTGTTTTAATTGGTGCGCGACGGGTCCTTGTACACACTTTGTTTTATTGTATTCGTGGTTTAGGAGTTATGTTTGTTTTCAAGTTATTAAACAACTCCATTGCACTAAGTTTGATTCTCCTGACTTCTCTGCCACCTATACACACAACTCTGACATCCATATTGTGCCTCTGTAGTGTCTGGAAAGAGTGGAGGCTCCTCAGAGGAGGAAGGGGAGGACCATCCTACTCAGTGAATTTCTAAAAAATTTTTTTAGATAAAACTATACTAAATATATTCACGTCACTTAATAACTGACTAAAACACACCGTTTTAAGGTATACAGTAGCCTCAACAGCACCCTCTAGGGTAGCACCATGGTGTAGCCAGAGGACAGCTACTTCTCAGTCCTCCTCTTGGCACATTGACTTCAATACAAAGCCTAGGATGCTCATTGTTCTCACCCTTTCCATAGACACAGAAAATATGACGACATCCGGAGGATGTCCTCCAACCAATTAGAGCTCTTGCATTTTGAGCTGACATGTTGTCCATCCAACCAACGGATCAGAGAATGAATCTAGTACTGAAAGCATAAGCTACAGAGAGCTAGCACTGCAATGTGGTGAGTAGTGAACTCAAAGGGAGAGAAAGACAATAGTTGAACAGTTATGAACTAGTTAATTTCATAAATTTAGGAAAAGCAGTAGAGGGAGAGTGAGAGAGCTATATTCTGTTGGTATCCAACACTGCAACTCTTCTAAGTCAAGGTAAGCTTTCGGTTTTAAACATTTATTGCCACCGGAGTAACTGCTAAACTACTTGCTATACAATGTTCTGCTTGATTGTACACATGGATTGGATTGTAGGTTTAGTAATGCATTAATTATAGTTTGACTATAATGTTAATATGGTGACAACGATGTAGGCTGTGTAATGGTTAGCGGTTATGGTATGAAGGTTTGGCTTGGAGAGGTTTTGGCGCCTGGTCACAAACAGATGTGTTGAGCACTGAAGTCTACAAGCAAAGGGAAAAGGTGAGAAGAGGAGAACGCATAGATGCAAGCATAAATTATACAACAAGCAAAGTAATGATGCTGTATGTGGCTGCTATGCAAGTGAACTGTATGTGCATGTGATCAGGGATGTATTCATTCCGCTGATTCTGTTGCAAAACATTTCTTAAATGGAAGCAAACGGGACGAAACGGGGAGGGACATACCTGAATTTGTCCAACAGAAACTCTAATTTTAGTAGCAAAACGTTTTGAAACTGTTTGGAATAATGATTACACCCCAGATGAGCTAGATGCAGAAAAGAGTGTGCAAGGTGGTATTTAATCTGTCACTGTCTGTCACCTCGATTACTCCAATTTGTATCTAAACCTGTGTACCTATGTTATAAACTTTAATTTCTAGGCTCGGTTGTTGCAACCTCATGATGAGTATAGGGTACATGTGAGTATCATGTAGTAGCCTAAACCTATTGCTGTTACATTGAGCTGGGTGAATGGAATATGAATGATACTCAACCAATATTCTGTAATAGAAATAATAACGGCATGCTCATAAAATAAAATAAATCGGCCTCCCTAATCTTAAATGGCACCAAGCGCCACTGTCCAGAAGGCATTATGGGGTCATGCGGGGTCAGCTGTAATGGCTGAATCCATTGACTGAGCAGCGATTCAGGCCATGGGAACAATGTGATGAGCCATTACGGAGAATGACCGTTGACCACTTAATCCTCTGTCAGTTTGACATCTGGTTCTCCTATTATATGAATACATTACCGTAGGGAGGTGGATAACTTCTCACCTCATGTACTGTCTCTGTTCACTGAAGGTTTTTAATCCTGAAGAGTCTAAGCCAATATTATTTGATGAAACACTGAGTTTACTGCCATTAGCCCATAGAAACGCATTAAATAATAGATTCATACATGGAAAAAAAAGTTAGTTTTATGTTTTAAAAGTGTCTGTCCTATATCTGAGAGATATAAGACAGAACAGGAAACTAAACTAAACTTTTTGGCACTAAACCTCTTCCATGTATACGGTACTTCCATAAAATGTTTTAACTGGTACAGGGCTACCTTCAGACGAGTCTTAAAAGACTTGTGGGCATCCTAGAGCAAATCAACCGACATATACTGTATATGTCATGAGAATTTCCCCTTTCCATTCCAGTGGTCCTATTAGTTTGGATGCTACAGATATTTTCTTGAGAAGACTGATTTTCGGGATGTCTCATGGTCTGACAAACATGGCTGTAGCTGGGCCAACTTCCACCGCAGATGCGGAAACTGCTGATATCTCTAGCATAAACAGATGGATTTTGATGGGGATTTTTTATTGTGCAAATAAGATTTCCGTGGGTACGCTCTAATTTCACTACACTGCAGAGAAGATTGATTTAAAATGACTAATATGCATTGTTAAAAGTACGGGAGACTGTTTGGAGGTGAAATATTCATGTAAGGTTTTCTTTCAGAGATAAGACAATGAAATACAGAGAACAAAGATAAAGTGAAAGGAGAGCAAGAAAGTGAGAACATTAAGTAAAAAAGAGAGTGGGGGATTGATTTCTAAAGCTTTTGAACCTTTGTGAAGTTTTCTCCACTTAAAAAAGACATAAAAGATTAAAAATATCAAGTTTAAAAGCTTCAAGTGAATCATTTTTCCTTTCTCTCTATTCTGTTTTGGTACAAACTTGGCACTACAGTCTAAAACTTGCTGTAATACACTGTAAGTATAAGCGAGAGGGAGTTAAAAAGAGTGAGAGAAAGAGAGAGAGAGCTAAAGAGTTAAAGATAGAGAGCGAGGCAAAGAGAGAAAGGAGGATAGGGTGAAACAGAGAGAGAGAGAAAGAGAGAGAGAGAGAGCTAAGAAGAATGCATGCAAAATAGACTCCAAGTTATTGCAGTTGTAAGCCTTTACTGGCTTTACTTTGGTACGTGTACAATTTCCAACTCAAGGCAAAATGCTAAACAAATGATTTAGTGTTTGATTTACAGCATTACACATTGCTGTGCTTTTCAATTTATTTCCTGTATGGCTAAAAGCACATCAAGGCAAAAGGGAAGTTTCACCGTAGCTCTGTGTATAGTCATTAGTAATTATTAGGAATTGTGTATGTTTATGACAAAATGTAATGTTCTTATTATAAACATAAAAAATCTCCTCACCATAAACTAGAACAAGCACATTTTCCTTTCACTGATAAAGTTTCCACTTGTTGTCTATTCGTCTGCACATAGTGAACAACAAGGTAATGCATTCATAGTGAATGCCTAATACCACCCACAAGGTATATGGGGTGTGTCCGCCAACTTGGAGTTGACTTCCAAAGGAACAACACACAGAGTAGCTAACTAGCTAACGTTACGGCCAGAAGATTATCATAGGGATTTTCAGTCTGAACTGATGGGCAATTCAACCGACGCCAGCTGAGAAGTGATGCGATAACATTACCATCAAAACATAAGACTTCCGATCAGCCAACAACAGCTAGCTAGTTAACTCTGAAAGCCATCAGCTAATGATATATTTTGGATACAGTGTCCATCAATTTAACATTTGTGTTTGTGTTATGGGGTTCACAGTTGGTTAGAGGTAGCCTGATGACCAGACAGAGTATGTTCCAAACCATGTGATCATGTCATTTAATCTACCATTTTTCTCTTTGTAAAACTCAGGTTATCTGTAGTCATTCCAGAGTGTCCTGCTAAAATATACCCAAAGTATATACCCAAAGTGGATGCCTTTTGGAATCACAGGCATGAGAGAGGCATCAATGTCCCTGAACAATACACTAGCCTGTCTTTAATCATTTAGGACCCATTCTGTTGACACCTTCGCCATCAAAGGCGTGTTGCCCTACATCCCTTCACCAACTAAAATGAGTCGAAAATGCTAACATCAAAACCATGTCTTTCCAGGAGACATGCAGTACAGGATAATATTCTGCAAGATATCCAAACAGTGGGTGGTTAAGAAGTTTTATGAACTTCTTATCCAGAGTCTTATCCAGCTGGTCGTAGACCGCAGACAGGACATTCGCTACAAGTACAAAGAGTCTCATCTTCCCCAGCCCACCATCCCACCCAACAAGTGAATTTCCAGTGACATAAGCTACCACTGCCTACCACTGACATTCATCAGTTACTATACCCACAAGGTTCTCCCTCATCTTGCCTGCAACTGTGTTGTAATTGAGGTGACTCTGCTCTAGCACATCAGAACACACTAAGCTAGCATGTCTAACCTCATCACACAGTTAAACGGACGCGCACACCTCAGTTTGATGTCACTCCATTACCCTGTCGAAACTAAAGTGAATTGCCTGAATGCCTACTCTAGCAGTGACACGTTGCATTGTTGCAGGGACAATGTAACTGATACTTTTTGTATGTATGTATGTATGTATGTATGTACATAATGCAATGGTATTACTTTGTATTTGTACATGTTGATTGATTGTTGTGCACAGAAAGGTCTCACTTTGAACAACTACTGTTTTTACAAAAAACATTCAAAGAATTTTTGAAATGGAAGTGAAAGTGAAAGCAGTCATTTGTTTTGCCTGGCTCAAATATTGATATGTTCTATCAATCTTCTGAATGTGTCTGCCTGTATGGATTCACAGAAGATATTTACATAAGCTGTACAGGGCTCTGTAGCATCAAACAGATGTTAGACATTCAGATACTGTATATCCAAAGACTGTTAACTCCAATGATACACCCAGGCAAAGGAATTCTGTTCTCTCCATCTAGAATCCACTCCAGGAAGAAACATAGTCACCACACAACACTTTCTGTAAGACAAAAAATAAATACATGATATACTATTGTACAGTTTTAACTACAGTGGAACTGTGCCAGCACAACATCAACATTAGGGTAGGCTAGTTGAACATTTAGAACAATATCTAGCCTGATAGAAAGAAATGTGGCATAGCTCTTAACTCTTAACAAAGAAGCATTCCCCAAGAGAGGATGGCTTTCACTTCAGCAGTGATAAATTCATGAACTTCTTTGAGGAAAAGATCATGATTATTAGAAAGCAAATTACGGACTCCTCTTTAAATCTGCGTATTCCTTCAAAGCTCAGTTGTCCGGAGTCTGCACAACTGCAGTGACCAGGCAGTACAAATGTACCCAGGTAGAGATAGAGTGCCTAGCTACAGCCATGTCTAACAGGCATGCTTAGGCAAATATATTTCTAGTAAAACAAGATCAATAGTTTCAAAGATTTACAACAGTAAATGGTTGTATTTTTGTTTCTCCTCACTGTTAGTAAACATATCTAGTTAGCTAGTTATTTACATCTGTTTGGAACCCTAACTTTATCTTGTGTCATGGCTTTAATTGAAAAGCATCCCCTTTAAAAATCATAACCAATATGTCAACCCTTGTCATTTATACTAAATAACTAGCTAGTAAAATTATTTAGTGGATGATTTACAGTGGATGATGTTACACAAGTTACAAACGTGAGGCTTCGTGCAAAGCAAGCTAGAAGTTACCAGGCTAACTAGCCAACTCCAATCATGCAATAACATTTGCCGGTAACATTAAAACTAGCTTTGGGTGGCTGGTTGTAATGTTAGTAGCTTTCTGTTTAGTAGCCATATCTATGAAGAAAAAATAAAATGTTTTACAATCAAGAAACGGTAGCTAGATCTCAGCATGTAAAACCTCTTTTCTTTTTAGTCATAGATATGGGTAGCTTTTTAGCTAACTTAGCCAGCTACCTTAGCTAGTTACAGTGGGGCAAAAAAGTATTTAGTCAGCCACCAATTGTGCAAGTTCTCCCACTTAAAAAGATGAGAGAGGCCTGTAATTTTCATCATAGGTAAACTTCAACTATGACAGACAAAATGAGAAAAAAAATCCAGAAAATCACATTGTATGATTTTTTTATGAATTTATTTGCAAATTATGGTGGAAAATAAGTACAACCAAATCTACATGCACACAAATTAATAGTGTGATCAGTATAACGTAGAGTCCCTATTGCTCTGAAGGAAGCTTCCAGAAAATTGGAACGGAAATGGTGCCACACCAAAGACAGTACCGTGCAGTACCGAAGAGCCCTTACTGCTGCTCGATCATCCTATTTTTCCAACTTATTTGAGGAAAATAAGAACAATCCGAAATTCCTTTTTTATAGTGTCGCAAAGCCATCCTCTCTTGCATTCCCCAAGAGAGGATGGCTTTCCCTTCAGCAGTGATAAATTCATGAACTTCTTTGAGGAAAAGATCATGATTATTAGAAAGCAAATTACGGACTCCTCTTTAAATCTGCGTATTCCTTCAAAGCTCAGTTGTCCGGAGTACAACTCTGCCAGGACCTAGGATCAAGAGAGACGCTCAAGTGTTTTAGTACTATATCTCTGACAAACCATTCACGGTGTTCCTCAAGGTTCCATTTTAGGACCACTATTGTTTTCAGTTAACTTTCACTGCTATGAGGATGACACGCAGCTGTACATTTCAATGAAACATGGTGAAGCCCCAAAATTGCCCTCGCTAGAAGCATGTGTTTCAGACATAAGGAAGGGGATGGCTGCAAACTTTCTACTTTTAAACTCGGACAAAACAGAGATGCTTGTTCTAGGTCCCAATAAACAAAGAGATCTTCTGTTGAATCTGACAATTACTCTTAATGGTTGTACAGTCGTCTCAAATAAAACTGTGAAGGACCTCGGCGTTACTCTGGACCCTGATCTCTCTTTTGAAGAACATATCAAGACCATTCAAGGACAGCTTTTTTCCATCTACGTAACATTGCAAAAATCAGAAACTTTCTGTCCAAAAATGATGCAGAAAAATTAATCCATGCTTTTGTCACTTCTAGGTTAGACTACTACAATGCTCTACTTTCCGGCTACTCGGATAAAGCACTAAATAAACTTCAGTTAGTGCTAAATACGGCTGCTAGAATCCTGACTCCAAATATTTTAACATATTACTCCAGTGCTAGCCTCCCTACACTGGCTTCCTGTCAAGGCAAGGGCTGATTTCAAGGTTTTACTGTTAACCTACAAAGCATTACATGGGCTTGCTCCTACCTATCTCTCTGATTTGGTCCTGCCGTGCATACCTACACGTACGCTACGGTCACAAGACGCAGGTCCCCTAATTGTCCCTAGAATTTCTAAGCAAACAGCTGGAGGCAGGGCTATCTCCTATAGAGCTCCATTTTTATGGAATGGTCTGCCTACCCATGTAAGAGATGAAAGTCGGTCTCAACCTTTAAGTCTTTACTGAAGACTCATCTCTTCAGTGGGTCATATGATTGAGTGTAGTCTGGCCCAGGAGTGGGAAGGTGAACGGAAAAACTCTGGAGCAACGAACCACCCTTGCTGTCTCTGCCTGGCCGGTTCCCCTTTTTCCACTGGGATTCTCTGCCTCTAACCCTATTACAGGGGCTGAGTCACTGGCTTACTGGGGCTCTTTCATACCGTCCCTAGGAGGGGTGCGTCACTTGAGTGGGTTGAGTCACTGATGTGATCTTCCTGTCTGGGTTGGTGCCCCCCCCCTTGGGTTGTGCCGTGGCGGAGATCTTTGTGGGCTATACTCGGCCTTGTCTCAGGATGGTAAGTTGGTGGTTGAAGATAACCCTTTAGTGGTGTGGGGGCTGTGCTTTGGCAAAGTGGGTGGGGTTATATCCTTCCTGTTTGGCCCTGTCCGGGGGTGTCCTCGGATGGGGCCACAGTGTCTCCTGACCCCTCCTGTCTCAGCCTCCAGTATTTATGCTGCAGTAGTTTGTGTTGGGGGGCTAGGGTCAGTTTGTTATATCTGGAGTACTTCTCCTGTCCTATTCGGTGTCCTGTGTGAATTTAAGTGTGCTCTCTCTAATTCTCTCTTTCTTTCTCTCTCTCGGAGGACCTGAGCCCTAGGACCATGCCTCAGGACTACCTGACATGATGACTCCTTGCTGTCCCCAGTCCACCTGGCCGTGCTGCTGCTCCAGTTTCAACTGTTCTGCCTTATTATTATTTGACCATGCTGGTCATTTATGAACATTTGAACATCTTGGCCATGTTCTGTTATAATGTCCACCCGGCACAGCCAGAAGAGGACTGACCACCCCACATAGCCTGGTTCCTCTCTAGGTTTTGGCCTTTCTAGGGAGTTTTTCCTAGCCACCGTGCTTCTACACCTGCATTGCTTGCTGTTTGGGGTTTTAGGCTGGGTTTCTGTACAGCACTTTGAGATATCAGCTGATGTACGAAGGGCTATATAAATACATTTGATGTGATTTGATTTGATATTCCTCTTGTGTAATTACACAAATTGTCAACCCAGCGCTAGTGTTACAGTAGGATTTTACAGTACGCAAAATCCTCAGGTGATTTTATTTGAGCATGGGAAAAGTAGCTACAGTAGTACAGTACTGCAATATGATTACATTGAAATGTTCCATTTGGAGGTTTCCATCCGAGAGGATTCAGTCACTACTTACTCATCGAAATTACTTTGAGGAAAAGCACGTTTAGCGTCACGGGACCTCAAGGGAAGGAAATGCAAAAACAGAACTGGGAACCAACTACTGTCCGCAACATCTGGTTGTTTTTAGGTTGCACCTAAACATCCTTTGATTTCACGTGTTACGTCTTTCTAAAAATGTTTCTGAAAGGGTGTCATGTGACATCTGTGTGCATGCGTGTGTGTGTTTCAGAGAGCGAGAAACACATTCAAACAACTTTACTCAAGCAACAATTAACAGGCATATATTAAAAACCATGGTGATGACATACTTCCACAGCCATGACATTACGTTATCTCCAGTTGAACTGGTAAAGATGTGAGTGAGTTAATCAGACAGGACCGGGAGCTAATGAACTCCTGGTATATTATCTATCAACCATCAGAGTCCCCTAAACAGGGACACTTCTCTCTGGTCCTAATGGCTCTGACTACATGAGATCATTTGCATAGAGGTTGTAGATGACAACAGCTTCCATAGGACACAGTGAGAAAGGGGGAGGGGGAGGGGAGATAAAGAGAGCAGAGAAGGAGAGAAAGAGGGAGAGATCATGGAGTGTTTACTACCCTGATCCATAATAGTAAGCATGTGTGAAACGCTAATGAACTCTGGCTGAAATGAATTCTGGACCTAAGTGAGTAGCAGGTCCAAGATCCAGGACCAGAGTAGAAGGTATTGTGACGTGACATCGCGAGTCGCATGGAATATTTTGCCCATTGTAATCAAGATAGCTTGTGCATCTCGCAAATTACATTTGGTAGAATTCTCACAAACCTTTGAGGAAACCGAATCAGAGTACTGAATGTGAAAAAGCCCATAGTTTACCTGATGAACAGCCAATGACACTTGTAACATACCCAGCCTATGTATGTGGAAAACAAACTGTTTCCGAGGAATTTCATTACTGTCCAAGGGATTCATTATCATAATTTACATAGGCTCCCATAGGACAGGTAGAGACGGAGGGTCTGCCACAGTTGATCTGTGTAATGAACAGCATAGGAAACCAAGGCTAGGCCATGCGGCCTAGGAGAGCAATGTTCCCTCATCAGCAGATGGATGTCTACCCTCAGATAACAATGTTTCTGAAGGAGGGAAAGACAGAATTCAGGAAATGAATCACATCAATCGTCATACATTTAATGTACCCTCTATGTAGCCTACATCCATCCTCATCAGACATCGTCTGGTATGAGAGAATAATCAGAAGAATAGAAGTGGTCTCTCTCGTGGAGATGACAGTGAAAAACACAGTAGAGAGGAGATCTGCTTTGCTTGGAACTCCTGGGATGCCTCTGTCTTATAGAGACTTCCCATGTGGAAATCTGTCAATATACCGCAATCAAATCACATTGTGGGAGACCAACATGCAATGCATACAGTACCTGCATTTCACCGTACAAGGAATGGATATTATCATAAACATACCATTTATTTGAGATCTCTTTTCCAGAACTACTGCAGTATTTACTCCTGTGCTGTTTATCACCACCCACCCCCCTGAGCTGAACTACTGTAATAGAGGAAACTTTTTTCATTTCCTTTTTCCTTCTTTTGTGTATAAATAAGGTGCCGATGTAATTTCCTTCCTGGATCCATATAGTACACAAGAGGGCTTCAATCAGAGCCAAAGTGCCTGCTGCTGGTGCCAGGTGATTCTGGGGCTTGCACTGTTGCACTGGCAGCTCCAACACAGTCAAGTGATTTATAAAGCTGTTTATGTACTCTGGAAAGCAGTGCCAACGAACACCGGAGGGAATACAGGGCAGGGCCTGCTTTTAGAGTCAGACCCTCTCACTCTTCTAACCAGGCGACTGTGTGCTTCCCTTCACAAACTCCCACACAAATCTCTCTACAGACAATGGGTTCTATTATCGTGCCTGAGAGGGAAGTGACAATACCTCTGCACTCTGCTTTGTAGCAATGTTGCTGCACAGCACAGGCACTAGGCTACATACAGTACCTCTCACAAACACACATTTACATTCACACCGCACGCATATCCGCATCTCACAAGAGAAAGGGTGGTCGGGAGTGAAAAAGTGGATATTCTGGGGGGGACCAGCTTTCTCCCCCAATCTTTATTTCAGGCTAATGGTACATGGAGGGAGGGGATCATTAGGCTGCCTCCTGGACTATAGCAACACCTATTACTGTGCTATAGCGTTGCTCTCCCCCGACGGGCCCGGCACACTCTATCATTGCTTACCCCAGACCTTCCCCGGAAGGTCAGCCTTCGCTAATGACTCGTGACTCGAGTGATAAGGAGAGGGAGAGGGAGATGGAGAAAACAACATCTAGAGAGAGAAGGATGGAGAGAGGGAAGGAGAAAAGAGAGTGAGGAAAAGAGGGGAAGAAGTGAAGAGGGTGAGGGAGAGATGGAAATTGAGAGAATAACCTCCAGAGAGAGAGACAGGAACAGAAAGAAGGAATGAAGAGAGTGAGGAAGGGAGAGAGAGAGAGGTGGATAGCTGAATGGAGAAAAGAGCACCCAGAGAGAGAAGGGGAAAGAAAGTAAGATAGTGAAGGTGAGAGAGAGAGGAAGATATGGGTGAGGTTGAGATAGATGGAGAGGTACAGTAAATTGAGAAAATAGCCTTCAGTGAGAAAGCAGGAGAGAGAGGGAAGGAGAACCAAAGAGAGAACGAAAGAGAGGTACTATTAAAAGACACAAGAATGTGAGAGAGTGAGATGGAGAGGTAAATTGAGAAAAAAAGCCTCCGGAGAGATGAAGAGAGGGAAGGAAGGCAAGAACGAGAGACAAGGTGAAAGAGAGCGAGATAGAGAGCGAAAGGAAGAAATTAAGAAGGTGAGCGAGAGAGCGAGATTAAGAGTGGAGAACGCCCTGAGGGACCTCAGCTCCGTGGCAGTTCTGTGGTGACACACTCGGTCATTCGGGAGTCATTGTGAGGTCACCAGTTAAGCTCCTCAGAGAATCTATTGTTGGGCTCCAATTACCCCCACTGACCAGTAACGCAGTCTCCCTTTTACACCGTGACAGGAAGTGAGGCCCCCCAAACCCATAGATACACACACTGCCCGCTGTTATTGGCTGGTTATTGTCCATTTGCCGCCTTATTGGACTGTGACGAGTCCTTGACGTTTATTACAGTGTCAGAAAGGTACAAGTGTGGGTCTAATCTCGCCATCAGACTTCATAGACCTGAGAGGAGAAGGAAAAGAGAGCATCCAGGAAAATAACTTCTGATAGGTCCTGATGGGCTTACTACTAGCTTGAACTTGAATCTTCCTGCTTGTTGTTGGTAAAAATAGAGCAGGGAAGGAGGTAGCCAAAGGCAGATAGATCTTCAGAGACATCTTCAGAGTCTGTGAATTGAAATATTTGCATATCTAGTGTCTAGCAAAGGAGAAGTGTCTTTAGACATTTAGACAACTATTTGGAATTTGGCACAAGGCATACTTCAGCACCCACACCTTCATTAGAGTGTCAGTAGCTACTGAACAAGGATGCATGGTTTCACACACCATTCATGAGGGATTAGAACAGGGGTGACAGGTGGACAGGTGTTAGTTGAGTTCTTAAAGCAAAATCACATGCAAGCCATGTCTCTTTACCACACACACACACACACACACACACACACACACACACACACACACACACACACACACACACACACACACACACACACACACTGCAGTACTGTATACAGCAAACACACAAGGAAATTGCAAACATTGACAGATTCATCACCACACACATAAAAACTGCAGTCCTGCCGTCTTAATGAGAAGTAAGGAGCTCTCACACACACAGGTTTATAATTGTATCTCCCTACCTGTTATGCAATACGGCTACACTACACTAAACTATTCAGATCAAAAACCAGCAACTGTTTTTCCAGGATAGGTCAAGAGCAACATTATTCCTGTGCAAAGCCAGAGGAAGGCCAAACCTTCTCTCTCCTCTCCTCTTCTCTCTGTAGGTGTGTGTGCGTGTGCATGTGTGTGCGTGTGTGTATTAGAGAGATCCTTACTTTTCATTAAGACGGCAGGACTGCGTCGACTTCTCAAAGAGTCTCCCAGTCAATTGACTCTCAGGCTTTGCAGACCTGCCTGCATTCCTTTACTTTTTTTTAACAACCTTATGAACTTAACACTGCACTTGTATGATGTTGGCTTGGCTGAGAATCTCTATGAATCTCAATGCACCCCCCCCCCCCCCTCTTGCATACAGTTAACTAGCACTGTAAAAATCCCCCATTAAAAATAAGAAAAATGTAATCTGAAGCATATTGACTCAAAACTAAATAAGATTGTGAGTGTAATTGTGTTTTAAGTAACAACCTACAGAAGTCTTAAAAAATAATCTTCTGTAATTTTCCCAAAGCTTTCTACATGACTTCCTCTAAGTGAACATAAAATTCCCTACCCTAGTTGGTTGACACGTACAGTATGTGTCACGACTTCCACTGAAGATAGCTCCTCTCCCTGTTCGGTCGTCGTCACCGGTCTACTAGCTGCCACCGATTCCTTTTCTTTTCTGTTGGTTTTGTCTTGATTGTTTTCACCTGTATCTTATTTGTTGTTAATTAGGGGCTATTTAAACTCCCAGGTCCCACCTGCTTTTGTCCTTTATGTCAGTGGTGTGTTATTGTTTTGCTCTTACGTGTTTGCTGTCCGCTATTTTCCCCATTTTTGGGGTCATTTTGCCTGGTTGTTGGCTGGACCCAGCTGAATAAAACGTATTCATTGGAAGCACTGCTCTCTGCGCCTGACTCTACACCCACCACTCCTAGCGATCCGTGACAGTATGTCTCTGCCAATTGAAATATTCCTTGCGTTTCTAGAAAAACAGTTCTGTGGGAAATCATTTTCTGACACGGGGAACAGAACACCCCGAGTGTCTAACAAGAGAAAAAACAAGACCTGGCTGAATGTATTGGCAATTATGATAAATTCCGTTAATTACCCACAGATTCTCGAGAGGCCTCTTTAGTCAGAGGCTGTGACAGAGGCAGCAGCAGCACAGAACAGAAAGTGTGTGTACCACTGGGTCCTCTCTACTAGGGGCGGCACAGCTGGCTGAGACAAGCAAGGGAATGAGGAGTAAGGAGGGAAATCTCAGTGGGGAAGTGCTATTCATAACGATAAGACTGCTGGACCAGAGAGGAGGAGAGGACAGAAGGAGAGGAGAGAGGACCAGAGAGGAGGAGAGGACAGAAGGAGAGGAGAGAGGAACAGAGAGGATAACTGGGGACCACATGCTGATAGGATTTCCTACACACCTACTTCTTCACACACACACAGTGCTGGCAAGTGTTGGTATGTTGGCATGCATACACCCAGGAACCCACAAACAGATGTGCACAACTCGTGTACATACCTGCACACTCACTTTGATCGAAACACACATTACACTCACAGAATTCCTTCCTCCTAGTGTTTCTTTCGTAAGCATGCACACACACACAAGCAAAAATACACACAATTTCACTTCAGTTGTTTTCTATCTGAAATGAGAGAAACTTTTTAACTAAAAGCTACAATGAAAAAAGTAATGTAATTTTGAGTCTGGATGAGTAGGATGTAACACTCCAAGTCTGAGTTGCTGTGTCTAGTGGAAGAAAGAGGGAGACGGGAGGAATGAGGGACAGATACAGAGAGCAAGAGAAAAGGGCAGTGGCTATACATTGAGGTGGTAGTGATTAGATTAGTAATAGTACCAATACTGAGGTCAGTGGCTGAAGTTGCTGGGAATTGTTTTTAGGTGCAGTTACACTGGATTGTGGCTGGGCAGTCAAACAAAGGATATAAGAATGGAGTGGAAAAGTCCAGTTTATAGTGATAGTGGTATAGTGCAGGTGGGTAGGGGTACTGTCACTAGCAGTAAAACTAGGACTGGACATTTGCTAGCAACACACATAGCAACATACCCGCTAGAGACAAATTGATGTTTACTACATCAAATGTCTTCAGCTGTCACATTACTGATGCGATCCCTTTTCCTAGCTTATCACTTCAGTAAAAACAAGTAGCAGCAGCTTTCGTTAGCGGCTACAAGTTGGAACAGTGACAGTGATGATAACGGCTGGTCACAAAGTGAGGCGACACCACTGAGATGATACACCTCGACTGTTAGCCAGCTCGCTAACTTGCTCAAACATTTCAACACATCCTGATCTCCCTGTCCTGATTTAGCCTATCAGCTCTGAACCAGGCACAATGTTTTATAACACCCGAAGTCTGGGCACACACGGCTGACAGGGGGAACAAAGAAGAGCTAGATTGATAGGTTGGGGACACAATATGACATCACACCGCCAGATAGGCCTACTGCACACACAGTTACAAGACACTAAGAGCTGATAATGTCAGCCAGTGATTGGAAAGTAATTGCTTTCAAATGAACGCGCTGCATTTGCCTCAAATATCTCCTGTTGCACCTCCCTCCCACCGACATTATGAGAAGATACAGGTATCAGGAAGCATAAGCAGAGAGCTGTGGAGCAGCGGTAGGTTAAAGATGATTATGCGTCTTCTGTGGAGTTCGACTGAATCACGGCCTTGTGGATTCTTCATCAAAACAGTTCATGTGTGTGATGGAATGTTGTGCATGTTGTGTCTTTGACTAGGCAATTTGAAAGCCAGTCAAATTTCCATTTGTATTTGAAGTGTTTCAACTTGTGTTAGTACTTTATAATGGTTAGTTAGCACTAATCCGAAAACTGCTAATAGAGAAACAAAGCAAGGCAGAAATATTATGTAAAGAATTATGTGTATTCACAAAGCTGAAATACAGAATCAAATACAATCAAATCATATTTGTCACATGCGCCAAACCCAACAAGTATAGACCTTACAGTGAAATTCTTACAAGCCCTTCCCAATGATGCAGACTTAAAAATAAGAAAATAAAAACAAGATAAATAATACACGCAAGAATGAAGCTAAGCTATCCAGCAGTACCAGTACCATCTCCATGTTTAGGTGTACAAGGTAGTTCCCAAATCAACTCAAATGTATACAGTAGGCTCAGCCTCGGAATCACAGGGTTTTAGTTGAGCAATAATAGCGCTGGCTATCACAGGAGGATTGCAGCAAAAATTGTCCTCCAATGAAAGTAAATGTTTAATTCAGTTCAATCCCAAAAATCCAGGAAAAAATGTCACCTGTTCAGTTGCAATGCTGTGTTAATAATATGTGGAGGAAATTGGAAAATATTACCTGTAAACTGATTGTTGAGTTGAATAATGTTTTAATGTTTTATTGTTGCATTTAACTGCTGGAAAGTCTGTTATCTAGGTAATTTCCTTAGTATGTGAAGTCAAAGTTTAGCATGCCGGAAAAGTCAGAGCTCAGAAATGATAGACGAGTTTTCCACTAGTAATTACCAATTTGAGTGGAGTTCAAGTGGAGTTTTTCCAGTCTAATGCTGTTATTTATGAGATGTTATGAACTCAGCATTAGTCTGTGTAATAATCCAAAGCAAAGCAGTCCACAGAAGAAAACCCAAAGGCCGAGAAATAGCCTTCCAAACTTTGGGCCTCGACAGAGAGAACTTCTCGACAATCAATCAAATATTCCTTTAGCAAGTCTTAAGCAATAAAACATTTTCTCACTTGTATGGATTTGAGAAAACCAGGTGTTTAAACTACAGTTTCCTAGTTACAAAACATTTTCACCACGAAAAGCAGTCCAAAAAAATGTAATGGTTTGGTCTGCACAATCCTGGATCTGTAACGGTGGGTGAGTGATGGGTGAGGAGTCAAATGCAGAGATCAAAGTAAATGGGAAAAAACACTTTAATGTCCTTAACAAAGTAACAGGTCCAAACATGGGTGAATGCCCTAAAACACAGGTGCAAAACAAACCCAATACCTAGTTACACAAACCCGGACAGCGAAAACCCAAAACCGACGATACACCACAAACGTAACAAACACAACAAGCCCGCACAAACACCAGCGGGCAAAACGAACTTAAATAACACCCATCCCAAAACCCCAACAAGGAACCGTTGAAAACAATTAGACAAAAACAAACGAAAAGGAAAAAGGGATCGGTGGCAGCTAATAGACCGGCGACGACGACCGCCGAGCGCCACCCGAGCAGGAAGGGGAGCAACCTTTGGTGGTATTCATGACAGTACCCCCCCCTGTCGCGCGGCTCCCGCAGCGCGCCGATACAGACCTCGGGGACGACCCGGGGGGCGAGGCGCAGGGCGATCCGGATGGAGGCGATGGAACTCCCTTAGTATAGTGGGATCCAATATATCCCCCACCGGGACCCAGCACCTCTCCTCCGGCTCGTAACTCTCCCAGTCCACGAGGTACTGCAGGCCCCTCACCCGGCGTCTGGCGTCCAGAATGGACCATATCGTGTACGCCGGGGACCCCTCGATGTCCAGAGGGGGCGGAGGGACCTCCGGAACCTCACTTTCTTGCATGGTACCAGCTACCACCGGCCTGAGGAGAGACACATGAAACGAGGGGTTAATACGATAATACAAAGGGAGTAACAATCGATAACACACCTCTTTTATTCTCCTTGGGACTTTGAATGGCCCTACACACTGCGGACCCAGCTTCCGGCAGGGCAGGCGGAGGGGCAGGTTTCGGGTCGAGAGCCAGACCCTGTCCCCCGGTGCAAACACGGGGGCCTCACTGCGGTGACAGTCAGCGCTCTTCTTCTGCCGTCCACTCGCCTGACGCAATGACTCCTGGACGACTCTCCAGGTATCCTTAGAGCACTGCACCCACTCCTCCACCTCAGGAGCCTCGGTCTGGCTCTGATGCCATGGTGCCAGAACCGGCTGGTACACCAACACGCACTCAAACGGTGACATGTTGGTAGAGGAGTGGCATAGTGAGTTCTGGGCCCATGGGATGTATCTCGCCCACTCCCCTGGCCGGTCCTGGCAATACGACCGCAGAAACCTACCCACCTCCTGGTTCACTCTCTCCACCTGCCCATTACTCTCCGGGTGATAACCCGAGGTCAGGCTGACCGAGACCCCCAGCCGCTCCATTAACGCCTTCCATACTCTGGACGTAAACTGGGAACCCCGATCAGAAACGATATCCTCGGGCACCCCGTAGTGCCGAAAGACATGGGTGAATAGTGCCTCCGCAGTCTGCAGGGCCGTAGGGAGACTGGGCAACGGGATAAGACGGCAGGACTTAGAGAACCGATCCACAACGACCAGGTTCGTCGTGTTCCCCTGAGACAGGGGAAGATCCGTAAGAAAATCCACCGATAGATGGGATCACGGCCGTTGTGGAACGGGGAGGGGTTGTAATTTTCCTCGTGGCAAATGCCTAGGAGCCTTACTCTGAGCGCACACCGAACAGGAGGAGACATAGAATCGCACGTCTCTCATCAAGGTAGGCCACCAGTACTTCCCTCTAAGACTTCGCACCGTCCTCGAAATACCCGGGTGACCTGATGAGGGTAGACTATGTGCCCATTCCCTCATTCCCTTGATTGTCTCAAGAATTTGTTATTAGCTGACTTAGTTAAATAAAGGACTTTGTTTTAAAAAGATACCTTAGAAAAATTACTCAAGTGAAAGTGAAAGTCACCCAGTAAAATACTACTTGAGTAAAAGTCTAAAAGTATCTGTTTTAAATGTACTTAATGTACAGTGGTGGATAATAATCAATTGTCATATTTGAGTAAAAGTAAATGCTATACATCTAATTCATTATATTAAGCAAACCAGATGGCATGATTTTCTTGTTATTTAAATTTACGGACAGACAAGGGCACACTTCAACACTCAGACATTGTGGCTGATTTATATTAAAAGAAATTGGCCAAGGAAATATTCCTGGTTGTTCTCAGGGTATATAGTACAGTCAGAAAGGGAGACTTTCAAATAGGGATTATATAAAGGAAATGCAAATATGTTTAATTATTTTGAGCAACTATAAGCATGGCTAGCCTCAAAAGATGGACAAAATGACTTTTTATCACCGAGTCTAACATGGCTATTGACTTACTTTTGTTGTTCTTCATTATAAACATGTTTTTTGTCCACATGTATTTTATGCCTGCTACATTAGGTTAGCCTTGAACTGAGCCCGACAGGATTTGACTAAAGGGGATTGGTTGACGACATGACATTGGCCTATGTCTTGTCTTTTTAAAATTGGGCTGCGCAGAATATCAGATCTCAAAACAATTGGAAAAGTCTTTGACATCACCAATGCCACATCCATATGATATACACTCCCCTATGTATTTATTTGGACAGTGAAGCTAGAACTTGCAATTTGGCTCTATGCTCCAGCATAAATCTCAGTGTTTAAAACGTAAACATTAGGCATTTATAATAGCCAATAAGTGGTCTCATCGTAAACACAGGCATTTAGAATGCAAGATTAAACATGATAGTCAGCTTTTAGTCAGTTTCCAACCAGAACACCTATATCTCCGTAGTGTTCATATTTGAACCACTAGTGTTAACTTTCCCATTGTCCTGTTTAGAGTGCATTTAGTCATTAGAAATTCATGTGACTTTCCATGCCTGTTATGCAGATCAGTGTTAGAAATGTCTGTCACCTTACTTACATTTCAGCACAAGTTAACAGGACATTTGATTCAAAAAATATTTTCAATTGTGTGATGTTGTTGTTACTCGATTGTGTTGAGTTCATTTCTGTCTGAGTGAAAAAGAGGGGCTCATTATCATATTTCCCAGCATGCTTTGTTGCAGGTTGATTTTTAGAATAGTTTTAATATCTGTTTCATCATGCATATTGATTGAATAATTGATAATTTACAGATTAATAACTTACATATTTCTATACTAATCCAATCTGTAAGGGGTAGGATTTATTGCACACTGGAACAACTAAGATAGTTGTTCCAGTTTAGATGGTTTAGGTAGTCTTGTATATAAGTCCTTAACCATAGTTCAGGTTGTGGGTGAGAAAATATTACAGTTCTGGGATTTCTTCCCACTGGCTGGGTTCCGATAGGAACTGCATAATCATTTCACAAACCGGTGTATTGTTTTTTGCCTGATGTGGACCATGAGCCAGGATTTTCAGACCACAATTTTGAAGATAAGTCTAAAAGACCTATAAAATGTATGATATGTGGTCATAAACCATTTACATTGAATTAAAACACATTCACTTAGGCTGTCACTTGGTGAAGGCTTCAGAATTCTAAATGATTGAATGTGACATCCACGTCTCTGTCACTAACAAACACAGTCAGGGGTGGATATTTCTCACATGAACTCAAAATGCATGCTGAGAAATCAGCAAATGCAGCTTTACACAATACAGTGCTAAAACAACACCCATAGTGTTTAGTGCTTAAAACCTACACACCTTTTGCTGAATAAACGTGTTCATGTGTTTAAAAAGTGTTAGTGAATAAACATGTTCTGGTGTTTACAATCTAAACACTGTCATGCATTTTCATTGAAATTCTAAATGCCTTGACAGGTTTATTGTTACAGAAAAGTATTTAGTTGTGTTTTCAGATCATAAATATTTGGTTTAACAGTGTATGAGACAACAATAAAGAATGTTACCATTTATTTGAGGGTATTTTCATACATACAGTGCCTTTGGAAAGTATTCAGACCCCTTGTCTTTTTCCGCATTTAGTTAGGTTACAGCCTTATAAAATTTATGAAATTGTTTTTCACACCTCATCAATCTACACACAACACCCCATAATTACAAAGCAAAAACAGGTTTTAGAAATGTTTGCTAATTTATGCTAAAACAAAACTGAAATTTCACATTTACATACGTATTAACCTGTTAGTCCTATAGGGGCAGTATTTCATTTTTGGATAAAAAGACGTGCACGTTTTAAGCGCAATATTTTGTCACGAAAAGATGCTCGAATATGCTTGGAATTGATAGCTTTGGAAAGAAGACAGTCTTACGTTTCCAGAAATGCAAAGATTTTCACTGTGAGTCCCTTAGAACAAATGTTTCGGGCAAAACCAAGATGTATGACCGACCAGGAAATGCACAGGATTTCTGAGGCTACGTTTTCCATGATCGCCTTATATGGCTGTGAATGCGACAGGAATCAACGGACTCTTTCTCTTGTTTCCCCAAGGTCTCTGCAGCATTGTGACGTATTTGTAGGCATATCATTGGAAGATTGACCATAAGAGACTACATTTACCAGGTGTCCCGCTAGGTGGCTGCGTGGCAATTGGTGCGCAAAAGTCAGGTCCCGGTATTTTTCCATTCAAATCTCAGAACAAACCAGGCTACAAGGACGGTGCTTTCAACGGAGAGAAATATGACAAACCACCTTCAGGATTGATTCAAACAACGTTTTCCATGTTTCAGTCAATATTATGGAGTTAATTCGGAAAAAAGTTCGACATGTAGGTGACTGAATATTCGGTTAGTTTCGGTAGCCATATGCATAGTAACAAAAGGGAACGATGTGTCCTACACAAGAATCTTTCAGGAAAAACTGGACATCTGCTATGTAACTGAGAGTCTCCTCATTGAAACATCTGAAGTTCTTCAAAGGTAAATTATTTTATTTGATTCCTTGGCTGGTTTTTGTGAATATGTTGCGTGCTAAATGCTAATGCTAACGCTAAGCTAGCTATCACCACTCTTACACAAATTAGTGATTTTCTCTGGTTCTAAAGCATATTTTGAAAATCTGAGACGACAGGATTGTTAAGAAAAGGATAAGCTTGAGAACAGGCATATTTATTTCGTTTCATTTGCGATTTTTAAAAATCGCTAATGATGCATTATGCTAATGAGCTTGAGGCTGTAGTAACGATACCGCATGCGGGATGGGGCGGACTAAGAGGTTAAGGCTCTTTACTCAGTACTTTGTTGAAGCACCTTTGGAGCGATGCTGCAAAGCTATTTTCACGTCTCTCCAGAGATGTTAGATGTTGGGTTCAAGTCTGGGCTCTGGCTGGGCCACTCAAGGACATTCAGAGACTTGTCCCGAAGCCACTCCTGTGTTGTCTTTGCTGTGTGCTTAGGGTTGTTGTCCTGTTGGAAGGTGTACCTTTACCCCACTCGGAGGTCCTGAGCAGGTTTTCATCAAGGCTCTCCCTGTACTTTTCTCTGTTCATCTTTGCCTCGATCCTGACTAGTCTCCCAGTTCCTGCCGCTGAAAAACATCCCCACAGCATGATGCTGCCACCACCATGCCTCACTGTTTGGGATGGTGCCAGGTTTCTTCCAGACGTGACGCTTGGCATTCAGTCCAAAGAGTTCAATCTTGGTTTCATCAGACCAGAGAATCTTGTTTCTCATGGTCTGAGAGACTTAAGGTGCCTTTTGGCAAACTACAAGCAGACTGTCATGTTCCTTTTACTGAGGAGTGGCTTCCGTCTGGCCACTCTACCATGAAGGACTAATTGGTGGAGTGCTGCAGAGATGGCTGTCCTTCTGGATGCTTCTCCCATCTCCACAGATGAAGAGTGACCATCGGGTTCTTGGTCACCTCCCTGACCAAGGCCTTTCTCCCCGATTGCTCAGTTTGGCAATTAAAGCACAGTTAGAAATGAAAGAACTTTAAATGTATTTGGAGAGATTAACTTAATCAAAGTTGAGTATTTTGATCCCGTATTCCTAGCATGCAATGACTACATCAAGTTTGTGACTCTTCAAACTTGTTTGATTCATTTGCAGTTTATTTTGGTTGTGTTTCATATTATGTTTGGTCTAATAGAAATGAATGGTAAATAATGTATTGTGTCATTTTGAAGTCCCTTTTACTGGAAATAGGAATGGAATATGTTTCTAAACAAATAGTAGATACTACCATGATTACAGATAATCATGAAGGAAATCGTGAATAATGATGAGTGAAAAAAAAGCTACAGAGGCATGAATATCATACCCCCCAATGTTTTTTTTATTCTTAGTTATTGTACTCTCTCTGTGTTGCTCAGCAACAGTGTCTGTGTAGCAAATGACTATATGAGAGCATATAAACATATGCAAGCCAGATGGAACCAGTTAATCTTCTCTGTGCTTGATGTGGTGAGATAACCTTTCCACTGTTCTGCTTGAATGCCAATGCAAAACAAGAGCGGTTCACGATGAAGCTGAGAGAAAATTGCACAGATGAGGATCAAAATGAGGACATCGAGTCTACTGTCGACTATGGTGAAGAATCAGGCTCCATTGCTACAGTAACTTCCATTGAAATGCTGTGAAGGTTTTGTTCTCTTTGCTTCATCGTTATGAATAAAATAGAACATTGCTCAGAAGACAATTCAAATTAAGAAAACTGGTCTAGTGTCACCTACAGTGAAGAATTGGGCTCCACGTCAAATATATTCATTTAAAGATGGAATCCGCAGTAGGTGGAAACAGCGCCAATGGCCGCCTGTTACGTTCCCCAGTTTATGTGTTGTAGTTTGTGTTTATTTCAGGAAATGGCTTCCGGTAAGCCCTCAAGCAGCTGATTGGTCGACTCCAGGGCTAATTGGAGAGCTGACCCCGCCCCCTCGTCAAGACGCAGCTGTCTCCAATTACCCATTCCCTCAGACGCTATATAAAAGCCAGTGTTCTGTTCAGGAGGGAGATCTTTTTGTAGAGATTTTCTGAGAGATTTTGCTAGAGGGAGATATTGCTGGGAATTCATTGCTTTGTGAGTTTGTTGCTCAGATAGAGCTTATTTTGATATCCTTTGGTTCTTAGTTTGTTTGTGAAATTGTTTAATATTCTGTTTCATTTGTTCCCAGGGGGAGAAGGGGAAGGCACTTTGGGAGTGCTTAGGCAAGAGGCCCGCGGGCATACATATACCCGTAGCATATTCGCTGTCTAGGCACACTAGGTAAGACCTGGGCGGACCACCCCCTGTATTTTGGTTAGGGCACCAGGTGGTGCTAAATTAGGTAAGTAGTGGGTAGGCAGGTAAGATAGGAGAGGGGGGGTTTTGAGATTTACTTTATTTGCTTTGGTTCCGTCCAGCCCCTTTTCCCCATATTACCGTGTAAAGGAATAAAGTCCTTGTAAACGGTACCACATTCTGCTTGTTGTCATTTGTACTCGCACCTACAGTCCATACCTTTTTCGCTTCACAGAGAGTTTAGTTGTAGCAGGGTGTTGCGTTCCCTCTTCATAGAGGCGTGCGTAACATAATGGGGGCTCATCCGGGATTTTTCCATTAAACCCACCGGACCCTGCTGCTCTGAGCTCTCTCTGGTTAGTGATTGAGGTGTGATGATAGGTTGTGAGTTTGGATGACTTGTTTAGTTAGTGTGTTCAGTAGACTGCATTGTATATAAGATGGCTGCATCAGCCATCTCCAAGTTTTTTGAAGCGCCCTCTCTTGATTGTTTGGTGAGGTTTCGTAAAGTAGACCTTATCGCTATAGCTGACCATTATGGATTTGTTTTCCCTGAGAAAGCCCTAAAGGCTGAGCTTTTGGTGCTAGTCAGGGAGGGTTTAGTGAGAGAACGGATTCTCTCATTGCAAGGAGAGGAGACTGGTAGACCTTCCGATGCCAAGTCAGAGGACAGGGCGGAGGAAGGGGTTCCTCGTACCCCTTTTACATTGCCCCGATTCGATCCTTTATCTTCTGCTTCGGGTCGTTCAGATGGGACTGCTAGGCTGAAGGTGAGGCTGGCTCGGTTAGAAATGGAGCAAAAAGATAAAGAGAGACAGATGAATTTTGAACTTGAAATTAGGAAAATAGAAGCTGACAAGGAGGTGAGGATCCGACAACTGTAGCTAGATGCTGCCTCCAGTGCGACTCCACAAGCAGCTCATCATCAAGCCCACTTCGATGTGAGTAAAAACATAGCTTTAGTCCCTCCATTCCGAGAGTCGGAAGTTGATTATTATTTCTCTGCGTTTGAGCGTGTGGCCGCTGCGCTGCATTGGCCACTCGAGGTTTGGCCGCTCCTGTTACAATGTAAATTGTCAGGGAAAGCCCAGGAAGTAGTAGCTGCTCTCTCCCTGGAAGACAGTTTACACTACGATATGGTTAAAACTACAGTGTTGCGGGCTTATGAGTTGGTGCCTGAAGCTTCTAGACAGCGCTTCAGGAACCACAAGAAACCCTCTCACCGTACATTTGTTGAATTTGCTAGGGACAAAGAGTCTCTGTTTAGTCGCTGGTGTTCAGCCAGCAAAGCTAACACCTTTGCTGATATTCGGGAGTTGATGCTGTTGGAGGACTTTAAAAGCAACCTCCCAGATAGAGTTGTAGTTCATTTAAATGAACAGAAAGTGGCGACATTGGCCCAAGCAGCAGTGTTGGCAGATGAGTACGCTTTGACACACAAGACTGTCTTTGGTGCTCCGCGTTTTGAAGGCCGGACGATTACGTCATCAGTTCCTCGTTCAGGTCGCTTTTCCTCTGACAACCCTAAGCCTTTTCATGAAATCCGTGAATGTTATTACTGTCACCAAAAGGGTCACGTGATTGCGGACTGCCCAGTTTTGAAAAATAAACCGAAACAGTCCCTGTCACTGTCCCCAAAAATTAAAAGTTTGGGTTTAGTCAAGTCTTTGGCTCTTCCATTGGATCGAGTTATTGATTCACCATTTGAGAAACCGGATCCTGTCTATGCTCCGTTTATCTCTGCCGGTGTTGTTTCCTTAACAGGAGAACAAGCTGATCAGAAGCCTATCCAAATCCTACGAGACACCGGGGCGGCGCAGTCAGTAATCGTTACTGATGCTTTACCCTGGTCTCCTGAAACATATTGTGGCTCGCATGTCATATTACAGGGGATAGAGACAAACCGTACCTGTACCATTACACTGGGTCCACTTAGTGTCAGACTTGGTATCAGGACGTTTCCGTGTTGGTGTAGTGTCTACACTGCCAGTATCAGGAATAAAATTGCTACTAGGGAATGATATTGCTGGTGGTAATGTCACTCCTGTGTTAGAGGTAGTAGACAAGCCAGAAATCAGAACTACAGATGAGAAATTGGTTCAAGCATTTCCACATGTTTTTCCTGCTTGTGTGTTAACGAGGGCACAATCTCGCAAGCTAGGAGATGTGGTGGATTTGGCTAGTTCTATTTTTGAGAACGTTGAGGTAGAAGACAATGCACCGAGTATGCCTTCTGCAATGCCGACAGTTTTTACCCCCGTAAAAACTAAGGCAGGGGAAAACGAAATTGTGCCCCAGTTACATGACATTCTTTTGTCTGTCACCCCCGAGAAGGTGATTGAATGTCAAAAAGAAGACACCAGTCTTCGCAAGTGTTTTGCTTCGGTAATTTCCATTGAGGAAACTAAAACTAGAGAGACCGCCTACTTTATGGAAGCAGGAGTTTTGATGCGGAAATGGGCATCTCATGACACCGTTAATGACTGGAGTGAAGTGTGTCAAGTGGTTGTACCTACACCGTTCCGACAACAGGTGCTGTCACTCGCCCATGACCAGGCGTGGTCTGGACACTTGGGGATCACAAAGACTTATAACCGGGTCCTTCGTCATTTCTTCTGGCCAGGTTTGAAGTCTGATGTGGTCCAATTTTGTAAAACATGTCACATATGTCAACTCACTGGGAAAGTGAATCAAACAGTTCCACGAGCGCCACTCTGCCCGATTCCTGTGGTGGGGGAACCGTTTGAAAGAGTGATAATTGATTGTGTAGGTCCATTGCCGAAAACCAGGTCAGGTAACCAGTTCCTACTAACAATAATGTGCAGTGCTACTCGATACCCAGAGGCTATTCCTCTCCGTCCTATAACGGCTAAGACTGTGGTGAAGGCACTGGTGAAGTTCTTCTCTACGTTTGAACTCCCTAAAGTAATCCAAACTGATCAGGGATCCAACTTCATGTCTAAACTTTTTTCAAATGTGTTAAAGACATTGTGTATTTCCCATCAGGTCTCCAGTCCGTATCATCCCGAGAGTCAAGGGGCTCTAGAACGCTGGCATCAGACACTGAAGGCAATGCTACGCAAGTATTGTATGGAAACCAGTACTGATTGGGATGAGGGGGTGCCCTTTGTCCTATTTGCGATAAGGGAAACGATACAAGAGTCCTTAGGGTTCAGCCCTGCTGACCTTGTGTTTGGACACACCCCACGGGGTCCGCTGAAAGTTTTGAAGGAGCATATCTTATCTCCTACACCCAGTAGCGCCCCTAAAAATGTGTTGGATTATGTCAGTAAGATGCGGGAGAGACTGCACGCCGCATGTGCATTAGCCCAAAAGTCTCTCTCCTCGTCTCAAAAACGCATGAAGTTGCATTATGACAAAAAGGCTGTTGGCCGTTCATTTGCACCAGGGGATCAAGTTTTAGTTTTGTTGCCAATCCCTGGCTCATCTGTCAGCACGTTTTTCTGGACCATATCTGGTGGAAAAGAAACTCAATGACACCAATTATGTGATAAAGACACCAGATCGAAGGCGTTCTTCCCGTGTGTGTCATGTTAACATGCTGAAAACATATTACGTGCGTGATTCTCCCGACAGCTCCTCAAGTAAGCCGGTCCAGCCCGCCGTCTCCAGTGTGGCTGCGGTGGTGCTGAAGCCTGGCTGGGACCTAGATGAGGATAAGGAGGACGGGTTGGAGTTACGCCATACGTTACAGCAAGGTGAACGCCTATGTAATTCAGAGATGCTGAAGAAGTTACCCTCTCAAATGGAACATTTGGATAGCGATCAAACTAAGGATCTTATCCTGTTGATAAACAGTTTTCTCAGTGTGTTTCAGGACATTCCAAGTCGCACATCCATCTTGGAACATGACGTGGATGTGGGGAACGCTGTTCCTATACGTCAGCATCCGTACCGGGTTAATGCTAAGAAAAGGGAGGTAATGAAAAGTGAGGTAGCTTATTTATTACAGAATGACATGGCAAAACCCAGTAACAGCTCCTGGAGTTCACCATGTATTCTTGTTCCTAAGCCTGACGGTACGTCCCGTTTATGTACGGACTATCGTCGCGTAAATGCAGTTACAAAGTCTGATTCTTTTCCTATACCTCGCTTAGATGACTGTATTGATAGAATTGGTTCTGCTGCTTACGTTAGTAAGTTAGATTTGTTAAAAGGTTATTGGCAGGTGCCTCTGACCTCTCGAGCTTCTGATATATCGGCTTTTGTTACGCCAGATAACTTTGTACAATACACTGTGATGCCCTTTGGCATGTGTAATGCACCTGCTACCTTTCAGCGGCTAGTTAACATTGTGTTTGAAGATGTGCCAAATTGTACTGCGTACCTTGACGATGTGGTGATTCATTCGTCTACTTGGTCTGATCATCTCTCCACTTTGAAAAGTGTGTTTCAGCGGTTGGAGAAGGCTTCTTTAACCCTCAATTTGGCCAAGTGTGAGTTTGGGAAGGCTACAGTGACTTACTTGGGGAAACAAGTGGGACGAGGTCAAGTGCGCCCAGTAACTGGCAAAGTGGAAGCAATTGTTGCTTTTCCTGCTCCCACTACTCACCGCCAGTTGCGCAGATTCCTAGGGATGGTAGGGTACTATCGTACATTCTGTAAGAATTTCTCGACGGTAGTTGCTCCCCTTTCATCTCTGCTTAGTCCCAAGGTACCATTCAAGTGGTCCAAGGACTGTAACTACGCTTTTGAGTCCGCTAAAGCGCTACTTTGTAGTGCCCCAGTGCTTGCCGCCCCCAACTTTGACAAACCTTTTAAGTTGGAGGTAGATGCTAGTATTGTGGGGGTGGGTGCGGTTCTCTTACAGGAAGATGAAGACTGAGTGGATCGGCCCGTCAGTTTCTTCTCCCGTAAGTTCAACTCGTGTCAGTCAAGGTACTCCACTATTGAACAAGAGACGCTGGCTTTATTGCTTGCCTTACAGTTCTTTGAGGTATATGTGGGCTCCAGTGCCTTGCCTGTAATGGCCTTCACGGACCATAATCCGTTGGTGTTCTTGAAACAAATGTACAACCAGAACCGCCGCCTTATGCGGTGGGCTCTGATTGTACAAAGATATAATGTACAGATAGCTTATGTGAAGGGCTCGGCGAATGTGGTTGCTGACGCTCTATCACGGGTTTACTAACTGGGGATACGTTGGCTTTTGTTATTGCAAAACTAGGTTTGCAATTTTTGTGGTGGGCGTGTTACGTTCCCCAGTTTATGTGTTGTAGTTTGTGTTTGTGCATGTGTTTATTTCAGGAAATGGCTTCCGGTAAGCCCTCAAGCAGCTGATTGGTCGACTCCAGGGCTAATTGGAGAGCTGACCCCGCCCCCTCGTCAAGACGCAGCTGTCTCCAATTACCCATTCCCTCAGACGCTATATAAAAGCCAGTGTTCTGTTCAGGAGGGAGATCTTTTTGTAGAGATTTTCTGAGAGATTTTGCTAGAGGGAGATTTTGCTGGGAATTCATTGCTTTGTGAGTTTGTTGCTCAGATAGAGCTTATTTTGATATCCTTTGGTTCTTAGTTTGTTTGTGAAATTGTTTAATATTCTGTTTCATTTGTTCCCAGGGGGAGAAGGGGAAGGCACTTTGGGAGTGCTTAGGCAAGAGGCCCGCGGGCATACATATACCCGTAGGATATTCGCTGTCTAGGCACACTAGGTAAGACCTGGGCGGACCACCCCCTGTATTTTGGTTAGGGCACCAGGTGGTGCTAAATTCGGTAAGTAGTGGGTAGGCAGGTAAGATAGGAGAGGGGGGGTTTTGAGATTTACTTTCTTTGCTTTGGTTCCGTCCAGCCCCTTTTCCCCATATTACCGTGTAAAGGAATAAAGTCCTTGTAAACGGTACCACATTCTGCTTGTTGTCATTTGTACTCGCACCTACAGTCCATACCTTTTTCGCTTCACAGAGAGTTTAGTTGTAGCAGGGTGTTGCGTTCCCTCTTCATAGAGGCGTGCGTAACACCGCCCCACCACCATTGTTATCGTTTTTGTTACCGAGCTGAGGAGCCCGCACAGCAGGGTAAAACATAATTGCAGTACATATTGTGCTCTTCTACCGCACGTGAAATGATGCAAGTAACTTCTTTGTTGTTGTAATTTATCAAAGGGATGTAGTTGTTTTACCATTAAGAATGCCAGCTTCAAAAGGGTTCTGAATGGCGATGACACCTTATGACAGGAAAGGTGCTAAGTCATGTTGATAAAACTGATCATATGAAAAAGTGATGGGAGTAATGGGTTCTATCAGTGCTTCTGTCAGAGAGAGGAATTTGTCAATGAGGTTCACATTATGGGAAATTACACATTATCTCCATCATACTCACCTTGCATTATAAACTCTCTATTTCTTTCTGTCTGTCTCCCTCTTTTTCTCTGTCTCTTAATCTTTGTCTCTCTGTTTCACTCACTCTGTATTTCTAACTCTCACTCTCTCATTGCTCTATTTCTTTCAGTCTTAGGTGGAACTCTGTTAAGTGAAGGGGAAAAGATGATAGGAGGAAATGACACGGAAAGTGTTAGGATGGGATCAAGAGTCACATAGTGACGACACAACGGCGGTGGGCCTGATTGTCGATGGCTACGAGACAGCCTAAAGGGAGGTTAGAGCCTAGGTGCCAGGGAAACAGTTTCTCCCTCAGCGTTACCAAGACCAAGAAGTTGATCGTGGACTACAGGGGGAAGGGAACGGCCCTATTGTCATCGATGGGGCTGCAGTTGAGCGTGTAAAAGCATTAAGTTCCTCTGCGTACACATCACAGAGAACCTGACATGGTCCAATCATATCAATCCGTGGTGAAGAAGGCACAGCAGTACTTCTTCAACCTCAGGTTCCTTAAAAAAATCTGTATGGGCCCTCAGACCCTAAATACATTCCATAGCTGTAAAATCGAGAGCATCTTGACTGGCTGCATCAGCGCCTGGTACCGCAACTGCTCCGCCTTCAAATGGAAGACCCTACAGAGGGTGGTGGGGACAGTCCAGGACATTTACCCAAAGCGGTATCTGAGGAGGCCCGAAAGATCATCAAGGACTCCAATCGAACGAGCCACAGGCTGTTCACTCTGTTACTGCACGGCAAGCTACCTGGACTATCTGTCTGCATTGACGTTTTTTGCACTAACTTTTTTGACTCATCACATATGCTGGTGCTACTGTTTACTGTCTGTCATTTTATTCCTAGTTACAGTTGAAAGTTTACATACTCTTTAGCAAATACATTTAAACTCAGTTTTCCACAATTCTTGACATTTAATCCCAGTAAAAATTCCCTGTCTTTGGTCAGTTTGTAACGGGCATCGTCCTCTTCGTCCTCACGTGAATTTACAAAACCCGAAACAGTACTGTGTGGCCCAAACACTCACACGGAAACAAACACCCACAAACCAAAAGTGAAACCCAGGCTACCTAAGTATGATTCTCAATCAGAGACTACTAACGACACCTGTCTCTGATTGAGAACCATACTAGGCCGAACACAAAAACCAACATAGAAAAACAAACAGACTGCCCACCCCAACTCACGCCCTGACCATACTAAAACAAAGAATAAAATAACAGAACTATGGTCAGAACGTGACACAGTTAGGATCACCACTTATTTTAAGAATATGAAATGTCAGAATAATAGTAGAGAGAATTTCAGCTTTTATTTCTTTCATCACATTCCCAGTGGGTCAGAAGTTTACATACACTCAATTAGTATTTGTTAGCATTTCCTTTAAATTGTTTAATTTGGTTTAAATGTTTCAGGTAGCCCACCATAAGCTTCCCACAAGAAGTGGGGTGGATTTTGGCCCATCCCTCCTGACAGAGCTGGTGTAACTGAGTCAGGTTTGTAGGCCTCCTTGCTCGCACACGCTTTTTATGTTCTGCCCACAAATGTTCTATAGCATTCAGGTCAGGGCTTTGTGATGGCCACTCCATAACCTTGACTTTGGAAGTCATTGTTTGGGGTCATTGTCCATTTGGAAGACCCATTTCTGACCAAGCTTTAACTTCCTGACTGATGTCTTGAGATGTTGCTTCAATATATCCACAAATTTTCAGTCCCTCCTGCAGCAAAGCACCCCCACAAAATGATGCTGCCACCCCTGTGCTTCATAGTTGGGATGGTGTTCTTCAGCTTGCAAGCCTCCCCATTTTTCCTCCAAACATAACGATGGTCATTATGGCCAAACAGTTCTATTGTTGTTTCATCAGACCAGAGGAAATTTCTCCAAAAAGTACGATCTTTGTCCCCATGTGCAGTTGCAATCCATAGTCTGGCTTTTGTTATGGCAGTTTTGGAGCAGGGCTTCTTCCTTGCTGAGCAGCCTTTCAGGTTATGTCGATATTGGACTTGTTTTACTGTGGATATAGATACTTTTGTACCTGTTTCCTCCAGCATCGTCACAATTTCCTTTGCTGTTGTTCTGGGATTGATTTGCACTTTTCGCACCAAAGTACGTTCATCTCTAGGAGACAGAACGTGTCTCCTTCCTGAGCGGTATGACGGCTGCCTGGCCCCATGGTGTTTACACTTGCGTACTATTGTTTGTACAGATGAACATGGTACCTTCAGGCATTTGGAAATTGCTCCCAAGGATGAACCAGACTTGTGGAGGTCTACAATCTTTTTTCTCCCATGATGTCAAGCAAAGAGGCACTGAGTTTGAAGGTAAGCCTTGAAATACATCCACAGGCACACCTCCAATTCACTCAAATAATGTCAATTAGCCTATCAGAAGCTTCAGAAGCATGACATTTTCTGGAATTTTCTAAGCTGTTTAAAGGCACAATCAATTTAGTGTATGTAAACTTCTGACTCACTGGAATTGTGATGCAGTGAATTATAATTGTCTGTAAACAATTGTTGGAAAAATGACTTGTGTCATGCACAAAATAGATGTCCTAAATGACTTCCCAAGACAATAGTTTGTCAACAAGACATTTGTGGAGTGGTTGAAAAACGAGTGTTAATGACTCCAACCTAAGTGTATGTAAACTTCCGACTTCAACTGTATCTACCTCAATTACCTCGTACCCCTGCATATTGACTCTGTACTGGCATCCTGTGTATATAGCCATGTTATCATCGACTCTGTACTGGTACCCTGTGTATATAGCCAAGTTATCATTGACTCTGAACTGGTACCCTGTGTATATAGCCAAGTTATCATTGACTCTGTACTGGTACCCTGTGTATATAGCCATGTTATCATCGACTCTGTACTGGTACCCTGTGTATATAGCCAAGTTATCATTGACTCTGTACTGGTACCCTGTGTATATAGCCAAGTTATCATTGACTCTGTACTGGTACCCTGTGTATATAGCTATGTTATTATCGACTCTGTTCGGGTACCCTGTGTATATAGCCAAATTATCATCGACTCTGTACTGGTACCCTGTGTATATAGCCATGTTATCATTGACTCTGAACTGGTACCCTGTGTATATAGCCAAGTTATCATTACTCATTGTGTATCCATTATTACTTTATTAAAATAATTTCCCTATTTTCTTTCTCTCTGCATTGTTGGGAAGGACCCGTAAGTAAGCTTTTCACTGTTAGTCCACACCTTTTCTTTACGACGCTTGTGACAAATAAAATCTGATTTGATCTGCCAAGCAATATCGGAGTATCGTCTCTCAGACCAACAGGCTGGGAATGTTCTACCACCATGCCATCCAACTGCTGAAAAGCTGAACCTAGCTGTCTCCCTGCACAGACCTGCACCATAGAGACAATTTGCACCAGAGAGACTACATGCACCTTAGAAATTATTTGCACTGACTACCCACACATCCAACCCTTACACACAAACATAAACACAAATACAATCACCCATAAGCACACACAGTCAATACTTCTGTTCTAATTCTATTGATTCCACAACCCACTTCATATTTGTAAATTCTGCTTAAATACAGTCCATTATTACTATGCCTACTACCTCCTCTATTACTTTACTACTTTATATTGTAAATGCAGTGTAAATACAGTCCATTATTACTATGCCTACTACCTCCTCTATTACTTTACTACTTTATATTTGTAAATGCAGTGTAAATACAGTCCATTATTACTACCTACGACCTCTTCTATTACTTGTTATTTTTAAATTGACTTTTTATTATTGATTATTGTAATGTTAAGGGATCTAGCACACAAACATTTCACTGCACCTTTTAAACCTGCTTTAAAATGTGTACGTGACAAACAAATGATTTGATTTGATAGTGACAGTTGTCAACAAGGAACAATCCCATCCAACTATGACATCAAATCAAATGTTATGATTTGGTTAGGGGGTGCTCCCTCTGCTGTTTCCTGAAGTCCACGATCATCTACTTTGTTTTGTTGATGTTGAGTGAGAAGTTGTTTTGCTGACACCAGGAGGGGGCTGAGCATGCACCCATTTGGGGCCCCAGTGTTGAGGATCATTGAAATGGAGACGTTGTTTCCTACTTTCATCACCTGGGGGTAGCCCGTCAGGAAGTCCAGGACCCAATTGCACATGGCGGGGATGAGACCCAGGGCCTCTAGCTTAATGATGAGCTTGGAGGGTACTACGGTGTTGAATGCTTCTACACCTGCATTGCTTGCTGTTTGGGGTTTTAGGCTGGGTTTCTGTACAGCACTTTGAGATATCAGCTGATGTACGAAGGGCTATATAAATACATTTGATTTTGATTTGATTTGATTTTGAATGCTGAGCTATAGTCATTGAACAGCAGTCTTACATAGTTATTCCTCTTGTCCAGATGGGATAGGGCAGTGTGCAGTGTTATGGACGTATTGGGGCGGTAAGCAAATTGAAGTGGGTCTAGGGTGACAGGTAAGGTGGAGGTGATATGATCCGAGTCTCTCAAAGCACTTCATGATGACAGAAGTGAGTGTTATAAGGCGGTAGTCATTTAGTTCAGTTCTCTCAAAGCACTTCACGATGACAGAAGTGAGTGCTACAGGGCAGTAGTCATTTAGTTCAGTTACCTTTGTCTTCTTGGGTGCAGGCACAATGGTGGCCATCTTGAAGCATGTTGGGAAAGCAGACTGGGATAGGGAGCAATTGAATATGTCCGTAAACACACCAGCCAGCTGGTCTGCGCATGCCTTGAGGACGCTGTTAGGGATGCCGTCCGGCAGCCTTGCAAGGGTTAACACATTTAAACGTCTTACTCACGTTGGCCACGGAGAAGGAGAGCCCACAGTCCTTGGTAGCGGACCGTGTCGGTGGCACTGTATCATCCTCAAAGCGGGCAAAGAAGGTATTTAGTTTGTCTGTAAGCAAGACTTCGGTGGCAGTGACGTGGCTGGTTTTCTTTTTGTAGTCCGTGATTGTCTGTAGACCGTGCCACATACGTCTTGTGTTTGAGCCGTTGAATTGCGAGTATGTGAGCGGAGTTGAGGGGTAGGCAATCACGCTCATGGCTCATGGAGTGCACTGCTTGTGGTGTGCTCCATGTCCTTAAAACTGCTCCACTAAAAACTGCTCCTTGGTCACAGGAAAAAAACTGCTGCTCCATATTTGCTCCATTCATTAAAATGACCCTTTAATCAACACCCATCTATTTTTGTGACTACCTGGACCTACCATTTGGTTTTGAAGTATTGAAACCAAACCATATGATTTGAATAAAAAGTATTTTAATAAACAACATGAAAAGGTGGCTGTAAGAGGCACTCATCATTTTTCAAATAGTCTACATGTCATATTAAACAGCACAAACTCTAAATAGGTCAGGAGACAGACAGGTAGCCTAAGAATGAACGGAAATTAATTCTTTAGGCTATATTATTAGACAATTATTTCAAGGCTATAGCCTACAAATAAATGCATTGTGAAGCATTTGCAAGTGCGACACACTAGGCTGTCAGGATTATTAAGTGTTATCTTAAATCATTATAGTCTATATATTGAGCATAATTCTGTGACATGAATATCATTTTTTTTTTTAAATGGCTTATTAGGCTCAGTTTAGGCTGCTGTCACGGCTGTTGAAGGAAGAACTGGACCAAGGTGCAGCGTTGTGAGCGTACATACTTTTAATAGTAGATGTCGCCAACAATACAACAAACAATACCAAAACAAACCGTAAGGCTATGTGCCAACAAACAAATTCAACTTCCCACAAACACAGGTGGGAAAAAGGGTACCTAAGTATGGTTCCCAATCAGAGACAACGATAGACAGCTGTCCCTGATTGAGAACCATACCCGGCCAAAACATAGAAATCATAGAAACACAAAACATAGAATGCCCACCCCAACTCAAGCCCTGACCAAACTAAAATAGAGACATAAAAAGGATCTCTAAGGTCAGGGCGTGACAGGTGCCTTTGAATTCACTTTTAGAAACATGAGTTTGGCCAGAGTCTGTGGCTTCAGGCTCATGCAATGGTGTCTGGAGAGCAGACTAGCAGCGGAGAATACCCTCTCCACGCTTGCAATGCCACTGGGGACGCTAAACACCCTTCGGGCTACTCTTGCCGGGTTGGGCAGGGATAGGTAGGCATAAAGGATTTTAGGTAAAATAACCCAATTAAAACAAAAAGCTCCTTGAAATAGGTAACATGTTAGGCCTAAATCAATGATGGCCCTATTGTATAGATGAAAGGACAAAAATGAACAAAACTATATGATTATTTGTTTATAAATGGTTTGCTACAATGACACACTTAGCTAGCTACCCACCTCATTCCGTTCTGTTAGCATGTGCTCATAGTACACCATCATACTTTTGGGATACGTGTCTTTTCAGATTCCACAATGATTCTTTAGTTGTGGACACACACACTCCCTCTCTTGCTCTTGGTCCTTCTCGTCATTGTACGTCACCTTGAATTGCACCTGTGTGTTTTATCAGTTTCTTTATGAAAATATTTTGCGAACTCTGTGACAGTAGCTAAAGAAAGGGGCTATAGCAGCCTACACAGCTTGTGAAGTGAATTGAGCGCTAGTGGAGCAGTACTAGAACAAATTTGGAGCGGGCGAGTAGGCCTTTGGGAAACTCCAGCTTTTGGGATCAGCTCAAGTCAAATTGGGCATGCTCTCCTCCTCGCTCGGCTCTAGCTCTGCTCCGCTCACATACTCACATGCATGATATTATAACACCTGGCCAAACGAGATGAGAGACAGGGGAAGGAAGAGAGAAATAGAAAAAGACAAGGACACAGAGAGAAAGAGGACTGTCCCTCAACTGTCTAACCTGTGTGTGTGTGTGTGTGTGTGTGTTTAATACACGGGAGGGGGGGTAACCAGTTAAAGATATACGACATGTGGGCGGGAATGCACCCTAGTGGGACAGTGTCACCTCTCCCCCTCTGTCTGACAGGACCAGTGAATCATCATCACCCACTAGCACCTGTCCTCCATCATCACAGGTAGAGAAAGAGCACCCACCCCAACTAATATGGCTGCTCAGTTATAATTTTTACTCATGGTAAGGATATCATATGTGATTTACATAACTCAACCATGCTCTCTGATTATGGACTTCATACATGATAAATTAATTTTAAAGGTGCGTAAATGCTATTCCCTTAAGCTCAAAGTCTCATTATTACGTTTATAAGACGATAAGACCTCTAATTGTATATCTATTCATAGCACTCAACGCTTTGTCAGTCAAAGGACTTGTGCTCATTTCACAAAAACAATGTAAAGAAAGGCATGTAAATAAATAATAGAGGTTGAAAGCTTAATAAAACAAGGTGTTGACTGTATTCCTCTCTCTATATAGTACCATAGAAATGGATTGTCTCACAACTCTAGGCAGCCAGCCTGTTCACCAGAAAAGCCCTTGGCTGCTTAAAGAATATTAAACATAACGCAGATGGGAAATGCCTGTACCAAACAATGGGTGATACAATCCCAAGACATTACCCTTGTGGTTAACCTAAAAAAAGACAGCAAAAAAATAAACTCTGGATAAGAGCGTCTGCTAAATGACTTAAATGTAAATGTAAATGTAAACAAGAGAGAAACAAATATGTTGTGGACAATTCAATCAAAATAGGGAAACCATTGTCTAACGCTCTCTCTTTCTCTCTCTCATTCTGTCTGTCTCTATCTTTCCCTTCACCTGTCTCTCTTTCTCTCTCTCATTCTGTCTGTCTCTATCTTTCCCTTCACCTGTTTCTCTTTCTCTCTCTCATTCTGTCTGTCTCTATCTTTCCCTTCACCTGTCTCTCTTTCTCTCATTCTGTCTGTCTCTATCTTTCCCTTCACCTGTCTCTCTTTCTCTCTCTCATTCTGTCTGTCTCTATCTTTCCCTTCACCTGTCTCTCTTTCTCTCTCTCATTCTGTCTGTCTCTATCTTTCCCTTCACCTGTCTCTCTTTCTCTCTCTCATTCTGTCTGTCTCTATCTTTCCCTTCACCTGTCTCTCTTTCTCTCTCTCATTCTGTCTGTCTCTATCTTTCCCTTCACCTGTCTCTCTTTCTCTCTCTCATTCTGTCTGTCTCTATCTTTCCCTTCACCTGTCTCTCTTTCTCTCTCTCATTCTGTCTGTCTCTATCTTTCCCTTCACCTGTCTCTCTTTCCCTCTCTCATTCTGTCTGTCTCTATCTTTCCCTTCACCTGTCTCTCTTTCCTCTCTCATTCTGTCTGTCTCTATCTTTCCCTTCACCTGTCTCTCTTTCCCTCTCTCATTCTGTCTGTCTCTATCTTTCCCTTCACCTGTCTCTCTTTCCCTCTCTCATTCTGTCTGTCTCTATCTTTCCCTTCACCTGTCTCTCTTTCTCTCTCTCATTCTGTCAGTCTCTATCTTTCCCTTCACCTGTCTCTCTTTCCGTCTGTCTCTATCTTTCCCTTCACCTGTCTCTCTTTCCCTCTCTCATTCTGTCTGTCTCTATCTTTCCCTTCACCTGTCTCTCTTTCCCTCTCTCATTCTGTCTGTCTCTATCTTTCCCTTCACCTGTCTCTCTTTCCCTCTCTCATTCTGTCTGTCTCTATCTTTCCCTTCACCTGTCTCTCTTTCTCTCTCTCATTCTGTCTGTCTCTATCTTTCCCTTCACCTGTCTCTCTCTCTCTCATTCTGTCTGTCTCTATCTTTCCCTTCACCTGTCTCTCTTTCTCTCTCTCATTCTGTCTGTCTCTATCTTTCCCTTCACCTGTCTCTCTTTCCCTCTCTCATTCTGTCTGTCTCTATCTTTCCCTTCACCTGTCTCTCTTTCCCTCTCTCATTCTGTCTGTCTCTATCTTTCCCTTCACCTGTCTCTCTTTCTCTCTCTCATTCTGTCTGTCTCTATCTTTCCCTTCACCTGTCTCTCTATCTTTCCCTTCACCTGTCTCTCTTTCTCTCTCTCATTCTGTCTGTCTCTATCTTTCCCTTCACCTGTCTCTCTTTCTCTCTCTCATTCTGTCTGTCTCTATCTTTCCCTTCACCTGTCTCTCTTTCTCTCTCTCATTCTGTCTGTCTCTATCTTTCCCTTCACCTGTCTCTCTTTCTTTCTCTCATTCTGTCTGTCTCTATCTTTCCCTTCACCTGTCTCTCTTTCTCTCTCTCATTCTGTCTGTCTCTATCTTTCCCTTCACCTGTCTCTCTTTCCCTCTCTCATTCTGTCTGTCTATCTTTCCCTTCACCTGTCTCTCTTTCTCTCTCTCATTCTGTCAGTCTCTATGTTTCCCTTCACCTGTCTCTCTTTCCCTCTCTCATTCTGTCTGTCTCTATCTTTCCCTTCACCTGTCTCTCTTTCCCTCTCTCATTCTGTCTGTCTCTATCTTTCCCTTCACCTGTCTCTCTTTCTCTCTCTCATTCTGTCAGTCTCTCTTTCCCTTCACCTGTCTCTCTTTCTCTCTCTCATTCTGTCTGTCTCTATCTTTCCCTTCACCTGTCTCTCTTTCTCTCTCTCATTCTGTCTGTCTCTATCTTTCCCTTCACCCGTCTCTCTTTCTCTCTCTCATTCTGTCTGTCTCTATCTTTCCCTTCACCTGTCTCTCTTTTCACAGACCAGCGGGGTGTCATGATCCTCTATATCCTGACTAATATCTGGCTCCTTTCAGCAGGCAGTCTTACAGGCAGTTCTGCCCAATGTTCTCTCTCTTACGGGAACAGTGGTGTACAAACTTTCATTTGTCATTTCGGGAAAATATTTATTTTCTGTCCCTCACACAATCTGAGGGCAATGGTATGCACCCAATACCCCACAACCAGAAACTAATACAAAAACAATTCTGCCTAGCTCACCGGAGGGGGAGTAGGGGCTGCCTAGAACCACAAAATGAAGCATAGGTTCCTTGACAGAATCAAATTGAAACAGAGACCCTGGCACCTTCAATAGGTGAGGCTGAAGTGTAGATCGGAGAAAACGGCCAGGCAACATGTATGAGTTTTCCTCCTGACATCAAAGCAATCTGTTTCTGAAACACTCTAACAGAAGAGAATGAATGTTTCACATTGCACAACAAACCATGAAGCAAAATTCGTAACACTACAACTGGCACAAATTGAGAGAGAATGTGATGTATATTTCTATTGTAGAGGAGAACTAATCAGAAAAATGTGTTGTTCTCTTTAACGAGGCATTCTCCCTGTGGAATATTGTTTGATTATTCCTGTTAGTTATGGACCTTAATTGTGTCCGTTGAAGAAAAACAAAAAAGGTGTGGTGTGTGTACATGTGTGTTCATAGGCTATGTCACTGTGTTTGTGTGTTGCCGGGCAGGAAGCAGATTACAGAGTTGTGTAGTGGTGGAAGTTGCTTTCTGCCCCGTGGTGAGCCAACAATGTGCAGGATTAATCAAGCTAGCTGGCTATCCACTCAGGTTAATTAGGGTTAAGGGATAATTAGGACGCCATTAAAAACGCAGGCAACCACAGAGGACCCTTAATCTGCGCGCTGGTGTGTGTCTGCACACAGTTGTTTGTGTGCACGTGTGTTTGTGTGTGTGTGTGTGTGTGTGTCTGTTTTTGTATTAATGCTGGTCCAGACAGATTCCTGGTTGAAGCGTGACCTGGTTGTAAATTATTTGACCTTGTGAACCTGTCACAGAATGTTGTTTTGGTGGCTTTACAGCCAAACACTAACACTCACTAATACATCACTGGGCTGTAGCATCTCCCTCATAGTCACACAGTGTGTTATGTGTTTAAACGTGTTAACCCTCGAAAGGCTGCTGGCTCAGACGGCATCCCTAGCTGCGTCCTCAGTGCTTACGCAGACCAGCTGGCTTTTGTGTTTCCAGACATATTCAATCACTCCCTATCCCAGTCTGCTGTCCACACATGGTTCAAGATGGGCACCATTGTTCCTGTACCCAAGAAGGCAAAGATAACTGAACTAAATGACTATCGCCCCGTAGCACTCACTTCTGTCATTATGAAGTGATTTGAGAGACTAGTCAAGGATCATATCACCTCCAACTTACCTGCCATCCTAAACCCACTTCAGTTTGCATGCCGCCCCAACAGATCCACAGACCATGCAATCTCCATCACACTGCATACTGCCCTAACCCATCTGGACAAGAGGAATACCTATGTAAGAATGCTGTTCATTGACTACAGCTCAGCATTCAACACCATAGTACACTCCAAGCTCACCATTAAGCTTGAGACGGGACAGCAGTGGAGAAGGTGGAAAGTATTATGTTCCTCGGCGCACCACAGAGAGTGTGGTGAAGAAAGCGCAACAGCACCTCTTCAACCTCAGGAGGCTGAAGAAATTTGGCTTGTCACCTAAAACCCTCACAAACCTTTACAGATACACAATAGAGAGCATCCTGTCGGGCTGTATCACCGCCTGGTACAGCAACTGCACTGCCCTCAACCGCAAGGCTCTCCAGAGGGTGGTGCGGTCTGCACAACGCATCACTGGGGGCAAACTACCTGCCACAGGAATGTCAAAAAGACAATCAAGGACAACAACCACCTGAACTACTGCCTGTTCACCCCGCTACCATCTGGAAGGCGAGGTCAGTACAGGTGCATCAAAGCTGGGACCAAAAGACTGAAAAACAGCTTCTATCTCAAGGCCATCAGACTGTTAAACAGCCATCATTAACACAGAGGCTTTTGCCTAGATACAGACTTGAATCATTGGCCACTTTAGTAAATGGATCACTAGTCACTTTAAACAATGCCACTTCAATAATGTTACTCATCTCACATGTATATACTGTGTTTTATACCATCTATTGTATCTTGACTATGCCGCTTGGTCATCACTTATCTATATATTTATATGTACATATTCTTATTCCATCCCATTAGATTTGTGTGTATTAGATAGTTGTGGAATTGTTCGATTACTTGTTATATATTACTGCACTGTCGGAACTAGAAGCACAAGCATTTCGCTATATCTGCTAATGTGTTATGTGTATAACATCTCCCTTTAAGACAGCAAGCCCAGTTGAATGTTTGGTGATGTAAGTCAAACTAAATGCTCGGGGCATCAGTAAGAGAAATGAAACTCATGCGAATGAGAATATAATAGAATAGAATATAGTAGAATATAATAGAATGAATACAATAGCAATGTTACTGTATCTTTAATTTCTCCTATATCTTCATCCACAAATATCTACAAATAGAGCAGCTTACTCATGCACAGTAAGTACACCATATACAATAAGAACTAATCTAGGGTAGTTTCAATAACACCAGAGTGCTGTACATGAAGTGAATTGGTACTCTAAAGCACATGAAGGCTCCTGTCCTGTCATGGTGGCTCGAGAAATGTGAGTAAAACCCAGAATGACTAGCAGCATTGTAGCTGATGACACATGCATGTTGTCGGGGGTGACCTGAGTCATCCTCTTTGGCCCCATCCAACAACTACAAAAAATGCTCCCATTTTGTGCTGTCAAATGTGACCTTTGAATGTTTAAGTTACAAATTGAAATTGATTCAAGCCCTGGCTGAGATTTCTGAGGTTGCGACCCTAGATGCTAAAAAGCATTTTTGGAAGATTAGCATTCAACACAGCGCCCCGTGCCTACCTCGCTGGCCACATTTCACAGCATGAATAAAATCAATTGCTAGTTTCTCGCTTTTTTTCTCACCTCACCTCGAGATTTTTGTAAATTGCTCTGGCATTTAATGGACAAACATTATTCCTGGTTTACATGAGGTTTGGGTGTCAGAGCGAGCCATCTGATACACAGTATGTTAGACCAAGGCTTTATATTTTGACACCATCGGTTATGTTCTAAAGTATCAGAACAAATTCCCTACATTCAAAGACACATGAGGAAAATGCATGGCAAAAAATGTATTTATGCACTTCGTTTGGATTATATTCATTCACATGAGTCATGCAAGTGGTGTTATGATAAAACTCTAACTGCATTATGGGTCATAGCCCTACTCATTTACCATTATTAGTGAGAAAAAAACAGTTTTAAGTGAGAAGAAGCAATGAAGTCACAAAAGAAAGGAAATTCACATCACATTGCCTACTTCACCCATGCTCTACCAAGGTTTTCCAGCACACAGATTTGACCTACTACATTAGCTTTGTTGGTCTATTGTACTTCAAACAATGTGTAGGAAAGTTGCTTAGGATTCAAACCATCTCAAACAACCTAATGTAGAATAAAACATTTAGTTTACTGTAGATAAATTCATACCCTACTTAACGATTAGTCACTCTCATTTATGGAACAATTCCTCTTAGAAAATCTCCTTCTCTTAGAATATCTCATTACAGTATACATTCTGAGCTGTTAAGTTAGGCGTCAAGATATATTACTTCATTAGAAGTAGTGAAGTAGGTTTCAAGGGAACCTCAATGAGTGCTGTAAATATTTCATCATGGTGTAAAACACCAACTAGCAGTAGTACACATCTTCACATCAATCCTACCATTCAAATGGAATGAAGAAAACATAAGGGAAAAACATTTCATCCTCACCATGAACTTCAGCTCTTATAGACCACAACGTTGAACAAACTGAAGGAAAGAGAACATCATTTGGCCCGAGAAGGACAGCCCAGGCCCACGCTCTGGTATATGGTGGGTGATAGCAGCCTAAACTGCGACTCGCCTTCCATCCCAACTCCTCAGCCAAGCAGACAGACAGTCTGATGAGGGGAGGAGGATAGGGGAGGATGGGCAAGCCCAGTTTATCAGGGCAAATAGCCAAAGGCACGCTTCAATGAGAACGGGCCCGGCTTAGCAAACACACTGATAGCCCAGAGCCGCACTGGGCACTTTATGCCATTTTTATTATTATTTCTGCCTTGGAAGGTGATATCTGTGGGCCTCCATGAACTGATTGCGCCTGTGAACTGATTGCGTCCTGACTGGGTAATTCCAAGCCGGAGATAAGGGGCTGGATAAGCATAATGAGGTTTAGAGGTGTGAAGTTTTTGCTTACTTTAAATGGAGATGGCGATTCTCTGGCACTTCTTACACCTCCTCGCTTATTTACAGCCAAGGCTGTGGCCAGGAATACCAATGGAGGTTTTGATTTACAGACAGTTCTGTTCTGGGTTCAGTGTGTGTGTTTCTTCAGGACTCTATCTTGAACCTTGCCTTGTTCCACCTCCCTCCTGATGTGTATGTGAGATAGGCAGTGTGTTGATCTGGTGGTAGTGTGTGCGTGTATGTGTGTGTGTGTGTGTGGGGGGGGGGGGGGTATTGGGGGGCTGGCAGAGGGGGTCTTTATCTACTTACCCAGTTTGCCTCGTCAGCAGAAGTCAACATAGATACAGTAGAGAGAGAAAAAAACATCTTTTCTCTCTTCTTCTCAGGCCAATCTCCATAAGCCTCTATCAAGGTCATAAGAACCACACTACAAAACACACGTATTTTTCATTTACCCTTCTCCTAAGTCTTTCAATTAAAGTTTTCAAAGTCAACAGGGCTCCATGCTGCTTAGAGGGCCATTTTATGGAAGGTACTGTCTTTGCCTCACAGTCCTACCACAGTGCATGAATTAAGGAGCAAAGTGAATATCTGAAAGGTGCTAAGACACTTGATGGACAATGATAGTTGTTATCACCCCTTGAGTAGCTTGATGAAAGGCTACAGACTCCAAAACATGCAGATTTTTCATGATAAAGAAGTGATGATTTTTCTATTGAGCTTCCGTTGTCCTTTGAGAGGCTGGCCGGATATCTAATTATATCTTAAATCAATATTTTTTTATAAGGCATCCTGTTCTAATACACCCTACACCCCACTGAGCTGAATGTGCTCTCTCTCTCTGAGGATTAATGCAAGGCGTGCTTGTGCATGCGGACGGATCTGGGCGCTGAAATGACAGCCAGCACATTGGGCCGATTATCTAAAGGCCTGATCTACACAGCCTTCTTATCTGACAGATCCATCACTGCACACATATGCACAAAAAGGCTCTTGGAGAGGAAATAAAAGTGTGTGTGTGTTTGCAGTATACACAGTATACAATATATGACTCATTATTACTTTGCATTATAATATGCTGTAATGACATGCTCAGGTATGAAAGCAGGGGCGTAGGAAGCAAAACAGCGGCCATTACTGTGCATTACACTCTACAGGCACCATTCTCCGAGCACTAAACCCATTAAATGGACCTCCTACGGACCTCCTACACAGCCTTTTCATTTTGACGGAGGTGTTGTACTAGCTCTCTGACATCCCCTTGTTGTAGTGTGGGTAACCCCCCTGAGACAGGAACCCTGGGTAGAAGAATCGCTACACTTTGATTAATCAGAAAACATCTGGATCAGAGGAACCAGCGTTGTACAGGAGGGTAGGGTTGAGGGAGTGTGTGTATTGGGGGGCTGAACACGGGAGACCGGAAAGAGCAATTCACATAGTTGAAGAGTGAAGAAAAACACAATTACTGGGAAGGCAGAGGAAGAGAAAAAAAATAGAAAAAGGAGTGGTAATGAGATGCATGAGTGTGAAGCAGAACCAATCATTGGCTGTCTTTATTCCAACGTATGGACCGTGCCTGCATTCAACACCCCGAGAAACATATTGAGCACCCCACTATCTATCTCTTTATCTTTCTATGTTTCTCCCTCTCTCCCTGTCCTTCTCTTTATACTTGTGCATTGTTATTGAGCTTATCATGGTGGAACCACAGTGTTTTGGAAGGGTATTCTATATCGCTTAGTTCTCTGTGGTCAACCAGGCCCTATCAGTCTGGGTGGGAAGACCTGCCCAATCTGCAAGCAGTGAGGTTAGACTCATACGTCAGACAGTATGTAACACTTTAACGACCAAAACTTTAAAGACAGTCTATGACGAATGATACATGTAAATTCATTGATGGACTGTGTCAACCTTGTGCATGCGTTTGGAGGGTGGGACTTAACACGAGAGAGCTATGATTAAACTCAGAACCATACATAGAATGAGTCAGAGAAATCTGGAAGTGACATGTGAATATAAAGGACAGGAATGACTGTTGTAGGATGTAAGTTCAGTTTCAGTTCAGTTGGTGAGGAGTAGTTTGTATGTAAAGTGATTAATCTGTGCATTTGGCGGTGGTAGAGGCGGAAGTCTGGGTTTGTGTGTGTTCTGAGTCCATCAGCACAACCATAAATCATCAAGGTCAGAACTATTGCACTGTACATTTCACCCATTGAACTGCAAGTAAAACACACACACACACACACACACACACACACACACACACACACACACACACACACACACACACACACACACACACACACACAAAGCAGGAGAAAGGGCATAAAAGGGGGGAAACAGAAATCAATAACATAAGGAAGGAGAGAATAGTCCTTTGAGGACTGAGCTCTAGCTCGAGGAATAGCAGATCTGTTTACCAAACCATTTAATTTCCAATCACTCCAGATTGCTCAGGGATCTGTTAAATCCATAAGCAAAAACAAATGACCCACCATATGATGTCTCGGTAATGCCTGAGAGAATGGAATACATAAAACACTTCAGCCCTTACAAAGCACATACAAATAGAGAAAATCAAATTATTCATTATCTTTACTAATTGTAGAGATAATTACTAATTGTATTATATTATTATGTTTAGTGTTATATTCATCATAAATGAATTCCAACACAATATCAAAAGGTTTATTTTTTATTTTATTTTTATTTCACCTTTATTTAACCAGGTAGGCTAGTTGAGAACAAGTTCTCATTTGCAACTGCGACCTGGCCAAGATAAAGCATAGCAGTGTGAACAGACAACACAGAGTTACACATGGAGTAAACAATTAACAAGTCAATAACACAGTAGAAAAAAAAGGGGGAGTCTATATACATTGTGTGCAAAAGGCATGAGGAGGTAGGCGAATAATTACAATTTTGCAGATTAACACTGGAGTGATAAATGATCAGATGGTCATGTACAGGTAGTGTGCAAAAGAGCAGAAAAGTAAATAAATAAAAACAGTATGGTGATGAGGTAGGTAAAAATGGGTGGGCTATTTACCGATAGACTATGTACAGCTGCAGCGATCGGTTAGCTGCTCAGATAGCAGATGTTTGAAGTTGGTGAGGGAGATAAAAGTCTCTTATATCAGAGGTTTCGTCATTAGGGAACTAAACCATTATATGAAATCGTGACAAAAAGGTGCTTTGTGTTTGTTACAACATTTCACAACACTTCACAGAGACATAACAGAAAGAACTAATCTAGTACAGATTTCCCCATTAACAATCTATCAGACTCAGGTGTCAGATCTTGGGTGTAAAGGTCTTTGTTTTTCATATCTTGACATTTATCCCTATCAATGTGGGGTTTGTTATGGAACGCTGGTCGTTAATTGGAGCCAGGCGAGAGTTGAAAAGGTCGCTGATGGAGACTGTAGGGTGGCTGACATTCACTGACCCAGCCGGGTGACGTGGCTGGGCCCGGGGAAATGGGGAGGATGGAGAGGAGGGATAGAGAAATCATCCTCCTCCATAAGCTAGAGGAAATGTCAGCTTTTGTCACTACTCAATGACATGATGACACAGTCCTAGGTACATGTGATACCATCATTCCTGATGTAATCCACTATTTCTGCGTTTAGACAGGCAGCCCAATTCTAATATATTTTCTTCACTAATTGGTCTTTTGACCAATCAAATCAGCTCTGAATAAGATCTGATTTGAAAAGATCTGATGTGATTGGTTGATAACCAATTTGTGAAAAACAATATCAGAATTTTGCTTCCTGTGTAATTGCAGCCAATGTCAGCTTGCTAGAACCGGCAGAACCACTCATACCTAACAGGGAAAGCGATGATGTTCCTATAGTATAATTATAATCATGATTACTGATATACTGTATACCTGATATACTGTACAGTATACCAATGTTCTCCACATCGAAATAACATAACACAATTATTATTATCAATTACCAGATGCACTGTTTATTTAGTCGAAATGCATAACAACTCCTATCCTCCTTGAAGTGGATGGTAAGCAACAAGTAAACAACCCTAAAGCACTAACTTTCTATTAACACCCACACACACTGTAACTACTGTAAATATCCTGTGTCTATATAGATCTGTTTTCCATGTCACATAAAGACTTTCAACAGCGGTGGGAGCATTCCAACATTCTCTGCTTTTTTCTCTTGATTAGACTGCAGGTCAAGCTGGCTGCGATTTCGGTCAGAACCACTCTGCTTTGATTTGCCTCATTCAAAGCATCTATTCACAGTGCATAGTGATCCTCTGACGTGTTGATTGAATTAGACAAAGAACCTCCATGAGAGGAAGAAGAGAAAATGCAATCATATTCCCATTAGAGTATGGCATAGTGGGAGCACCGACGTCTGCCATGGCCTTTTCTCTCTGGCCTTCCATTTTGAACATTAATTACTGTTCATTTCACCCGTTCACTTGTATTTTTTCACTCTTACATTTTTCTTTACTGCCGCACCGTCAATTGAACCCCACCACATTAGGTCAGCTACCCACTCCTCACTCGCTCATCCCCCTTCAACTCTTCAAGAGTGGGCTTTGAATTTAGAACTGAATAGAGGGTCAGACACAATGGTCTTTTTGAGCGAGCAAGCCAATGTATTACTTATTATACTTCGACTTTTTGAACGAGCTCATTTTAATTTAGAGGGGAAGTCAGAATTGAAATTCATGAAGGGTTGGATTAATTTGATGTCTGCTGAATACACACATCATACAGCAGTGAGTGAGAGTCGTGGAAGAGGACTGGGGCTGGGGGTATACATACACTGATGTACATGGAACCTTATAGGGAGAGAGGACAGTGTCCCTAAACTCGCTCTGTTTCTGTCAATGACACCTAAAGGCTTTGTCTGGAGGTAATTGTCTTCCTGTCTGTTCGTCACCGTCACATGTCCTAAAGGTTACACTCCAACTGCACAACTCTGTCTTCAAGTGTGACTCACATTTTGAACTTCACGGCAAAGCCAGTGGGCCTTTACTTGGATAACCTTCGTCTTATCATTCTGTGTTGTGGCAAAGGAAAATGGATGAATCTGAAATGCCTGCTGTGAGCGAGTGTGTGTTTGTGAGTGAAAGAAGTATTCAGACCCATTGACTTTTTCCACATTTTGTTACATAACAGTCTTATTCTAAAATTGATTACATTTTCTCTCATGAATTTGTGTGTGTGTGTGTGTGTGTGTGTGTGTGTGTGTGTGTGTGTGTGTGTGTGTGTGTGTGTGTGTGTGTATGCTTGGCTGAGGGGAGTAAGGTGAGCAAGAGAAAGGTCAGGCCCCTATCCACTCTGAGGAGTCTAGCTGTCTGTTACCAAGCCTGCTTTCTCATAACCTGTGGAAAGGTAATGTAGAGTTGTACATAAGACAAAAACAAGGCTCGCAAAGACAGAAGGAGAAAGAAAATAAGCTGTTTGTTATTGCAGTCGAGGATTGGGATTGTACAGCACCTTGTGAAAGTTCACGCCCTTGGCATTTTTCCTGTTTTTTGTTTCCTTACACACTTACACTCTCAAATCTCTGGAAGACTGAAACAGTTTCTCTCAAGAATTTCCATGTATTTAGGGCCATCCATCATTCCTTCAATTCTGACCAGTTTCCCAGTCCCTGCCAATGAAAAATATCCCCACAGCATGATGCTGTCACCACCATGCTTTACTGTGGGGATGGTGTTCCCTATGGTGTTCTCATGGTGATGAGAGGTGTTTGGGTTAGCGCCAGACGTAGCGTTTTCCTTGATGGCTAAAAAGCTCAATTCTAGTCTCATCTGACCAGAGAACCTTCTTCCATATGTTTGGGGAGTCTCCCACATGTCTTTCGGCGAACAATAAACATGTTTGCTTATTTTTTTCTGGCTACTCTTCCATAAAGCCCAGCTCTGTGGAATATACGGCCTAAAGTGGTCCTATGGACAGATACTCCAATATTCGCTTTGTATCTTTGGTCTATTTGTTGCATGTCTGATTAATGCCCTCCTTTTTTATTTATTTTTATTTTACCCCGTTTTCTCCCCAATTTCATGATATCCAATTGTTTAGTAGCTACTATCTTGTTTCATTGCTACAACTCCCGTACGGGCTCGGGAGAGACGAAGGTTGAAAGTCATGCGTCCTCCAATACACAACCCAACCAAGTACTGTTTCTTAACACAGCGCCATCCAACCCGGAAGCCAGCCACACCAATGTGTTGGAGGAAACACCGTGCACCTGGTAACCTTGGTTAGCGCGCACTGTGCCCGGCCAGCCACAGGAGTCGCTGGTGCGCGATGACACATGGATATCCCTACCGGCCAAACCCTCCCTAACCCGGATGACGCTAGACCAATTGTGCATCGCCTCAAGGACCTCCCGGTCGCGGCCGGTTACGACAGAGCCTGGGCGCGAACCCAGAGTCTCTGGTAGCACAGCTGGCGCTGCAGTACAGCGCCCTTAACCACTGCGCCACCCGGGAGGCTCGATTAATGCCCTCCTTGCCTGGTTTGTGAGTTTTGGTGGGCAGCCCTCTCTTGGCAGGTTTGTGTGATGCCATATTCTTTCCATTTTTCAAGAATGGATATAATGGTGCTCCGTGGGATGTTCAAATTTCTGACATTTATTATAACCCAGCCCTGATCTGTACTTCTCCACAACTTTGTCCCTGACCTGTTTGGTTAGCTCCTTGGTCTTCATACTACTGCTTGCTTGGTGGTTCCCCTTGCTTAGTGGTGTTGCAGACTCTGGGGCCTTTCAGAACAGGTGTATATATACTGAGATCATGTGACACTTAGATTGCACATAGGTGGACTTTATTTAATTGCACACAGGTGGACTTTATTTAACTAATTATGTGACTTCTGAAGGTAATTGGTTGCACCAGATCTTATTTAGGGGCTTCATAGCAAAGGGGGTGAATAAATATGCACATACCACTTTTCCATTTTTTAAATTATTTTTTCAAATTAAGTAATTTTTTTCATTTCACTTCACCAATTTGGACACTTTTGTGTATGTCCATTACATGAAATCCAAATAAAAATACATTTAAATGACAGGTTGTAATGCAACAAAATATGAAAAATGCCAAGGGGGGTGAATACTTTGGAAGGCACTGTATTACAGTAGTGTAGAATAGTATTTTTTCTTCATTCTGTCAAGTATCTCTTTTCTGAGGCTGTGGTCTGATGGTTTCCATGTGAAAGAGCTGGATTTTCTCTGGCATCTAGAGCTGTGTTTATCAAACTCCGACGTGCATTAGTATTGAATCTGATTCACTCGGTGGAGAGAAAGATGAAAGTCATAGAACTTGACTCGTGCCTTCACCATCTCCACACAAACTTCTCTAAAGTGCCCTCATTTCTGCACCAAGCCGCAGTCTCAATACAACTATGATAACGAGCTCCCATATTACAACTTTTAATAATGGATGTTGTGATATCGAACGTTTGAATTGTCAAAGACAATTGTCTCTGGAGTGTCTTTAATGACCGTTGCCTCTGTCTGTAGATACAGCTGTATTTGAACATGAACTTGTGTTAGGAAAGGGGGATACCTAGTCAGTTGTACAACTGAATGCATCCAACTGAAACATGTTATCTGCATTTAACCCAACCCCTCTGAAACAGAGAGGTGCAGGGGGCTGCGTTAATCAACATCATCAGCGCCCAGGGAACAGTGGGTTAACTGCAATACTCAGGGGCAGAAAGACAGATTTTTACCTTGTCAGCTCGGGGATTTGACCCAGCAACCTTGCGGTTACTGGCCCAACACTTCTACCATATGTGTTTTGAAATCAGGTTGATGCTTAATTTGAACAATATGAGATGAAAGGGAGTTCCATGCCATAATGGCTCTTTACAATACTGCACACTTTCTTGAATTTGTTCTGGATTTGGGGACTGTGAAAAGACCCTTGGTGGCATGTCTGGTAGGGTAAGTGTGTGTGTCAGAGCTGTGTGCAAGTCAACTATGCAAACAACTTTTCAACACATTCATGTTTATTATAAACAGAAGAAGTGATGCAGTCAGTCTCTTCAACTCTTAGCCATGAGAGACTGGCAGCATAGTATTTATATCAGCCCTCTGATTACAATGAAGAGGAAGATGTGCCGCTCTGTTCTGGGCCAGCTGCAGCTTAACGAGGTCTTTCCTTGCAGCACTCGACCACACGACTGGACAATATTTAAGAGAAGACACAACTAGAGCCTGCAGAACTTTCTTTTTGTTGGAGTGTGGTGTCAAAAAAGCAGAGCATCTCTTTATTACGGAGAGACCTCTTCCCATCTTTACAACCATTGAATCTATGTGTTTTGACCAGATTTACAATCTAAGGTAACATCAAGTAATTTAGTCTCCTCAACTTGTTCAACAGCCACACCATTCATTATCAGATTCAGCTGAGGTCTACATAGTATGGACTCATAATTAACTTTAATATCCCAACAGACACTGGGCATAGCACATTATTTTCATTGAACATACATTTTACTCTATTTTATGTGTTTACTCCAAACCAAAGATATTGGTTTCAATTATGAGAATGTTGTTTCTTAGAATTCCATTGTTTCTTAGAATTCCATCTTGTTTCTCTGAAGTCCTTTTTTGTCCCCGTCTCATGTTCTGATTGGACAATCCTTCTTTTCAGAGAAGCTGATCAGTGCAGACAGCCCAATAAGCAAGAACGCAAGTGTAACTTAACAAATCTGTTGTGGCTTTCTAGGAACAAACTTCTTAAAGATGTATCGTCCATTTACATTCCCATCTAAATGACTGATTTTCAAGGTAATATGACAGTAGTGTGCCACGTGATTTTGGACTTTAACATAACTGATGATGATTCTGTGTTCATCCATTCACTGTTACATTACATTTACATGTTTGAATCTCAGAATTCAGACAAACGACTGTGTCCCCATTGAGGATGTCATCATCTCAACATGTAAAGTCTGACTTATGACATTTGGCATGGAAAAACACTCTGACCCATCTGTAAAAGCTTGGCTGGATCCTGGTGCAATGGTGGTGCTGATTTAGGATCCGTTTTGTTACATATCCTAGATCAACACTCCCACTGTGAGACGCTTTGAAAAATCGGGACCAGGCCTAAGCATGACGGAACCAGCTGGTTATTTATGTCATGTTCAGTCATTCCGTCAGTGGAAACCCTATGAGGTCCTATTCCCATCCCTGAGTGTTAGCCAACACCTGTCTTTCTCTGTATTATGTTGGGCATGACAGTAATCGCAGCGCTCCTTAGTCATTTTACCAGGGTCATTTAGCAATGCTAACAGCTGCCAATAATCTTTATCAGAGAAGAGGTGAGGAAGTGATCCACCTTGAAAAAGGGATTACTTGAGCGTTTCCTTCATAACTTTACTGCCGTGAACATCTCCACCATCACCACGAGGCCCGCCATTCTGGGAGCGAGACAGCTGCTGCTATTTGCAGACTTATATTTATATTATATATCCACTCACACAGAGTATGCAAAAATATCTCAAACTAATTGTTTCTCCCATTATTGCACATTTATCACTTCACAATGTCTATTGCTGCATTGGTTCATTGTGCTGCATGATAAATACCAAAGACACTTGTGAGTTGTGGCGGAGAGAATATAAAGAAATCACATCTTCCACAATGACAGCCGATCCCTCAGTGTTTAAATAGTTCCTAATGTGTATTGTTCCAACGGCAATTCATCTGTTTTAGTTTACTTTGTTGCCCGCGCGTAAAGTAAACAACATTATCATTTGACAAAGCTCTCTCTTATTCATGGCAAAATTAATTATATTATGGGGAGGAATCCAAAGACTGTTTAGACACAGCATGACAGATTCTGATCCATAGTATTGTAGAGTAAACAGATAGCAGTGGAGGATCCTTGGAGGAGAAAGGGGACGACCATCTTATTCAGTGAATTTCATAAAATTTTAAAAAGTGAATGATTTAAAAAGTTAGCATTTAAAAAAAATATATATACTAAATACACTGAGTGTACAGTCGTGGCCAAAAGTTGAGAATGACGCAAATATTAATTTTCACAAAGTCTGCTGCCTCAGTTTGTATGATGGCAATTTGCATATACTCCAGAATGTTATGAAGAGTGATCAGAAGAATTGCATTTCATTGCAAAGTCCCTCTGCATGCAAATGAACTGAATCTCCAAAAAACATTTCCAATGCATTTCAGCCCTAACACAAAAAGACCAGCTGACATCATGTCAGTGATTCTCTCTTTAACACAGGTGTGACTGTTGACGAGGACAAGGCTAGAGATCACTCTGTCATGCTGATTGAATTCGAAAAACAGACTGGAAGCTTCAAAAGGAGGGTGGTGCTTGGAATCATTGTTCTTCCTCTGTCAATCATGGTTACCTGCAAGGAAACACGTGCCGTCATCATTGCTTTGCACAAAAAGGGCTTCACAGGCAAGGATATTGCTGCCAGTAAGATTGCACCTAAATCAACCATTTATCTGATCATCAAGAACTTCAAGGAGAGCAGTTCGATTGTTGTGAAGAAGGCTTCAGGGCGCCCAAGAAAGTCCAGCAAGCACCAGGACCGTCTCCTAAATTTGATTCAGCTGCGGGATCAGGGCACCACCAGTACAGAGTGCATCTGCACGCACAGTGAGAAGAAGACTTTTGGAGGAAGGCCTGGTGTCAAGAAGGGCAGCAAAGAAGCCACTTCTCTCCAGGAAAAACATCAGGGACAGACTGATATTCTGCAAAAGGTACAGGGATTGGACTGCTGAGGACTGGGGTAAAGTCATTGTCCGGAGAAGGCAAGGTGAGCGCTACCATCAGTCCTGTGTCGTGCCAACAGTAAAGGTTCCTGAGACCATTCATGTGCTGGGTTGCTTCTCAGCCAAGGGAGTGGGCTCACTCACAATTTTGCCTAAGAACACACCCATGAATAAAGAATGTTACCAACACATCCTCCAAGAGCAAGTTCTCCCAACAATCCAGGAACAGTTTGGTGATGAACAATGCCTTTTCCAGCATGATGGAGCACCTTGCCATAAGGCAAAAGTGATAACTAAGTGGCTCGGGGAACAAAACATCGATATTTTGGGCCTATGGCCAGGAAAATCCCCAGACCTTAATCCCTTTGAGAATTTGTGGTCAATCCTCAAGAGGCGGGTGTACAAACAAAAGCCCACACATCCTGACAAACTCCAAGCATTGATTATGCAAGAATGGCCTGCAATCAGTCAGGATGCAGAGGTCTTGAAAAATAAGGGTCAACACTGCAAATATTGACTCTTTGCATCAACTTCATGTAAGTATCAGTAAAAGCTTTTGACACTCATGAAATGCTTGTAATTATACTTTAGTATTCCATAGTAACATCTGACAAAAATATCTAAAGACACTGAAGCAGCACACTTTGTGGAAATTAATATTTGTGTCATTCTCAAAACCTTTGGTCACGACTGTACAAAAGATCATGAACACCTGCTCTTTCCATGACAAAGACTGACCAGGTAAATCCAGGTGAACGCTTTTATCCCTTATTGATGTCACTTGTTAAGTCCATTGCAATCAGTGTAGATGAAGGGGAGGAAACATGTTAAAGAAGCCTTAAGACAATTGAGACATGGATTGCGTATGTGTACCATTCAGATGGTGAATAGGCAAGATAAAATATTTAAGTGCCTTTGAACGGGGTATGATAGTAGGTGCCAGGCGCACTGGTTTATGTCAAAAACTGCAACGCTGCAGGGTTTTCCGCACTTTCCCATGTGTCAAGAATGGTCCACCACCCAAAGGATATCCAGCCAATTTGACACAACTGTGGAAAGCATTGAAGTCAACATGGCCCAGCATTCCTGTGGAACACTTTCGACACCTTGTAGAGTTCATGCCCTGACGAATTGAGGGTTGGGACTCAATAATCAGAAGGTGTTGTTAATGTTTTGTACACTCAGTGTATTTTCACATCACCAAATAACTGATTAAAACTGTAACGGTTTTCTAGGTGTGAAGGAGAGTCGGACCAAAATGCAGCGTGCAGATTGCGATCCATGTTTAATCAAACAAACATAACACGAATCAATACAAAACACTACAAAACAATAAACGTAACGAAAACAGCCTATACTTGTGTCAACTAACACAGGAACAAAGACACTAAGGACAATCACCCACGACAAACTCAAAGAATATGGCTGCCTAAATATGGTTCCCAATCAGAGACAACGATAAACACCTGCCTCTGATTGAGAACCACTCCAGACAGCCATAGACTTTGCTAGATACCCCACTAAGCTACAATCCCAATACCAACACCAAAACCCCAAGACAAAACACACCACAATACAAAAACCCCATGCCACACCCTGGCCTGACCCAATACATGAAGATAAACACAAAATACTTCGACCAGGGCGTGACAAAAACACACTGTTTTGCTATGAATGTCTACAGTAGCCTCAACGTGTAGCCAGACGAGAGCTATTTTCTATACTCCTCTGAGTAAAAGTCTAAAAGTATTTTGTTTTAAATATACTTAAGTATAAAAAGTTAAAGTTAAAGTATAAATAATTTCAAATTCCTTATATTAAGCAAACCTTACGGCTCCATTTTCTTGTTTTTTAAATTTACGGATAGCCAGGGGCATACTCCAACACTCAGACATAATTTACAATTGAAGCATTTGTTTAGTGAGTCGCCAAATCAGACTCAGTACGGTTGACCAGGGATGTTCTCTTGATAAGTGTGTGAATTAGACCATTTTCCTGTCCTGCAATTTCGTGTCAATGGAAGTAAAAAGTAGTAAAAAGTACATACTTTTCTTTAGGAATGTAGTGAAGTAAAAGTAAAAGTAATATAAATAGTAAAGTAAGGTACAGATGTCCCAAAAACTACTCAAATCGTCCTTTCAAGTATTTTTACTTAAGTTCTTTACAGCACTGACTGCCGGTACAGAGGTGCAGGAAGCGGGTCGAGAGTTTCAAGTTCCTTGGTGTACACATCACCAACGATCATTCATGGTACAAACACACCAAGACAGTCATGAAGAGGGCACGGCAAAACCTATTCCCCCTCAGGAAACTGAAAGGATTTGGCATGGGTCCTGAGATCCTCAAAAAGTTCTACAGCTGCACCATCGAGAGCATCCTGACCGGTTGCATCACTGCCTGGCATGGCAACTGCTCGGCATCTGACCGTAAGGTGCGACAGAAGGTAGTGCGTATGGCCCAGTACCTCACTGGGGCCAAGCTTCCTGCAATCCAGGTCGTATATAATAGGCAGTGTCAGAGGAAAACACCCAAAATTGTCAGACTCCAGTCACCCAAGTCACAGACTGTTTTCCCTGCTACAGCACGGAAAGCGGTCCCGGAGTGCCAAGTCTAGGACCAAAAGGCTCCTTAACAGCTTATACCCTACACGCCATAAGTCTGCTGAACAATTAATCAAATGGCCACCGGACTATTACAATGAACTCGCCTTCTGGATGGTAGCGGGGTGAACAGGCAGTCGCTCGGGTGGTTGTTGTCCTTGATGATCTTTTTGGCGTTAATATGACATTGGGTGCTGTAGGTGTCCTGAAGGGCAGGTAGTTTTCCCCCGGTGATGCGTTGTGCAGACCGCACCACACTCTGGAGAGCCTTGCGGTTGTGGACGGTGCAGTTGCCGCACCAGGCGGTGATACTGCCCGACAGGATGCTCTCAATTGTGCATCTGTAAAAGTTTGTGAGAATTTTAGGTGACAAGCAACATTTTTTTAGCCTCCTGAGGTTGTAGAAGCGCTGTTCGGCCTTCTTCACCACACTATCTATGTGGGTGGACCATTTCAGTTTGTCCGTGATGTGTACGCCGAGGAACTTGACTTGATGCTTGACTTGAAGCTTTCCACCTTCTCCACTGCTGTCATCTCCTTTGTTTTGTTGATGTTGAGTGAGAAGTTGTTTTCCCGACACCACACTCCGAGTGCCCTCACCTCCTCCCTGTAGGCTATTTCTTCGTTGTTGCTAATCAAGCACACTACTGTTGTTTCATCTGCAAACTTGATGATTGAGTTGGAGGCGTGCATGGCCACGCAGTCATGGGTGAACAGGGAGTACAGGAGTGATCAGTAAAGTGGAGATGTTGTTTCCTTCCCGTCAGGAAGTCCAGGACCCAATTGCACAGGGCGGGGTTGAGACCCAGGGCCTCAAGCTTAATGATGAGCTGTAGTCAATGAACAGCATTCTTACATAGGTATTCCTCTTGTCCAGATGGGATAGGGCAGTGTGCAGTGTGATGGCGATTGCATCGTCTGTGGACCTATTGGGGCGGTAAGCAAATTGAAGTTGGTCTAGGGTGTCAGGTAAGGGGGAGGTGATATGATCCTTGACTAGTCTCTCAAAGCATTTCATGATGACAGAAGTGAGTGCTATGGGGCGATAGTCATTTAGTTCAGTTACCGTTGCCTTCTTGTATACAGGAACAATGGTGGCCATGTTGAAGCATGTAGGGACAGCAGACTGGGATAGGGAGAGATTGATTATGTTAGTAAACACAACAGCCAGCTGGTCTGCGCATGTTCTGAGGACACGGCTAGGGATGCCGTCTGGTCCGGAGCCTTGCGAGGGTTGACATGTTTAAATGGCCGCATCCGTGGCACTGTATTATCCTCAAAGCGGGCAAAGAAGGTGTTTAGTTTGTCTGGAAGCAAGACGTCGTTGTCCGTGACGTGACTGGTTTTCTTTTTGTAGTTGAAATGTGACTCCACTTTGTCCCTATAACAACACTTGTTTGATTGCCTAGGGGAGGAAATAACTACACTGTTTGTATCCAGACATATTCCCAGCCATCTTTCCATGCTTAAATGTGATGGTTCGCACTTTCAGTTTTGCGCAAATGCTGCCATCTATCCATGGACTTATAAATGGACTTCCAATGGACTTCCTTATGAACTCACTCATCGAATCAGCGTATAAATCCATATTATTCTATGAGGCTTCCCGGGAAATTTCCCAGTCCGCGTGATCAATCTTGAAGCATGGATTCCGATTGGTCAGACATCCTGTTTGAGTTTCTACCTATAGGACGGAAGGAGAAAAATTGAGTCGTGGTCATATTTGCCAAAGGGAGTGCGGGGGAGGGCCTTGTATGCATCGCTGAAGTTAGAGTAGCAGTGATCCAGTGTATTTCCCTCACGAGTGCTACAATCAATATGCTGATAGAATTTAGGTAGCCTTGTTTTCAAATTTGCTTTGTTAAAATCCCCAGCTACAATAAATGTAACCTCATGGTATTTGATTTCCAGTTTGCATAGAGTCCAGTGAAGTTCCTTGAGGGCCGTCATTGTATCAGCTTGAGGGATAAACACTGTGACAATAACCGACAAGAATTATCTTGGGAGATATCATGGTCGGCATTTGATTGTGAGGAATTCTAGGTCAGGTGAACAAAAGGACTTGAGTTCCTGTATGTTGTTACGATTACACCATGAGTCATTAATCATGAAGCACACACCCCCGCCCTTCTTTTTCCCAGAGAGGTGTTTATTTCTGTTGGAGCGAAGCATAAAGAATCCCAGTGTACTGACTCCGACAACATATCCTGAGAGAGCCATGCTTCCGTGAAACAGAATATGTTACAATCCCTGATGTCTCTCTGGAAAGCAGCCCTTGCCCTAATTTTTTCTACCTTGTTATCTATTGACTGGACATTTTATGAGTAATATACTCGGAAGCGGTGGATGGTATGCACACCTCTGAAATCTGACTAGGAGGCCATTCCGTCTACATCTTATGCGGCGATGTTGTTTTGGGTCGGCCTCTGGAATCAGATCAAATGCCCTGGGTGGTGGTGTGAACAAAGGAGCCGCTTCAGGAAAGTCGTATCCCTGGTCGTAATGTTGGTAAGTTGACATCGCTCAACTTACCAATAATTCTTCCCGGCTGTATGTAATAACACTTAGGATTTTCTGGGCTAACAATAAAAGAAATAATACATAAAAAAACAAATACTGCATAGTTTCCTAAGGACTAGAAGCGAGGCAACCCTCTCTGTCGCTAATGCAGCTAGCTAATTTAGCCAACACAACCACCTGGCTCAAACACAGAGGAATGCTATTTATGTTAGCTAAATGGCTAAGGCTATCCAACACTGGAACTCTTCCAAGTCGAGGTAAGCTTTCGGTTGTATTAATTTATTGCCACCGGGGCCCGCCAATGTAGCTGATAAACTGCTTTCTGTACACTGTACTGCGTAATTGTAACAGGTTTACTAACGCTTTAGTTATCGTAGCTATGTTGACTATGACGTTTGCTAATATGGTGACATTGACAATGATGTAAGCTGTGTGTATTGGTTAGCGGTTATGTTATGAAGGTTTTTTCACATGGTCACAGACAGCTGTCGTGTTGGGCACTGACATCCAAAAGTGGAGGGAAAAGGTGATTGGAGAAGAGTGCGTAGATGCGAGAAGGAATTTTAAAACTTAGCAAAGTGATGATGCTGTTTGTACTGCTATGAAAGTGAACTGTGTGTGTGGATGATTAGGTGTGTATTCATTCCGCCGATTCTGTTGAAATACTTTTCTTAAACGGAAAAAATGGGGATAAACCTATCAGAATTTGTCCCATGGAAACTAATTTGCAACTGTTTAGACTAATGATTACACCCTAGATCAGCTAGATGCAGGCAAGAGTGTGCAAGGAGATATTGAATGAGTCACTGTCTGTCACTTTGATTACTCCAATTTGTCTCTCGACCTGTGTAGCTACGTTATGAACTTTAATTTGTAGGCTAGGTTGTAGCAACCTCTTGATGGATTTAAGGAACATTTTTGTATTATGTAGTAGCCGAAACCCTATCAATGTTACATTGAGCTGGATGATTTAAAAAAAATTGTCCTTCCTAATCTGAAACGGCACTGACCGCCACTGATAGATAGAGGTCCAGGGTCTTTCTGCAGATCCAGCCTATGCACAACATGCATGCATGAATAGGAATAACCACATGATGGTGCCATGTCTTTCATGTATACAGTATAGTGTATGTGTAATAGTGTGTGTGTCTATATATGTTTGTGTGTATTTGTGCACGTGTATATGCCTAAAGTAGGATATTGGGTTGTATGTACAGATGGCTGGATGTTTTTTGACGCAGTTGCGTGAATTGTCCTTCTAACCCTAATGGTTCCGCTGCTGTCCCCCAAAAGCACCTGAAATTTAGGGACAGGCTTAATTTTGGGCCTACTTTTTTTCACAGTCGCGGCGCTCAGAGCGAGCTACGGTCAAGTGGGGCATCTCGTTGAACTCGGCAAGGCCTAGAGACTATGGTGATGCAATATTTAGTGTTGATTTCAGTCTGTCATTTTGGTGATGGTTCATCACTGTTTAAACATTTTGCAAATGTACAAAAGTCAGCCAGCAAGTCAGCATCCATCAGTCAATTAGATATAGATATGATATCTCTCTAAGCCCTACACTGTGTCACTCCATCCTTGCTGTGTGTGAGTTTTTCTTGGAAATCTGATGGGAGAAATGACTGATTTACAGTTCATGAGGGTTGCCTAATCACACATTTGAAGTTTTGGAAAGATGTGACTTTTTTAACCCTTCGAAACAGCCCCTATGACCCCCATTTAAGGCATTTCTGGTTGGAAGTAAACTGTTAGAGGAAATTATAGTTTAGATGATCAATTATGTATACATTAATGATTAGAACCATTTATGCTAATACTATTATGTTATGATTTGAAAAGTATGGGTTTTTAGTTGAACTGTTACTGAAAATGTAAGCAGAAATGAATTGTGTCTGTGTCTCCTGGGAAAGTTTAAGAAGGAGGGATAAGATAGTTTTTCAAACAGATAAGAATGTTTTGGTTGGATTCCATTAGTGGAGAGAAGTATATCCTTTAGACAGGTTGGAATGTAGTTTATGAGGGGAGTGAAACTATCTCCAGGACCGAATACTACGCCATTGTAAGGCTGGGAGAGGGTGTGAAACTGATGACGTCATTTTATGTTCACTTTCTTTATAATGTAATGTTCTTTGTATTTTGGGTCAGTACTCATCAAGAATAAATGCTGAACTTGTTTTTAAGACTGGTCTCTTGCTAATTCATGCAAATGATAAACTTACAACTTATCATGAATTAGAAATGAGTGTGAATTGAATTGGTTTTGGCAACAAAACATAAAGGGATTTAAAATTCCTCTATCATAAACACATATCCTCATTGTGGTAGGCTGAGTTTAAAGTTTTATGTTAAGAATTGACTGATTTACGAAGGGTTAAATGCAGTGATTTTCACAAACTGCAGGTTTGGTACATCAAAACCCCTTCCGGTTGCTCCAGGAAGCTTAGAATCAACACAGGTAGACCTCATAGTTGCCTGATGAATTGTCATCTAAGATAGGTTCATAAGGCATTCATAACCCACATAGGCTTCAGGTTGCATTTAGGGGATCAGGCAATGTATTCCTATGGGGAGAGAAGTCATTGCAAACTGTTTGATGTAAACACCTTCTTTTAACTGTTAAAGGTTAATGCCACACGGTCAAGGTTAGGTTTGCACAGATCGGGAGGACCTCAGGAACATTCCTGAGGTCAAATTGTGCTTCTAACCCAAACGGTTCTCCCGCTGTCGCCCAAAAGCACCTGAAATTTAGGGCCAGGCTACTTTTTTTCATGGTCGCTGCCCTCAGACCGAGCGAGCTACAGTCAAGCGGGCATCTCATTGAACTCGGCACAGCCTAGAGATTATGGTAATGCCATTGCAGGCTCTGTGTGTCTTTAAGCCGCACACTGTGTCACTCCATCCTTGCTGTGTGTGTGTGTGTGTGTGTGTGTGTGTGTGTGTGTGTGTGTGTGTGTGTGTGTGTGTGTGTGTGTGGCCATTGTGGAGAGGTTGGAGTCTGTTTGGTTGAGTGTGTGGACAGGTGTCTTTTATACAGGTAACGAGTTCAAACAGGTGCAGTTAATACAGGTAATGAGTGGAGAACAGGGGGGATTCTTAATTAAAGAAAAACGAACAGGTCTGTGAGAGCCGGAATTCTTACTGGTTGGTAGGTGATCAAATACTTATGTCATGCAATAAAATGCAAATTAATTACTTAAAAAGCATACCACGTGATTTTCCTAAAATCTGTTTTAGATTCCGTCTCTCACAGTTGAAGTGTACCTATGATAAAAAATTACAGACCTCTACATGCTTTGTAAGTAGGAAAACCTGCAAAATTGGCAGCGTATCAAATACTTGTTCTCCCCACTGTATGAAGTTTTGGAAAGATCTGACCTTTTTAACCCTTGAAACAGCCCCTATGACCCCAATTTAAGACACTTCCGGATGACACAGGAAGCTGAAAGTGAATACATATCCTCAATGGGGAATTTTGAGTTAAGTCTTTACGATAAGAACGGACTGATTTACAGAGGGTTGAATGAGTGTGTGTGATTTCAGAAATTCACAGAAATCGCGCAGAGCTCCGAAACCCGCCTAACTTTTTTGAAAAAAAATAATTCTTTGAACATCACCAATTGTACATTGTACGATTTCTTATCAATTATGATAGATGAATGGCTGGTTCTTTTTTCCTGACACCGTAGGTTCATGTACTTTGACGTGAAGCGGTCAAATTAGCGTTCTATTTTAGTTTTTGACCTTTAATCCCAGAAAAATGGCCTTAACTCAAAAAGAATTGAGGCCTCAACGCCATCTTGTTTCTGGGCTAATAGCCCATTAGTCCAAACCTATTCTCACCAATTTTCTTATTCGAAGTCTTTTCCGTTTAGGAGAAATGGCCATGTCATGATTGGTGATGTTTTGTACATTTGCAATAAGATTCCATTCACCATCTGGTGGAATTTACTGGGACAGCGGAAAAAAATTGCGAAAATGTTAACATTTTATAAAACGCAAACCGAATGTCCGAGAGATTTCGTTCGATGACTTCTCGGGAAGATCTGGCCCCTGTGCACGACCCGCCGTCGCCGACGAAAATGTACAAACATTCACGGACGTCTAGTAAGGGACCGTACATTTGCAATATGGAGATTCTCATCAATCATACAGCAAATGCCAAAAAGTGCCATTCTTTTCACGGAAGGCCCGTGATGAAATCCATAGAGAGATGGGATCAGGGTCAAGAAGGTGTTGGCAGTGGATGAAGAAGCCCCAGAGGCTGCTGGAGAGGAGTCTTGTTCTGGGTGCAAAGGTAGGGAACTGCCTCCCTACCTTTTCCTCCCTCACTACAGTCTCTTTACTCCAGGACACCGGCGCGAGGATGAGTGACCTGGGGATGATGGATTCAAGCAGCCAATCCTCACTGGAGCTGGGGAACTGGTGAGAAAGGGCATCTGAACCAAGTGAAGAAGAGAGCCCAACGAGCCTGTCAGGGGTTGAGGTGTTTAGCCTACTGGATGTAGGCCAGGTTGGGGTCATTCCAAACTGTAAAGGGATGTTTCCGAGCCCTCCAACCAGTGCTGCCACTCCTCCAAAGCCAGTTTTACCCCAAGAAGCTCCCGTTTGCCGACATCATAGTTCCTCTCCGCTCCTACCTTTTGGGAGTCCATCAGTACACAGCCCTGAGACACAATGTACCCCAGGAAGGAGATCTGAGGAACCTGAAACTCACACTTTCGGCCTTCACAAACAAGTGATGAGCGAGGAGATTTTGAAGAACCTGGCAGACATGTTTGATATCTTCAACCGTTAACTTGGAGAAGATGAGGATGTCATCCACGTACACAAACACGAACTGGTGAAGTCGCGCAGCAGATCATTGATAGGGGCCTGGAAAACAGCTGGAGTATTAGTAAGTCCAAACGGCATCACCCGGTACTCATAATGTCCATTAGGAGTGTTGAATGCTGTCTTCCACTCGTCTCCCTGTCTGATGCGCACCAGATTGGACACGTCCCGTAAATCCAATTTAGAGAAAACCGTAGCTCCCTGTAGTCTCTCAAATGCTGATGACATAAGAGGAAGGAGGTAACGGTTCTTGATGGTAATGTTCCCCCATTCTTCTTACAAAAAAGAAAAAAAACTCTTGCAAGTGAAGTGGATGGCCAAATAAAATCAGCTGCCAGAGCCTCCTCAATATAACTGTTCATGGCTGCAGTCTCTGGACCTGAGAGAGAATAGAGCCCTCCTCTCAGAGGAGTGGTGCCGGACAAGAGGTTGATGGCACAATCATAGGGCCTGTAAGGGAGTTTGCTGAAGACCTGACCCAAATCCCAGTAATCCCAAGGTACGCGGGAAAGATCAGGCTTGTCATTCCCAGCCAGAGGAACAGGAGGATCGGAAGGCTCCAGACGAGCAGAATTGGAAAGGTGTGGAGAGAGTTGCTGGCAGGTTAACTGGCATGAAGCATTCCATCCCAGAACTCTTTCCGAAGGCCAGTCAATTTGAGGATTATGGGTGGAAAGCCATGGATGTCCAAGAACCAGGGGAAGCTCAGGAGAGTCCACCAGATGTAACTGGATAAGCTCCACATGGTCATCCAGAACTCGTAGCTGAATAAGAATGGTGAGTTGCTTCACCTTCCCAGACCCTAGGGGTTGACCATCCAGCGCAGTGACCGACAACGGAGTGTCCAGCTTAGTGCGTGGCAGCTTCTGTTGGCGAGCTATTGCGCGACCTAGAAAACAGCCAGAATGTCCAACTGTCCATTATCCTACCGCAGGTTGGCTGGAAGCAAGGTGCGTACCGTATCGGCCGCAGTAGACTGTATCTGACCCTTCAGAGCGAAAAGTCTGGTGCCTCCCTATTGCATCGGGTCCTCTGAAGGATATGAAGGAGAATCATAGCCAAATTGGGAAACCTGACGGGGTACAGGACAAGCAGGCCCAGCATACGGCAGTTGAAAAATGAAGAATCAACTCCCTCAGCGGGGCCCGAAACACTGGAACCAACTCAGGACCCCTCCGTCCTCTCATGACGATGTTCCTGAAGGCGGGTGTCAATCCGGATGGCCAGAACGATAGGTTCCTCCAGAGCGTCAGGGTTGTCCCGGAAAGCCAGTTCATCAAGACTGAGTGAAGTGCCTCTATATTCCAACCACTCTCAGCGGCAAGTGTCCGAAAGTCAGTGGTGTAATCAGCTATTCCCCGGCTGCCCTGCCGAAGTCCATTGAGTCTTTGATCAGCGTTTCTGCCACTGATGGGGTGATCAAAAACCCTCCTCATCTCCTGGGTGAAGCTTTGCCAATTGAAACAAATGTCTGATTGCTGATCCCAGATGGCCGTGGCCCAGGCCAGAGCCTGTTCTGAGAGCAAGGAGATGACATATGCCACTCTGGAACGCTCGGTGGGAAACATTGATGCCTGCAGCTCGAAGACCAGCAAACATTGGAGCAGGAACCCACGACACCTCCCAGGATGCTCCTCATTGTGCTCCGGTGCTGGGAGATGAGGCTCCCGAGGGGAGGGAGACGATGAGCTGGTAGGAAGTGGGTCTGAACCTGCCATAGGTGCAGAAGCAGTTGTTCCCGTCTGTCCCGTCTGCAGAGTGAACACAAGAGTTCCTAAATCCTCCGACAAAGGCTTCAGCCGCGCCTCATGGCGACCAATCACTGTTCCATAGTGAGTGAGAGCCGACCATAAGTGGTGGAGCTCAGAGTGTTTGACAACGGAGAAATCTGTGCTGGGACCATTTTGTTGCTCAGGTCTACTCTGACATTAGTGCTAGTACAAACTTGGACCCAGGAGCACAACAGGCAAAGGTAAGGGTAAATCCAGAATATTTAAATAAGGTCTTCATAGCAAAACAACAAAGCAAGGGCACATGAGAACAGTGAGCAAAACATGAGACCTGAGCAATTGGCCCAGTCCACAGAGAAACCTAAATAGTCATCCAGCAGGTGATCCCAATTTATTTATTTATTTTTATTTCACCTTTATTTAAGCAGGTAGGCCAGTTGAGAACAAGTTCTCATTTACAACTGCGACCTGGCCAAGATAAAGCAAAGCATTGCGACACAAACAACAACAGAGTTACACATGGAATAAACAAACATACAGTCAATAACACAATAGAAAAGTCTATATACAGTGTGTTCAAATTAGGTAAGATAAGGGAGGTAAGGCAATAAATAGGCCATAGTGGCAAAATAATTACAATTTAGCAATTAAATACTGGAGTGAGAGATGTGCAGAAGATGAACGTGCAAGTGGAGATACTGGGGTGCAAAGGAACGAAAAATAAATAACAGTATGGGGAAGGGGTAGTTGGATGGGCTATGTACAGGTGCAGTAATCTGTGAGCGGCTCTGACTGCTGGTGCTTAAATTTAGTAAGGGAGAAATGAGTCTCCAGCTTCAGTGATTTTTGCAATTTGTTCCAGTCATTGGTAGCAGAGAACTGGAAGGAAAGGAGGCCAGTAAAATATACCTGCTGGAGAGTGCTACAGGGGGGGGGGGGGTGCTGCTATCGTGATCAGTGAGATGAGAAAAGGCGGGGCTTTACCTAGCAGAGACTTGTAGATGACCTGGAGCCAGTGGGTTTGGCGACGAATATGAAGCGAGGGCCAGCCAACGAGAGCGCACAGGTCGCAGTGGTGGGTAGTATATGGGGCTTTGGTGACAAAACAGATGGCACTGTGATAGACTGCATCCAATTTGCCGAGTAGAGAGCTGGAGGCTATTTTGTAAATGACATCGCCAAAGTCAAAGATTGGTAGGACAGTGAATTTTACGAGGGCATGTTTGGCAGCAAGAGTGAAGGATGCTTTGTTGTGAAATAGGAAGCCGATTCTAGATTTAATTTTGGATTGAGGATGCCTAATGTGAGTTTGGAAGGAGAGTTTACAGTCTAACCAGACACCTAGGTATTTGTAGTTGTCCACATATTCAGTCAGAACCGTCCAGAGTAGTGATGCTGGACCGGCGGGCAGGTGCGGGCAGCGATCGGTTGAAGAGCATGCATTTAGTTTAACTTTTATTTAAGAGCAGTTGGAGGCCAAGGAAGGAGAATTGTAATGGCATTGAAGCTCATTTGGAGGTAAGTGTCCAAAGAAGGGCCAGAAGTGTACATAATGGTGTCATCTGCGTAGAGGTGGATCAGAGGACATCATTGATGTATACAGAGAAAATAAGCCCAATCAGGGTCACCTGGATACTAGAGAAAACCCAAGGGTGCTCTCCAGTGGCAAACACAGGTAGTACACTCAAGGAAGAACCCCTGACCTGTGACAATGGCAATGGGTGGTTTTTTGAAGAATTTCAACTATAAAATATTTGTCTAACACTTTTTTGTTACTACTTGATTCCATATGTGTTATTTCATAGTTGTTATGTCTTCACTATTATTCTACAATGTAGAAAATAGTAAAAAATAAAGAAAAACCCTTAAATGAGTACCGTAATTTCCGGACTATAAGCCGCTACTTTTTTCCCACGCTTTGAACCTCGCGGTTTATACAATGACACGGCAAATTTATGGATTTTTCCCGCTTTCACAAGATTCATGCCGCCAAAAAACTGAGCACCGTCACATAATGTGACGTAAATCGAGCGCGCTCCACCTTCCCATCATTCTGATTACGGTAGTCATTTTGTCACCCACATCATGGCAAAGACACGGAGAAATGCATATTATGCAGCTTTCAAGTTGAAGGCGATCGATCTGGCTGTTGGAAAAGGAAATAGAGCTGCTGACAACGTGGAGCATTGTCAAAAAATCCACCATCATCAACGGGTTTCAAAAGGCTGGACTGCTGCGTGTTGAAGAGGGCAGCGATCCAACATCGGATGAAGCAATTCTGAGGCTATTCAACTCCGACACCGAAGGAGATGACTTTAGTGGTTTCAGTGCACAGGAGGAGGAAGATAGTGACCAATGACTTTCTTGGTAGGCTACTGTTTACTGCTATTTAAAAAAAAAAAAATTGTTACAAGCCGTGTTTCGTTTAAAGGCTGTGTACATTTAATTTGTTTCAATGTACCGGTAGGCAACTGCGGCTTATTTGCAGCCTATTTATGTACAAAATACTTTTTTTTTAAAATTCAGTGGGTGCGATTTATATTCAGGTGCGCTTAATTAATAGTCCAGAAATTACGGTAGGTGTTCTCAAATATTTTACTGCAACAGTGATGAATGTCGTTGGGTTGGGGGCGGAGTAAAAGTCAGTTGGGGTTTCTGGGGGAAAATCTTCATGGGTGAGCAGCATGAAAGGTAAGTGACTGTTGAGGGGTGTGGGGGAATGTCCCTCGTGGGAGCAGCATGTACGGTCAGTGACCCTTGAGAAGGTGTGGGGGGAAAATGTCCATAGGGGGCATTGCAGAGGGGAGGGGGAATAGGAAGCTGACTAGTGTTGGTCTGAGGGTTCTTCCAGTTTCTGCCATGATGCTCCTGTACCGCCCATGTCTGTTGATGAGGATCGGTGTCCAGCCTGGTTCCTCCTGAAGTCCACAATCAGCTCCTTTGTTTTGCTAACGCTGAGGGATTGTTTACCTTGCACTATGTCGTCAGAGTGCCTTACTCCTCTCTGTGGGCTGTCTCGTCATTGTTGGTAATCAGGCCTATTACCGTTGTGTCGTCAGCGAACTTGATGATGGAGTTGGAATTGTGTGAGACCACTCAATCGTGGGTATACAGGGAATACAAAAGAGGACTGAGGACGCACCATTGTGGGACCCCTGTGCTGAGAATCAGTGTGGAGGAGGTAATGTTGCCTACCTTCCCCACCTGAAGGCGGCCCGTCAGGAAGTCCAGGACCCAGTTGCATAGGAAGGAGTTCAGACCCAGGGCCGTGAGCTTCCTAATGAGCTTATATTGGACTATGGTATTGAATTCTGACCTGTAGTCAATGAACAGCATCCTCACATATACATTTCTTTGCCCAGGTGAGTAAGGACAACGTGCAGTGCAATGATTGCGTCGTCCGTGGATCTGTCAGAGTGGTAGGCGAATTAGAGAGAGTTGAGTGTGTTGGGAAGGTAGAAGGTGATATGGTCTTTGACTAGCCTCTCAAAGCACTTCCTGATGAAGGAAGGTAGTTCTACTGGTCTGTAGTCATTCAGTTCAGTTACTTTCCCATTCTTGATCACAGGATGATAGTAGAAATCTTGAAACAGGTGGGTATTGCGGCCTGAGCTAAGCAGAGATCGAAAATGTCATGGAACACAACTGGGTGATTGGGCAAGACAATAGATTGAAGTGCCTTTGAAAAGGGTAGGGTAGTAGGTGACAAGCGCACCAATTTGTGTCAAGAACTGCAACGCTGCTGGGTTTTTAACGCCCAACAGTTTCCTGGGTGTCTCAAGAATGTTCCACCACCCAAAGGACATCCAGCATTGGAGTCTACAGAATCCCTGTGGAACGCTTTCGACACCTTGGAAAGTCCATGCCCAGAAGAATTAAGGCTGTTCTGAGCGCAAGAGGGGGGAGTGCAACTCAATATTAGGAAGGTGTTCCTAATGTTTGGTATACTCAGTGTAAGGGTGAGATGAGTCATAGGTCTCCAAGGTTTAGAGTGATGTTGCTTTTGAGCTTCCCTCAGCCAATCCCGATGTCAAAAAGAGGGCACAAAGAAATCTCTAAACCCATTTCATTTCAGCTTCATGACAAGCAATTTCACAGCTCAAGTGTCAAACACAGGGATCAAGTTGCAGCATTACGCAGAACACCAAAGTACAAAGAGAGAGTAGAGAGGGAGAGCACAGGTCTTCCTTTCAATGTGCTGAAGGAAAGGGTCTTCTGAAGAAAAGAGAATGCATTCATTACAGACCCATTGACTGGCTGACGGTCGCTTTGAACGGTCAAGTATTCATCTCTTGACTCATGCTCTCCAAGAGATGGATGGCAGGACCTCGACAGGTGGAGAAGTGAGAGAACAGAGGGAGAGAAAGAGAGGCGAGCAAGTCAGAAAGAGAAGGAGAGAGAGTGACAATTATCGACTGAAAGAGAAAGTGAGGGAGAGACAGCGAGAGAGAGGTACAGTGAGGAAAACAGTGAATTCAAGTCGAATTAATACAGAGGAGTACTATCACGGCAGGTCAGCGGCGTGCAGTCGCTCTGAGGTGGGTTACGTTTCTTTGAACAAAAGTGTAAGAAGCTCCTCTCTCTCTCATATATATATATATATATATATATATATATATATATATATATATATATATATATATTTCCCCCATTCCACATCATCCTGTTAAATTGTTTTTATTTCTACATCTCTTAATGTCTATAGCACAGTCTGTATTTATCAGCTACAGTGTTCATAGTGTACATACCGCATGTGGATTTGTGTTAATTCGGAGTCTATTTTGTTGTCTGTAAATCCTTTTCGTCATCTGTATGTTCTGTTTGATGCGGCGGCACCATTTCCCAGAGTCAAATTCCTGCACATGCAAATGTATTTGGCCAATAAAGGTGACTCGGGGTAGGCCGATAATGTGATTCCCCCCCAAGGGAATCCAGGTCACGTCGTTCTCCACTGCAGTCTGAATACAATGACATTTTCAATCTTTAGTGCTCATCCTTGTACCGGCCGGCTGAAATTCTTGCAGATAAAACTGTACACGATGAAGGAATGGAGAATCAATATACACACGTAGGTAGGCACACACACACACATACTTACAGAATCTCGATTTAAGCAGAAATTGTAACGCTTGACTGATGTATAGTATTACAGCTATACATTCCATTCCTTCTATTCAACTGTTCAGCTCTGGACTACCTCTTTACTGGTAAACAGGTTTGTCTCGAGACCAAAACAAGCATTGTTGTTGCCTTTCCCACTTTTCCATTTATTTGCATTATTTATTATTAGTAATTAGTAATTGTTGATTGCTCATCTACCTCTGACATCCATTCGTTCTCAAGGACTATATGACATTTTCCTTTCAGCAGTCTACTTCATAAAACACAACATGTTGCCACCACAGTACTTGAAGCACTAAGGAAATTGCACTCCTATATGTAATTACAATGTATTAGTGTTCATTCATTGAAGCAATTTTGTATTTTGAAAAGTCCTTTGATTTTACGTTTTTTGTTGTTGTTATAATAGCCTCACATGCGATTCTTTGTTAATAAAAGCTCAGGTGGTGCCTAATTAGTCACTTGAGTTCTGTTTTTCTAAGAAAGTATTTTGTTTTAAAAAAGCCTACAGAGTATATCTATTTTTAGCTGTTTTTCTAAAATTACAATGTACAATAATTATTGCCTCAGGCGGTACTGAGGTGTAACAGTCTTTGTTCTCCCGTGGTTCCCTGGACAAACTGTTCTATTCATCACATTGTCCGACAATAACATTGCTACTGAATCCTTCACTAACTAGCCAATTTCCCTAAAGTTTCCTGTCAACGTTACCACCAACACTGATAAGCTAATACTTTTTAAAAACACACTGTGAGACCCCCCACTCCTGAGACCCAGCAAAAACAAGTTGTTTAATTATTACTATTTATTATTACATCAAACTTTTTTTACAAAGAACATTTTGGGGAAGAAATGTGTATGGTATGTGCACTGTAGGAATCGGTTGATAGTGAATATGAAAAAATTTAACATTACAGTAAATGCTTACGTGTAACAATGTACGCGGAGAGTCGGGAAGCAAGTTCAGGGAGACAGTACCGCCTCCCCGACGGGCGGCTCCAGCCGCAGGACTGTGACCAAGATGATGATCCCGGGGATCAGGAGCGGACTGGTCACCTCTGCTAAGGCGCAGGAACCTGTCGATCCGGCCAAGGCGCAGGAGCATGACGACCTAGAGCGCCGGAGAGAGAGCATACATGACAGTACACCCTCCCTGGCACGTTCGGCTCCAGCCGCAGGACTCCAACCACAGGGATGATCTCGGGGATTCGGAGTGGAGGCGCAGAAACCTGACAAACCGGCTGACGAGTGAGAGCCTGGTGAGCCAGCTGAGACCTCCCAGCTTTCCTCGGTTGAGGCACGAGAACCTGTTCACCCAGTTTAGGCATGGAAGCCTATCGAACCTGCTGAGGCATGGGAGCCTACAGACTGGCTGAGGCCTCCCAGGTAGCTCCGGCTCCAACACCCGCACCCGACATCACCCCCAACACAAAAACAACACAAAAAAACACTCCCTGATGCTTCCCTTTGTTGAGTCATCATTCTGTAACGATGTGCGCTGAGAGTCGGGAAGCAAGTTCAGGGAGTGAGTGTTTTGATAAATAAATTAAACATAATACAAAAGACAGACAGGAAACTGAAACTGAAACAATGACACTTGGGGAAGGAACCAAAGGGAGTTACATATGTAATCTCTGTGAGAGCTTCCCATGTCTGGAATACACTGCCATCAGACACACATAACTGCACCACATATCACACTTTCACAAAATGCTTGAAGACCTGGCTGAAGGTCAATCAGATTTGTGAACATGGTCCCTAGCTGTGTGTTGCCGCTTTCCATGTTGTCTGTTGTCTGTAGCTTGTGAGGTGTGGAAACACTTTGTTGCTTTTATTAATTTTGTCTTGCTGCTTTTTGTTCTATGTTGCTCTGTCTGTATGATATGTCTTGCTTGTTCTATGGTGCTATTGTCTATATTGTAATTGTTTTTAATAACCTGCCCAGGGACTGCGGTTGAAAATTAGCCGGCTGGCTAAAACCGGCACTTTTACTGAAACGTTGATTAATGTGCACTGTCCCTGTAAAAATAAAATGAACTAAACTAAAAAACTAAGGCAGGTAATCAAGGAGGTGATAGAGTCCAGGTGAGTGTCATTATGCGCGTAACGCTGGTGATAGGTGTGCGCCATAACGAGCAGCCTGGTGACCTAGAGTCAGTATAGTAGGTAAAAAACATAGTTAGTGTATCCTGATGTCCACTTCAGAGTTTTTTTTTAAGAAGCTCTATTTAGCTCTTATTTAATGTGAACAAATTATTACACTGCTCTGAAAAGTCACCAAGCTATTCTTGAGATATTTACTTACTAGAAGCAATTCAAATATCAAATTACACATTTACACACACTTGCCCTTCTTCTACTATAGAATGTGCTAATTGTGTTTGGCAGCCATTTAAAAAAAACAGGTAAAGATAGTGATCCAGGTCACACCCCCACACATATGATATCATTGTAAAGCCCAGAATGTCCTCTCAATGAGGGACAACAGGACTTAATTAACACAGTGGCATGTATGGCAACAAAGATATGGACCAAAAGCCAATGACCTTCAGAGTGGACAAAAATTAATTGCTGGGTCTCAGGAGGACATGAAACCTGCTTCCTACATTAAATAACTAGCTGTTGTCCTTTTGACCCTCTGGTCTTTGATAAACACTGATACACACAATAAATCCTGTCCTGTATTATCTCTACTGTATCTAAGATGCTCGCTCTCCTTACCCCCTCCCATTTCCTGGGTGATTTACAATGTCTCTTTCCCCCTGTCATTATGAACATGCAGCTAGCTGCTCCACAGACACCATGTATGACCCCACTGTAATGAAAATATAATGATCCACATCTAACGCCTCGCCTCGTATTTCAACACTTTTTCACCGGACGCCTGCTACCCTTAATGGGTTTAAATGTAGGAGATTGACAGAGCAAGACACCTATTTCATGGGCTAACATCTGCAACCCAAAGTTCAGCGATGGATTTATTTGATGGCTGGTTAGAGGGATTATGACAATGTTCGGAAAATAAATTGCATGCAGGGAGATGGGTCTCTTTTACAACGGCCACGCATCATATGTAAACACGGGAATCGTAGAGAAGCTAATGATAGCAACTGGTGAAGATTCACATAAAAGCTACCAAAGAGGACAGTATGGAAACCTGATTTCACAGTACTGAGTTTGGCTTCATGAACGGTGTGGTGTGGGTACCCAACAACCTGTCAACAGTATTGCGTAAAAATGAATCCGAAAATACCCTATGAAGGACATTTTGAAGGGCATATGAATTACATGCATTGTCATGTTAACTTGTTATGGCTGCAATCCCGTTAACTGGATTAGTGTCATCAACAACCGCTGAATAGCATAGCGCTACATTGAATGAATATTACTAAAAATATTTATATTCATGAAATCACAAGTGCAATATAGGAAAACACAGCTTAGCCTTTTGTTAATTCACCTGTCGTGTCAGATTTTGAAATTATGCTTTACAGCGAAAGCAATCCAAGCGTTTGTGTAAGTTTATTAATCGCATGACAAAACATTACAGTACACTTAGCATCAGGTAGCTTGGTCATGAAAATCAGAAAAGCAATCAAATTAATTGTTTACCTTTGATGATCTTCGGATGTTTTCACTTACGAGACTCCCAGTTACACAACAAATGTTCCTTTTGTTCCATAAAGATTATTTTATATCCAAAATACCTCCGTTTGTTTGGCGCGTTATGTTCAGAAATCCACAGGAAAGAGTGGTCACGACAACGCAGACAAATTCCAAATAGTTTACATAATGTCCACAGAAACATGTCAAACGTTTTTTATAATCAATCCTCAGGTTGTTTTTAAAATATATAATCAATAATATATCAACCGCAAATGTATTTCACAGTAGGAGAGGGAAAAGCAATACCTATCCAAACTCTGTTGCGCGAGCCAAACTCATGTGACCACTTGACGCAATGTTATCTTTCTGGCTCATTTTTCAAAATAAAAACCTGAAACTATGTCTGAAGACTGTTGACACCTTGAGGAAGTGATAGGAAAAGGAATCTGGTTGATATCCCTTTAAATGGAGCAAAGGGAGGCTGTGGGACACAGAGTTTTCTAAATAGAAGCCACTTCCTGTTTTGATTTTCCTCAGGGTTTCGCCTGCAATATCAGTTCTGTTATACTCACAGACAATATTTTGACAGTTTTGGAAACGTTAAAGTGTTTTCTATATGCATCTATTAGCAACTGAGACTGAGGAGCTGGCCGTTTACAATGGGCACCTTTTCATCCAAGCTACTCAATACTGCCCCTGCAGCCATATGAAGTTCAACGGCCTGGAGGAAAGATGGACAACTAGATCAATATTTGCAATGTACATGGACTTTCTAAAGCTAATCCCAGGTGGAACTTTGATGACAGAGAATAAAAGTTTGTGTAGTACAGCTGGCTTATCTGTGTCCATCAACTACAGAACCAGGATTCAGATCCCTGTATTTGATTTTTAACTGTGTGTAATTATTGTAATGATCTTGGCAGGCAAATCCTAATTGCACCAAATGTTTTTGATCAGCAGGAAGTGAGAGCAAGACATCTGCAATCCATGATCAACACACTCCATTAGGCTAGAGAGTGAAATGTTCTGCCACAGTAAAAAGTAGCAGCACTGTGCAGCACTGCTGAGATGATTACTGTTATGCTGCTGAGAAACCGGCCTTATTAACTACCAGTAATGAATGCAGTATATAATCGCAGCACTATGTGTGTTGTGTGTGCTTGCTTGCAAAGAGAGAGTGAATGTGTGTGTATGCATACGTGTGTGTTACATAGCTTGCAAGAGAGAAAGACCATGACTTCCTGTACGCATGTGTGTGTGTGTGTGTGTGTGTGTGTGTGTGTGTGTGTGTGTGTGTGTGTGTGTGTGTGTGTGTTTTACCAACACACTATCACAGTGTATTGTGAAATAGACACAAATGAATTATTTGACATTCGTGAAAGGCACATGAAAAAGCGTTTTACGCCCACCCATCCACCCCGAACCAACCTCCTTCCTATTATTTCTATCTTCAGTAACCTACTGTATTTATCTGTGATTGAAATGCACTGTCTACAAAAGTGTGTACTACCGTGAATTTCCAATAAGCAATTGGTGTCTATTTCACAATCTGTCATACTGGGTTGGTGTTTACATGTGCACACGGGTGTGTGTTTGTGTGCATGCATGGACGATATAGACGGGGAGCGATTGTGGTTACATAACTCCAACCATTTGGCCTGTAAATGACATCACATGCCTTAATGACACTAAGCACGTTTCCATCCACAGTTTTCATGCGAGTCAAGTCATACCATGTTTGAAAAATAACAACAGCTGTGATGGAAATAGGAAGTTTCAGAACAACTTTATAAATGCCTACAGATCATTCTTCATTCCACATGGTGGGATATTTTTGTGTCGGTAAAATGTATTATGCGAGAAATGGCTGTGGAAATGCATTTAGGCACAAATTCTGATGTAAAAACCATCATATCGAAGCGAACGTGGAGTCAGACTATGATATGGTGTGTGGTCCTCCCACTACAACTTGGGAAACCATGCAATTTATTAGCAAAAGATTAAATAAGTTATGATGATCTTCACTGGGTGGTGAAAGTGCACGCTATGAGCTTGATGCTCCTTTCCAGTAACTGCCAAGGGTCTTATTCTGGTGACATGATGCTTGACTACAGTTTGCCAAATACAAATATTCTCGCTCTTATCCATAATAATCTCACCATGTAGACTACCCTACCAGCACAGCCTACCTACAGTGCATGTGCCAAGACCAGAGTAGGTACATTTGTTATTTAAAATAACATTTTTTTGGGACAAAACATACAAAACTATTGGTAGAGTTGAAAATGCGATGGAAACGCACTGAATTTTAGATTTTTATTCTGTACATGAAAACTTAAGCAAACAAAATGTGTGTGCACTTCTTCAACACGCAGTGATTTTTCTCCACAAACAAGTCAGTTTGGTGGAAACACACCATTGGAGGGAAAATGCGCATATTATCTTCATGTGGATTATCAAACATTTGCATGAAAATCTGTCGCCAATTGGATGGAGGTCTAGCTACTGAGAGTAAATCTAAGAGACCCCAGCAAAAATGGGCTTTTTATTTATCTGACTTTAATTTATCTTCATGTCCAGCCCTTATATTTAGCCTCACAATGAAGTGTTTTACCATTTTCTTTTCAGGACAACCAGGGCTACAAGAAGAATACAAAACAATTGGACATAAACGGTTGCATTCATGAGTTTTATTGTCAAATGTCAATAAAAAAAATATTTCAGCCAAAGCAAAAACCTGATAAAAAATGATGTATACTGTATGAATGCTGTAAGTACAGAAATGGTTTGCTCAGTGGGAAATGAATATCCTACGAGTCAGAGACAACTGTGTTGAGTTTGGAGAAAAATACAATACAAAGGGTTTCTAGAGTGCCCTAGGGCCTAGTTTGTGTGAATATGTTGCAGTGCATCTAAATCCCCTGGAAAACCTGGAGATGTTGGTGGCTCATTTTTACCAATCCTTTCTTACATTTGGAGACACTGCAATGATGAGAATACATGTTTTTATCACTGTAAGAAAACACACAAAAGAACCATTTATGAATTAGCGAAGAAGTCCATCATGGCCCGACTCACTATGGCTAAGGAGTTCAATGGAGAAACAGGAGGTTAAGAAGGCTATGTTCTTCAGGTGGGGGGGGGCTCGGTTAAAAAGGCCCTTTCAATGTGACATAGGTGGGCTCTAATGTGGTTGGCTTTAAGTGTTTGGCAGTGCTGACATTTATAGAGCAGTCCAGGGTAAGGTAAACATCAGTCTCGAGCTGCACTCCCCTCTGACAACGCCCCTCTGCAGCACTCCCAATGTTCCCGAGGTATCTCAACTTATAACCTATTTAGCAAGTCAGAACTCAGTATGGGGCAAGCACAGGAAAAGGACTTGTCACCTGACAGCTGTCCAGTTATTTTATCCATGTACAGCAGAGGTAGGGGGTGAGCCACTCTGGTCCTGGAGGTGCTGAATTCGGTTGCATAAAACATCTTAAGTGTCCCTTACCTGAGGGAATTGTTTAAGAGCATTGTTCAGAGTCCTTCCTTTTCTTAGGTAAGGGCATCATTTAAGGGTTTTATGGTAGTTTGAAGGCATGTAAGGCAGAAAGACTCTCTGGATACCATGGAGACAGCCTGATTCACTGACTGAATAACCTCATCCCCAGGCTCAATTGCTATTGCATATAGAGCCTGGAAACACTGTGCAACAAAGTGGGACTTGAAAGGGGCATGGGTTAAAATCAAGGAGGGAGAGACAGAGAGCCTGCTTCAGCTGTATTAAATGTGAAAAATTCAGAAATTGCCAATAAATATGAATATTCTTTCACAGCAACCAATTGATTCTGAGTTTGGGCATACTGTTTAAAGTTTATAAGTGAATTATATTTTTAAGATACATTTTCCCTACCGATTTCCCAAACTCACTTCCTTGTTTAGCCCTAAGTAGAAAATATACAGGTTAGGACAAGAGGATTCTATTATCCCATAAGTTTGCAGAAGAATTCTTAACAATGGGACTAGTGATGCAAGCGAAAATGACTGGAAGTGACTGTTATAGTACAGAAAGTTTGCCATCGAAGTGGAAAAGGAACACAATTGTTGTGAATTTCAGTTAACTAGTCAGCAAAGACATAGCATAACTGTTGTACTATTATAAAATTGATTTAAAAAAATTTCAGATGATCTACAGCTGATGATCCACTTAATTACTTGATTTCCAGACCGCTGGTCACGTTTTCAATGCTAATCCTGTAATCAGAGCCGGTCCAATTTATTTGTTTATTTTCAAACGCTGCCGCATGGAATTACTATGTTGTCCTAACCTGTATATTTTTAAAACTTAAATCACTTGCAATGCTCACGGTTTGAAATCCACAATGTGGAAGGGTTATGCTAGATGGTGGGTTATGCTAGATGGGTTAGGCTCGATGGTGATGGCCAGAGATCAGCCAATGAAAATGGTGGAGGAGTTTTTCCTGCTCCTGACATAGGCTCAATTCAAGTCCCTTTCTGAGGCGCTGTGAAACCAGACGGTTCGAAAGAGAAAGAGCCGGCTGGTGGATGAGATTACTGACTGAATGTCTTGTAAAAGAGATCGTATTTATTTTTGGGAGATTACAAAATACAATTTACGTTCAAGACAGGATAAACAAATAGTTTCAAATTATAATAAAACACTTTTCTTTTAGTTACTTTTTTCTAAACTTTTTCCTAAACGCTAGCACATCAAGCTAGCTTACACAGAGTAGCTAACCAGCTAGCCTACGACCGCAAGGCACTACAGAGGGTAGTGTGAACGGCCCAGTACATCACTGGGGCCAAGCTTCTTGCCATCCAGGACCTCTATTCCAGGTGGTGTCAGAGAAAGGTCCAAAGAATTGCCAAGGATTCCAGCCACCCTCGTCATAGACTGTTCTCTCTGCTACCGCACAGCAAGTGTTACCGGAGCGCCAAGTCTAGGTCAAAAAGACTTCTTCTTAACAGCTTCTACCCCCAAGCCATAAGACTCTTAACCACCCCACCCCCATTTTTACACTGCTGCTACTCTCTGTTTATTATCCATGTCACTTGACCTCTACCTACATGTACATATTATCTCAATTACCTCAGCTAACCAGTGCCCCCGCACATTGACTCTGTACCGGAACCCTCTGCTCTGTATCGGAACCCCCTGTATATAGCCTCGCTACTGTTATTTTATTGTTGCTCCTTTATTATTATTATTTTTTTTATCCTAAAACTGCATTGTTCTTGGTTAAGTGCTTGTAAGTAAGCATTTCACTGTTGTTTTTGGAGCACGTGACAAATAAAATTTGATTTGATTTGCACCCAGATATTACTCCCCCTATACATGCAGTGGCCACAATTAATTTAAATGCATTAAAGACACACTTGGTATTCACTGTCATATTACATTTTAGACAGCGGTGCTCAGAATATGACATTTATTGCCTTGAATGCTCGGCAGACGAACGCACTGGCATTGAACAGATTTATGCTGCCAATGCCGGCGGTATCCATCACAGGGGGAAAACGGCGGCTTCAAAATGCCATTCACTTTCAAATGACTTTCCTTTTCCCAAAAGCCAGGGGGAGAGTGAGTGGGAAACGTTCCTGAAAAGTGCCACTTTTGTAATTACATCACATCAACGACATGTCTTTCTTCTCCCACAGTAGCCCCGCTATTGTAATGGCCCTGCCTGGATGCCTGGATGACTGACACATAATGTATGAAGGTCTGAGAAAAAAAAACTCATTAAGTTTAAATTGAATTATACTCAATGCTTTAACAAGGCGTTTGACATTTACTGTACGATGCCAATAGAAGGTTTCACCCTTTGTGGGTTCCTGGGAAACTGACAGTCCTACAACAAGACCCTTGGTAATGTATACAGTATGTGTGCGGCTCTGCTCATTGATACCACATCAATAGTCTGACCATTTTTCCTTTGTTTTATATGCATGAGTGAAAGATGGTTGTCTTCATGGGTTGAGGGAACCTGAGACACACACTCATGCACGCATGCAAACACGCACACACACCTTATTTTACTCTTCATCAGGTCTCATAGGACTTAAGAACATTTAAGTTCTCTCGACAGTAGCCAGTAGCAGTAGCACTCCCCTTTCTCATTTTATTTTCTCTCCTCCATGTACTGCTTCTGCTATCCCTTCTCCCTGCATGGTTCCTCAACCCCTCCTCCCCCAGGTAGCCACCATCACCGTCTGTGTGAGCAGACCCACTAATAGGGGCGTGATCTCAGCAGTCAGGCATGGCTTTGATAGTGCCATCATTAAAGACTATATCTGAGTCGTAGCATGTAGCAAATTCCCCGTATGGGGACAGCTATAGCTGCCAGTTGTCATGGGGGCTGTTTAAAGGCCTCCATTACCCCCACCAGGAGGCTCCACACTGGGGACACTGCAGGGAGGAGATTGGCCTGACACTGGGTAGCACACTATAGGGAGGCATGCAGAACTCACAAGCTGCCTGGTGCCTGGTGTCAGCTACAGGGCACTGCAATGGGAACCCAAGGCTGGTGGACAATTATTGGCTTGTAAAGGGAATATGGAATGGAGGGTGAGACATTCTATGTGTTGTGACTGAGTATAGTTGACACTGTCCAATTATACAGAACGGCAGGGGAAGGGAATAGGAAAGAAAGACATGAAAGGCTTTGAGATATTTGCACACAGATATGTGATTTTTACTTTCCACAACATTGCCCCGGCACCGCTAACTGTGTCTCAGACAGTGCTTTCTTCCCAGGCACCGTTAAGCAGGACAAGGCGGCCTTTATCGTTATCTGGGAGCAGCGTAATTAAGACGTTAGCATCTCCTGCACAGCTCAGCGCATTACTGGGGAGAAAAATGGCAGACGGAGGAGAGTCTGATGGTTTATCTCAGGGGCTAATTAAAAAACGGACCCCTCGGCTTATGTTTTCCCCCTGACTTTTGAAGCACAATGCACCATAAAACTCTCCCTTGGTAACCTGGAGGGGAAGGAGAGGAAGAAATAAAGAAATAGTGCCAAGTTGTGAGGTAATCAAACTCGGTAGCACATCAAAAGGTTTCAGCGTGTTTTTTTGAGGAGTGTTGAGAGTGTCAAGATTTTCTTGGGCACCTGTTAACATAGAATGAGGCATCTTACTGGTGTTTTTGTTGCCGTTGTTGTTTTTGTCTGAGACTTTAGGGGTATGAGCTCATGCTATCTAGCGATGGGAGAGAAACAATGGGATATTAGCATTAGCATAACAAAAGTAGCGTGGTGCTAATAGCAGGGGACTAAGAAACACAGGGCCAAAAGACAAAATGCCCAGCAAAGCACTAGTATAAAGTTTAAAAAGTCCTTCAAACAGATACTGTTTGGATGAGGAAAAAGAAGACCATGCTGCTATTTCCCTGGTATGAATCCCCACACATTCACACACATTTCAAAGGGTTCAGATCTTCCTTATTCCATAAATTCTCCTCCAATTAGTAATAAGGGCTGTTAAATTGGCTCACATTGGGCGGATCTCCAAACCTCTGGCTGGTATAAGCTCATAGCCACAGAACTTTACTGCAGGGAGCAAATGCTTCCTCATAATTGGATTAAAATGTTAGCGGATAGAGGCAGAGCCATGAAGATGGTTGCATATACAGTGGCTGGCGAAAGTATTCACCCCCCTTGGCATTTTTCCTATTTTCTTGCCTTACAACCTGGAATTAAAATAGATTTTTGTATCATTTGACTTACACAACATGCCTACCACTTTGAAGATGCAAAATATTATTTATTGTGAAACAAACAAAAAAAACTGAAAACTTGAGTGTGCATAACTATTCTCCAAAGTCAATACTTTGTAGAGCCACATTTTGCAGCAATTACAGCTGCAAGTCTCTTGGGGTATATCTCTATAAGCTTGGCACATCTAGCCACAAGGATTCTTTCCCATTCTTCAAGGCAAATCTGCTCTAGCTACTTCAAGTTGGATGGTTTTCGCTGGTGTACAGCAATCTTTAAAAACTAACTTAAGAAGATGTATTTTAAGTAATACCATAGATTCTCAATTTGATCGAGGTCTGGGCTTTGACTAGGCCATTCCAAGACATTTAAATGTTTCCCCTTAAACCACTCAAGTGTTGCTTAGGCAGTATGCTTAGGGTCATTGCCCTGCAGGAAGGTGAACCTCAGTCCCAGTCTCAAATCTATGGAAGAGTGAAACATGTTTCCCTCAATAATTTTCCTGTATTTAGCGCCATCCATCATTCCTTCAATTCTGACCAGTTTCCCAGTCCCTGCTGATGAAAAACATCCACACAGCATGATGCTGCCACCACCATGCTTCACTGTGGGGATGGTGTTCTCGAGGTGATGAGAGGTGTTGGGTTATCGCCAGACATAGCGTTTTCCTTGATGGCTAAAAAGCTCAATTTTAGTCTCATCTGACCAGAGAACCTTCTTCCATATGTTTGGAGAGTCTCCCACATGCCTTTTGGCCAACACCAAACGTGTTTGCTTATTATTTTCTTTAAGCAATTTTTTCTGGACACTCTTCCATAAAGCCCAGCTCTGGAGTGTGCAGCTTAAAGTGGTCCAATGGACAGATACTCCAATCTCCGCTGTGGAGCTTTGCAGCCCCTTCAGTTATCTTTGGTCTCTTTGTTGCCTCTCTGATTAATGCCCTCCCTGCCTGGTTTGTGAGTTTGGGTGGGCAGCCCTGTCTTGGCAGGTTTGATGTGATGCCAAAACGCTGCCACCTCCATTATTCACTGTGGGGATGGTGTTCCTGATGGTGTTCTCGGGGTGATGAGAGGTGTTGGGTTTGCGCCAGACAGCATTTTCCTTGCCTTTCGGCGAACACCAAACATGTTTGCTTATTTTTTTCTGGCCACTCTTCCATAAAGCCCAGCTCTATGGAGTGTACAGCTTAAAGTGGTTTTATGGACAGATACTCTAATCTTCACTGTGGAGCTTTGCAGCTCCTTCAGGGTTATCTTTGGTCTCTTTGTTGACTCTTTGATTAATGCCCTCCTTGCCTGAGTTTGGTGGGCAGCCCTCTTTTGGCAGGTTTGTTGTGATGCCATATTCTTTCCATAATGGATTTAAATGGTGCTCCTTGGAATTTTCAAAGTTTCTGATATTTTTTTATAATCCAACCCTTATCTGTACTTCTCCACAACTTTGTCCCTGACCTGTTTGGAGAGCTCCTTCGTCTTCACAGTGCCGCTTGCTTGGTGGTGCACCTTGCTTAGTGGTGCTGCAGATTCTGGGTCCATTCAGAACAGATGTATATATGCTGAGATCATGTGACACTTAGATTGCACACAGGTGGACTTTATTTAACTAATTATGTAACTTCTGAAGGTAATTGGTTGCACCAGATCTCATTTAAGGGCTTCATATCAAAGGGGGTGAATACATATGCACGCACCACTTTTCCGTTGTTAATTTTTTCATTTCACTTCACCAATTTGGACTATTTTGTGTATGTCCATTACATGAAATCCAAACAAAAATCCATTTAAATGACAGGTTGTAATTCAACAAAATAGGAAAAACGCCAAGGGGGGATGAATACTTTTGCAAGGCACTGTAGATCGGGGTGATACATAGGACACTGCTATTCTCTTTCTTACTTTGATCTGTAAATTTACACTCACTTTTTTTCTCAGAAAAGGGCTCTGCTGGTGCCCTTTGTGACTTACAATATTTCACTTGCACTACCATTCAAAAGTTTGGGGTCTCTTAGAAATGTCCTTGTTTTGAAAGAAAAAGCAAAACATTTGTCCATGAAAATAGCATCAAATTCATCTGAAATACAGTGTAGACATTGATAATGTTGTAAATGACTATTGTAGCTGGAAACGGCAGATTTTTAATGGAATATATACATCTACAGAGGCCCATTATCAGCAACCATCACTCCTGTGTTCAAATGGCACGTTGTGTTAGCTAATCCAAGTTTATCATCTTGAAAGGCGAATTGGTCATTAGAAAAACCCTGTTAGCACAGCTGAAAACTGTTGTCCTGATTAAACAATCAATAAACCTGGCCTTCTTTAGACTAGTTGAGTATCTGGAGCATCAACATTTGTGGGTTCGTTTACAGGCTCAAAATGGGCAGAAACAAAGCCCTTTCTTCTTAAACTCGTCAGTCTATTCTTGTTCTGAGAAATGAAGGCTATTCTATGCGAGAAATTGCCAAGAAACTGAAAGGAGTAGTACACAGCGTTGTACCAGATCTTCCGTTTCTTGGCAATTTCTCGCAACAAGAATAGACTGACAAGTTTCTATCAGGGATCAAGGTAAGAGTCAGATGCAAACTGTCGAAGTAGCAATGTTTATTGTAGCTACCAGGCAGGCAAAGACATGTCAAGGCAGGCAAGGGTTGAAAATCCAGGGTAAGGTAAAGGTACAGGACGGCAGACAGGCTCAAGGTCAGGCAGAGAGGTCAGGCGGTGGGTACAGGGTCAGGACAGGCAAAGGTCAAAACCAGGAGGACGAGGAAAGAAAGGCTGGGAAACGATAGGAGCTGACAGGAAAAATGCTGGTTAGCTTGAACGAACAAGACGAACTGGCAACAAACAGACAGAGAACACAGGTATAAATACACAGGGGATAGTTGGGAAGAGGTGCGACGCCTGGAGGGGGGTGCACAAGGACAGGGGAAACAGATCAGGGTGTGACAGTTTCAGAAGAAAGGGCTTTGTTTCTGGCCATTTTGAACCTGTAATCGAACCCACAAATGCTGATACTCCAGATACTCAACTACTCTAAAGAAGGACAGTTTTATTGATTCTTTAATCAGGACAACAGTTTTCAGCTGTGCTAACATAATTGCTAAAGGGTTGTCTAATGATCAATTAGCCATTTAAAATGATAGCTAACACAATGTGTCATTGGAATACAGGAGTGATGGTTGCTCATAATGGGCCTCTGTACGCCTATGTAGGTATTCCATAACAAAATCTGCAGCTTCCAGCTACAAAAGTCATTTACAACATTATCAATGAGTTCACTGTATTTCTGATCAACTTGATGTTATTTTAATGGGGGAAAAATGTGCTTTTCTTTCAAAAACAAGAACATTTCTAAGTGACGCCAAACTTTTGAACGGTAGTGTAAAGTAATAAGACGAACCTAAGACTAAACATATGTGATTGGCTGAATAAAGCTAAAAGGAAGCCAAAGTGGAGAGTAATTATGCTGAATCACTCTAGCAGAAAGACAACCTCACCTTGCTATTCCAAGTGAGACTTCATCCTCTTTGTGGTCCGGGGAGTTGTTCACGTTTTTTTTGTTAATTACCTGGGTTTGTCTTGCAGATTATTGCTCAGCAACAAAGTACTGCATTTTTGGGCCAAGAAACATGCTCATAATATATATTTTATACTCCTGTACTGGGATTTATAATGCGTTACGTTGTGTGTGGAGTAAAGAGAATCAAAGGCCTCTTATACTGTGTACTATAAAGCCAACATGTGTAATGTGTTTTAGAGGGACCCATGCATGTTTATGAGGTACTGTAGAGAGAGGATAGACAAAATACAAAGACAGAGATGAATAGGTATAATCTACTACTGGGGCTATAATTTACATATCCATGATTACACTTGGTGTCCTCCACCAACGCCTCCTGAGTTTCCATTAACGCCTGGCGCTCTGTGGATTCATAGCGGATGCTGAATAAAGTGGAGCCATTCAGTCAGTGTGTGTGTGTGTGTGCATGTGAACATGTGAGAGATTCAGTGTGTGTACTGTATGTGTGTGCATGTGTGCATGCATGTTGTGCCTGCGTGTGTATGCGCGTGCCATTGCATTAGCAAAACATCAACGTCAAGCTTACGTTCACGAGTCAAGCTTATCAGTGGTACTCGGCATCAGAAATGTACAGTTCAGGTATAACAGTCCCCCGTACATCAAATCAACCATGTCTATGGCTCCTGTTGGAGCATCCTAATGCCAGAATCATGCGGTCTCCAGCGGAATACACATAAACAATACACACCCCCTGTTATCCACAGCAGGAGTCAATTATAGAAGATTGATGGCTTGGGGATGAATGGTGATAAGGTGTGATGAGAGAGAAAAGTTGTAGGGACCTATTCTTTGGATAAAGTCTGATTGGACCAGGTTTTTGAAGGCATCGTTTGAGATGGACATAAACGAAAGCAGTCCTCCTCCTTACTGCTTCCAAGTGATTACTCCAGTTTAAAGAGATAGAATGGTATCGTAAGCACTTATACAGTCGTAACATATTGTACACTCCTTGTGAATCCAGCCAACATGTCAGATTTTTAATATGCTTTTCGGCGAAAGCATAAGAAGCTATTATCTGATAGCCTGCACCCATCTGCACCAGCAGTAAACAAAGGAGCTAGCATAGCAGGGGCTACACAAAACGCTGAAATAAAATATAAAATATGCATTACCTTTGACAAGCTTCTTTTGTTGGCACTCCAATATGTCCCATGAACATCACAATTGGTCCTTTTGTTCGATTAATTCCCTCCATATATATCGAAAATGTCCATTTATAAAGCGCGTTTGACCCAGAAAAAGACAGCTTACAAAAATGCAACGTCACTACAAAATATTTCAAAAGTTGCCTATAAACTTTGCCAAAATATTTCAAACTACTTTTGTAATACAACGTTAGGTATTTTTAAACGTTAATAATCGATCAAATTTTAGACGGGGCAATCTGTATTCAATACAGGAACGAAAACAAACCAGCACTGCTGTTCACGTCTTGCGCAACTCACAAAAGTGTCCCCAGTTCCGTTGGCCTACTTCTTCATAGAACAAAGGAAGAACCTCAACCATATTCCAAAGACTGGTGACATCGTGTGGAAGCGGTAGGAACTGAAAATGGGTTCCTATTAAATATCCAATGGCAAAGACAATATAGTGAATAGAGAGGGGGGAGGAAAAAAATCTGAACAGTTAGTCCTCTGGGTTTTGCCTGCTACATAAGTTCTGTTATACTCACAGACATGACTCAAACAGTTTTAGAAACTTCAGAGTGTTTTCTATCCAAATCTACGAATAATATACATATCTTATATTCTTGGCATGAGTAGCAGGAAGTTGAAATTGGGCACGCTATTTATCCAAAAGTGAAAATTCTGCCCCCTAGCTTTAAAAGGTTAATGCAACCGCTGTGTCAGATTTCAAAAACGCTTTACAGTGAAAGCACACTTTGCGATTATGTTAGCTCGCCACAAAAAGTCAGAAATAGCATTAAAATGAATCACCAGATGATCTTCATCTGGTGGCACTCCCAGGTCTCCATGTTAGACAATAAATGTTTGTTTGTTTTGTTCGATAAAGTCCCTCTTTATGAGCAAAAACCTCCTTTTTGTTTGCGCGTTTTGTCCAGCAATCCGAATGCGGAAGGCGCGTGCACTAATCCCAGGACGAAACGTTTTTAAAAAGTACAATAAAAGTTAGTAGAAACATGCCAAACGATGTTTAAAATCAATCCTCCGGTTGTTTTTGTCATAAATAATCAATAACATTTCAACCGGACAAAAGCTTCGTCAATAGGAAAGGAGAAACAAGAAAGGCGCGTTCTCGATCAGGGCGCATGGCTGATGAATGGACATTTCCACTGGCCACTGATTGAAAGTGCTGTATCTCCCTCATTTTTCAGAGTAAAAGCCTGAAACAATGCCTAAAGACTGGTCACATGTAGAGGAAGGCACAGATCTTGTGAACTGGGTCCTAAGTCTTTGTATGGTGGATAGGCTTTCAATGGAAAAACAGCCTTTCAAAATAAAAGTACTTCCTGGTTGGATTTTCCTCTGGTTTTCGACTGCCATATCAGTTCTGTTATACTCAAAGACATGATTTTAACAGTTTTGGAAACTTTAGAGTGTTGTCAATCCAATCTACTAATTATATGCATATCCTATATTCTGGGACTGAGTAGCAGACAGTTTCATTTGGGCATGCTTTTCATCCAAAATTCCAAATGCTGCCCCCTACCCTAGTGAAGTTAATGTAGGAATCTGTACAGTGGTCTGTTATGCTGGTGTCGTGTTGGACCGTTAGGAGGAGCGGCCGGGGGCGTGGAGGTTGGTTTGAGAGGAACTATTGCAGATTATTAAATAACTCTGCAGGTGAGGAAATAAGATGATGATGTGTGTCAGATGGAACTACTTAGTGAATACATTCATTGATATGTACCACTTAATGTAGACCAATAAATGTACTTTAACCTATTTAATACTGTCACGACTTCCACTGAAGTCGGTCCCTCTCCTTGTTCGTTCGGCGGTCGACGTCACCGGCCTTCTAGCCACCGCCGATCCACTTTTCATTTTCCATTTGTTTTGTCTTACACACCTGGTTTCACTCACCCAATTACCTGTTTATTATTTAACCCTCTGTTCCCCATGTTTGTTTGTGAGTGATTGGTTTCATCTTAGAGTCAAAATGACCCCAGTTGGTAATCTATGTATGTAAAATATATTGGTAGTATGAGGGTTAAAACACACTGTTGTTTAAAAAAAAAAATATGATTGCAACTGCCATGTTTTTGAAAACACTGCAAAAAATATATGAGGCCGATATCGACTGAGACAGCAGAACACAGTCTTAAAGAGATTCAGTTACTCTTTCTTCCGACCCATTTCATATACAACCAAGAAGGTTGTGTTTCCATCTGAGGACCGGCCTGTGTTTATACAGACCCATAAAATCATTCTGGGATCCAAAATGGAGTCATAAAACCAGTGCCAAGCATGGCCTCCACGGAGTATATTTCACTCAGTTTCGCTTTATTGACAATTTGTTACTTTCCACTCAACAACTCTTTCTGCCAGCCCTGGCCGATCGTCAAAACATACTTTTTTACAGGGTTTTGTTCAAATAATTTTAACTATATCTTAATAGTTTTACTGTGCATACTCTATCCCCACAGTTGTGTGGCCTAACAATAACATTCATAGACAAAACCTTGTTCATTTGCTTACAATAAAGAAAAATCCAATGATACATGTGTATCCGTTTACGGTCTCCTGCTGATTGGTCACGGATAAGTGAACACCTTTTGATGAACATACACTTGCTATGGTAGAATAGGAGCAATAGGCGTAGAACGTTTGGGCAGGGGAATAGGTTGGTCTAATGTATGTGGATGGTGGTGGGTGCTGAAGATTCATGGTGGGCCATGTGGAACAAGGCTTTGTACCCCGGGAACAATAAATCACACCACACCCCTGGTCTGGCTATCTACTCTCCACCCCCTCCCCATCGCTATACCCTTATCATGATTAACGACCTTCCTCCCCTGAATTTATTGAAATATGGAATTAAACCTGTATCGTGTCTGTGTGTTTGCTGCTGGTGGATTAAATGATGGGGCCAGTATGTTGCCAATCACACATAGGGATAAAGGTCATTATCAATCATTTCAATGACTACTTCCATTCTCCACTGTTAGAGAACTGCCCTCAGAAGTAGGACTCCTCAATTCCCTTCACCTAAGTCAATAGCAAACATGTCTGGGCTGTTTGATTAGTCTGAACGGTAATTGAACAAGGGGGAAGGGAAGAAATCACTGGAGAGTTTGGAAAAGCAGGAGGGAAGGAGGAGGCGTTGTGGCCTGTCAACCTTGAAAGCGTGATGCCAAGTCAGTGACACCAGAGGGAAAACAGCTGCTGCAGGTGAAGGGGGATGGAGGGAAGGAGGGAAGGAGGGAGGGAGAGAGGAAGCGGCAGTCCACCTCAACAACAACAACAGAATGTTATCCGTCGCCCTGGTGACACCGCATGCAAATAGGAATGGACGCCCGGGCAACTTTAGCGTGAAGGGAGAAAAACAAAACAGAGGGAGTTTTATTTTCCTGGCACTTTGAGGATCAAGGTTAAAAAGCAGCACATGGCGCCATATGTTTCCACCATCTACAGAGTCAACGGAGGCCGAGATTCTGAGGCGGGAAGGAGTGAGTCACTTATCAAATAGTGAGAATATTACTGTTTATTCCGATAGTCCTACTGTAGGGTAGTTTGCCAAACAGGCATCTTCCACATTATAATAAGAAAGGAGGCCTCTTAGTTAACAATGTTGGGTGGAGAAAACATCATACAACATCAATTTGAAAGGCAGATTAGGTTATTCTCTGTTATGACAAAAGGAGAAGATAACAGCCTTGAAAACTAAACAAGACACTAATCAGAACAAAGTAAGCGGGCAGATAAATGCATCTCCAAAGTGATGTGGGAGAAGAGTAGAACATGTAGTGTTGACGCATTGCTATGTCATCTGTTACATACGACAGGTAACCATCACTCAGGGGGCGACGTCTGTATATGTGACATGTACAGTAGTGACAATCAACAATTAAATATGGCACATCATGCCAGACACAATCTACATTTCTGTCCATCCACTCCCTATGGGAGTCATAAGACTGCACTGTAGGCATCATGGATGCATTGTGTTGCAAAGCATTGTTGGAAAAACAAGTGTTTAACAGTGACTCTTAAACAGAAGTAGAAAGCTGAAGAAGGGAAGGGAAATTGTGGTTATGTTAGATCAAGTTCATATTGTTATGAATGTAAATGTTTTCCAGTGGTTTACTCACACAGAGATACATTGAATTAGAGCTCTATTTAATTATGTGGTATTTTGAACATGTTTAGAACATTCTAGGAAAATAAATGTTCACATTCCTTAGGAACACACATACAGTAGATGTTGCTTGTTGTCCCTCCTTCCTGGCCCCTCTCTTTCTCCTCCCTCTCTTCTCCTCCTCAAGTAAACATCTACTCCTATCTACAAATCAGAGTCATTTACTCAACGGCACAGATATTGAAGAATTCCATAGAAATGTAAAGATAGAATCATACATGCATACATCCATACAAATTCAAGCCAATTAGTCGACATGTCAGCTAAGAATTCAAACAGTTCTATTTTCATGCACATTTTTATGTTGTTGTCAAGGTAACATGTCTTACATTTTTAGAAAGGTAAGGAAGGTAAATTAATCTGTTGCTTCCTTACAATTTACAATGTTAAAAAAAAATACAACTGTAAATGCCTTGAAGGTTATTAACAAGTTGCAACTTGTTCTTAATTTTCAATGTATTTCTTTTTCATATTTTTTTTCCGATTGGGGAGAGCAAAACAAACAGAACACAACACAGACAATACACAAAAAACAAAGAAAAATAAATCTCAATAAAATAGTTGGTAAGAAAATGGGAGTTAGTAGAGGCAGCTGTGCCCTTCCTCTAAGATACTACTAATTAGTGTTGTAGTAGTCGAGTCCAGGACTTGGACTAGACTCGAATCCATTGGTGACTTGGACTTGACTTGTATTTGCACTGGATAGGCTACTATGATAAGGTGAATATTAGCAGCACTGGATAGGCTACTATGATAAGGCGAATATTAGCAGCACTGGATAGGCTACTATGATGAGGTGAATATTAGCAGCACTGGATAGGCTACTATGATGAGGTGAATATTAGCAGCACTGGATAGGCTACTATGATGAGGTGAATATTAGCAGCACTGGATAGGCTACTATGATGAGGTGAATATTAGCAGCACTGGATAGGCTACTATGATGAGGTGAATATTAGCAGCACTGGATAGGCTACTATGATGAGGTGAATATTAGCAGCACTGGATAGGCTACTATGATGAGGTGAATATTAGCAGCACTGGATAGGCTACTATGATAAGGCGAATATTAGCAGCACTGGGTGTGCAGAGCTGCGAGATTTCTGTTCTCTAACAGTGGGAAGGACCCACCACACCTGCACACACAGTCTGCATCAGCTGGTGAGCTGCAGGAAGCAAGCAATGAGTTTGGGCAGACAGGCAGGTTGCACTCCTGCTCTTCCTCCGGTCATAGGCATTGTGCATCTTGCTTCCCCGTAAATACCAGCCTACTATTTAGTTTTGCCTGGTTAAGAAATACAAACTGCTTTAGGAAATTGAAAATAGTAGTATTGAGTATTGAATAGTGCAATCTCTCCCCTTGAGTATAGAAAAGTAAGCTCTTTGAAAAGTTGGTCTCGCTCTACCCTCACACTTTCCTCCATGCATCCTATTGTTTGGTTCTGACAAGTCTCCCTTAACTTTTCAAAAGCTAGATCCGGGATAAATTTACTGTATAAGAAAAAGCCCTTTTATAATAAAACCATAGTAAAGTTTGCCATGTGGCATAGGCTACAGTTGAGTAGAGAGGCTCCAGTGTTTATTTGCTAAATTGTAATTATTTCACCCCTATGGACTATTTATTGCCTTACCTCCCTAATCTTACTATATTTGCAATCTTTCTATTGTGTTATTGACTGTACGTTTGTTTATCTCTTGTGTAACTGTGTTGTTTGTGTCGCACTGCTTTGCTTTATCTTGGCCAGGTCGCAGTTGTAAATGAGAACTTGTTCTCAACTGGCCTACCTGGATAAATAAAGGTGTTCTCAACTGGCCTACCTGGATAAATAAAGGTGTTCTCAACTGGCCTACCTGGATAAATAAAGGTGTTCTCAACTGGCCTAGCTGGATAAATAAAGGTGTTCTCAACTGGCCTACCTGGATAAATAAAGGTGTTCTCAACTGGCCTACCTGGATAAATAAAGGTGTTCTCAACTGGCCTACCTGGATAAATAAAGGTGTTCTCAACTGGCCTACCTGGATAAATAAAGGTGTTCTCAACTGGCCTAGCTGGATAAATAAAGGTGTTCTCAACTGGCCTACCTGGATAAATAAAGGTGTTCTCAACTGGCCTACCTGGATAAATAAAGGTGTTCTCAACTGGCCTACCTGGATAAATAAAGGTGTTCTCAACTGGCCTACCTGGATAAATAAAGGTGTTCTCAACTGGCCTACCTGGATAAATAAAGGTGTTCTCAACTGGCCTAGCTGGATAAATAAAGGTGAAATAAAAAAAAAACAGTAATAATAAAAAAGGTGATTTTAGGATTTCCACACATGGTGATTTTTTTTAGCAGGGTTTGAAAAAAATGCATTACAGAAGACATTAGCTGAATATTTTTTAATACCACACAAATGACCAAAATGAGTGGCTACTCACTCACAGGACTGACAAACTGAGATCAATTTGGTCTTGAATTCAAACAAACAATAGCCCAAGCCAATGAAGTGACACATGTATTATACAATATTAGGAGGAAATATATATACAGTACATATGTCATAGGCTACAGTAGGCTACTAAATAAAATGTCCAGTGGCACACTGACTCTCCTAATGATGAAGATGAAGCCATAGGCTACTCATGGTGATGGTCGATGCACTCGTCTCAGGATGAGCTACTTTGAAAAACAGTGCTGCTGTTAGCAAAAATGGGTTCTACAGACAGACTAATCTTGCCTTTTCAGCAATAGTCATTTTTTCTCCAAACTACCTTTTTCCCGCAATTGTATTTTGAAATCTGAAAAAGGCAAACCAACAGCTGCAACCAACCATAGAAATATAATCCATAAATGGCTGTTCCCATTCGAGTCAGGACTGATATCCATTGCTAGTGTGCCTATGAGTTTAAGAGTCAAATTACCAGGGTAAAAGGTTACAAAACCCTTCCATCGATTATATGTCTATGGTCCCAATGCAACAAGCTGTACATTGGATGTGCATGCTGGCTAACCTGCAGCCTTCCTGACTGTAGGCAAACCGGTATGAGACAAAATAAAGGAAACGCTTGAGTAAATGAGGGACACAAAGTACATGTTATGGTGTGGGGTACATTTTCTTTGCATGGTTTAGCACCACTTGTAAAAAATCTATGCCAATGCGCATTGAAGCTATTCTGGCAGTTCTTGGTGGCCCAGACCCCTTTTAAGACACGTTAGGTTAGTGTCTCCTTAATTTTGTCAGATACCTGTATGCGCTTGTGATAAAACTTAATCCACAGATATTCTTTATTAGCTGTTGATCCTCTGTGGCTAAATTATGCTCTCTGGTGTATTTTGAGCATTGAGAGCGGGGTCCTGTGGTTGTTTTTTATTTGTTTTACCTCTTGGGCCACCTATGGGTTTAGGCCCACCCCCTGACTCACACAATTGACCAGTCACATTAATTTGTTAATAAAACTTTAAAGTGTTTTATATAATATCTGCTTGTCGGTGTGTAATTTTTAACATGTTTTAAACAACTAGGATAGTTAGTTACTTTATTCTTCCTGTGAATTCATGTTTTGCAGAAGTGCCCAAAAGTATCTGAAATTAAACTTGTTGTAGACCTTTCAGAATGATGCCCATGACAATCCAAAAACTACAGCTTGATGAAAACAGGTTACTTATGTAAACAAATGACTTTAAAGCAGCGGTTTCCAGTTAATCTGCAAAGGGCCAGTGTGGGTACAAGCTTCCCTCCAACCAGTAAGTCACATCTATGATTCAACAACTTAGTGTTGACTGGAGACTTTGACAAGGTGAATCAGGTGTGTGATGGAATGGTTGAAAGGAATGCTTGGAACCACACTGACCCTTTGTGGATAAGACTGGATACCACTACTTTAAATGTAAACAATGACTGGAAAGATCACATTTCAAAGTGAATGAGACCAATGGGGTGATTTAGACAGCTTGATTGTAGTCATGGTCAGCCAGAAGGGGAGGAACTTGGACAGGTACTGATTTGCGTCCTGCCAAGTTGTTCCTTTGGGCATCCCAGCTTGCTTCATTTGGGCCCTGCCTTGGTGCTGGTCTGGCGTCCACAACTTCTCTCTGCATCTCTGGGTCTGGTTCCTCAAGGTTCCCAACCCCCATGCAGATGTTGTGCAAAACTGCACAAGCACAGATGACCCTCGGCACAAACGTGTGTTGAACTTCCAAGGCCTTGAAGAAGATGCTCCACCAACGTGTCTTCAACATCCCAAAGGTCCTGTCGATGATGCCTTTGAATGCTGCTTGTTGTACCGTTTCTGGAACGCTCCCGGAATGAGGTCATTATAGATGGGCTGTTGCAGGGACAGCCTCCACCGCCTAAGATAAAGTATCCTGCAGGTGGGTACCTTATCTCAGCATACACAGGGCTGTTCTTAATGACATGTGTATCCTGAACTGATCCAGGATAGCCCAAATACATGTCAATCTAACTCCCCTTGCTGTCACAGATTCAGCTTGAAGCTGAATGGAGGAAAACAGCATCCTGTTGACACAATCCTGTGTATCTTGGCCTGTGGGTGCCTTAATGCGCACATGACATGCATAAATTGCTCCAACACACTTGAGGAAAGCCTAGCAAATGTCAACTCCTCGTTTGGGCAACGAAATGCAGCGATGACAGATGTCATGCAACTTCTCTGTGACCTTGTGCACGGCACAGAGAACAGAGGTCTTCAGCACATCAAAGGCACGGGAGACAACACTGTATGAGAGCCCGTGTGCCAACCAAAATCGAATCAAATTTTATTAGTCGCATACACATATTTAGCAGATGTTATTGCAGGTGTAGCTAAATGCTAGTGTTACTAGCTCCAACAGTGTAGTAATATTTAACAATACACAACAATATACACAAATCTAAAAGTAAAAGAATGGAATTAAGAAATATAGAAATATTAGGACAAGCATTAACGGAGTCAGGAGTATAAATATACATAAACTGAACAAAAATATAAACGCAACATGTAAAATCTTGGTCCCATGTATGAAACATGGGACCAAGATTTTACATGTTGCGTTTATATTTGAAATAGCTGAAATAAAAGATCCATGAAAATGTCCATACGCACAGAAAACGTACTTCTCTCAAATTTTGTGGATGAATTTGTTACATCCCTGTTTGTGGGTATTTCTCCATTGCCAAAATAATCCATCCACCTAACAGGTGTGGCATATCAAGAAGCTTATTAATGAGCATGATCATTACACAGGTGTACCTTGTGCTGGGGACAATAAAATGCCACTCTAAAATGTGCAGTTTTGTCACTCAACACAATGCCACAGATGTTTTAAGTTTTGAGAGAGCGTGCAATTGGCATGCTGACAGCAGGAATGTACACCAGAGCTGTTTCCAGTGAATTTAATGTTAATTTCTCTACCATAAGCCGCCTCAAACGTTGTTTTAGAGAATTTGGCAGACTCACATGCCCAGACCACGTGTAACCACGCCGGCCCAGGACCTGCACATACGGCTTCTTCACCGGCAGGATTGTCTAACACCAGCCACCCGGACCGCTGAAGAACCTATGGGCTTGCACAATTGAAGAATTTATTCACAAGTTGTCAGAAATTGTTTCAGGGAAGCTCATCTGTGTGCTCGTCGTCCTCACCAGTGTCTTGACCTGACTGCAGTTTGGCGTCTGACCTGACTGCAGTTCAGTGATCAAATGCTCACCTACGATGGCCACTGGCATGCTGGAGAAGTGAGCTCTTCACAGATGAATCCCGGGTTTCAACTGTACAAGGCAGATGGCAGACAGAGTGTATGGCGACGTGAGGGCGAGTGGTGTGCTGATACCGTTGTACCCCATAGTGGCGGTGGGGTTGAGGTATGGGCAGGCATACGCTACGGACAATGAACACAATTGCATTTTATCGATGGCAATTTGAATGCACAGAGATACCGTGATGAGATCCTGAGGTCCATTGTCGTGCCATTCATGAGCCGCCATCACCTCATGTTTCAGCGTGATAATGCACAGTCCCATGTCACAACGATCTGTACACAATACCTGGAAGCTGAAATTGTCTCAGTTCTTCCATGGCCTGCATACTCACCAGACATGTCACCCATTGAGCTTGTTTGAGATGCTCTGGATCGACATGTACAGCAGCGTATTCCAGTTCCCACCAATATCCAGCAACTTCGCACAGCCATTGAAGAGGAGTGGGACAACATTCCACAGGCCACAATCAACAGCCTGATCAACTCTATGCGAAGGAAATGTGTCGCTCTGCATGAGGCAAATGGTGGTCATCACAGATGCTTATCTGTATTCCCAGTCATGTGAAATTCATAGACATGGGCCTAATTCCTTAGCTTTCATAACTGCCTGTGTCCCTGAAAAGGTGCATATCAGGGGGGCTATTCGATGCTAATGCAGAAAGCCACAGGATGTTTTGTGCTGGTCAAGGGCAGTCAGGTCTGGAGAGAACCAAGGGCTATATCTGTTCCTGGTTAAAAAAAATTTGAATGGGGCATGCTTATTTAAGATGGTGAGGAAGGCAATTTTAAAGAACAACCAGGCATCCTCTACTGACAGGATGAGGTCAAGATCCTTCCAGGTCGATTAGAAAGGCCAGCTCGCTGAAGTGTTTTAGGGAGCGTTTGACAGTGAAGAGGGGTGGACGTTTGATAATTGTGTGAGATTGAGGTTCATCAAGCTTAGATTGTAGGAACACTTTACACGTTGTGTTTATATTTTTTGTTCTGTATAGATTCACTTCGGAGTTTCTAGATTTTGGTTAAACTTCTCCTTTAATAAGAGAGCTAGGTGAGACAACCACATTCCAACTTTTGATATTATTATTGTATTACATTTTTTAGGTTTGTTTCAGGAATTATATATTGAACTGATAAAATTGTGTGTTGTGTGTCAATATTAGATTTCATTTAAATGTATCCATTATGCATGGTGATTCTGTGTGCCTCAGTTAGTAGAGCATGGAGCTTGTAATGCCAGGTTTGTGGGTTTGATTCCCACGGGGACCAGTATGAAGATGTATGCATAAAGTCTCTAAATGACAAAATAATGTCAATTTATAATATCAATGCCAGTTTGAGAAATAAATAGGAATGTGAAAATGATAAATGCATTTTTATTTTCATATCAGTGTGCATGATTCAGAAAATGGAAAATGGTTAATTGAATATTGGAAAATGTAATTCTGGCACGTTTTAGCAAAAAGTTTTTCTCAATACATTGCAGTCAATGGGAAAAGATGAGTGTCACAGGGTTGCCAATTTTCTCAATACATTTTAGTCAATAGGAAAAGATGAGTGTCTCTGGGCTGATGCTTTTCTCCATACACTGCAATCAATGGGAAAAGATGTGTTACAGGGTTGACATTTTTCTTGTTTATCTCATGGCAGTCTCTCTTTCACTCTCTACCTCCTCTTTATCCCCCCTCATTCTCTTCTCTCTCCCTTCCACTTCTTTCACCCCCTCCACCCTGTCTCACCATCCATCTCTCTCCTCTTTCCCACTTCTTCAGTCTCCCCCTCTCTCAAATTAAGGAATTGATCAATTGATTAGGGTTATGTCTAGGGTTGAGGCCCTTACAATACCTCTAGCTTCATGTCCACATCTCAGAGAGAGAGCGAGCGAGAGGGTTGATACAGCAGGACCAACACAAGGTAGCATGACCGGTGAACAGGCTTCAGTTTATGTCAGGAGAGAGTTGACAATGGTAGTGGAGTGAAGTGGTGTAGTGTAAATTCATGTATACTGAGAGACTTGGACAATTATTCAAACAATCATCTTTATTTTATATCGATTAATTATTGCATTAATGAAACTGTCGACCCCACACTCGTGTGTTGCCGAGAGCTTAACCTTACCAAATATTCATGGCTGGTTCCACCCCTCCCATGCAGATTGGTGAGCGTCACAAGCCACTTTGGGTTGATTTGGTGGTTATATGCACCTGGTGTTGTTTAAATCCAAATTCCAGGATGATTAGGAACAAGAAGGGGTTTTGTTCAACTCCTCCAGGCACGCTCTATCTCGGTTAGACCCACCACATCTTGTCTATGGAATGTCAGGCTGTAACTCAATTGTCAGCTCAAGCTCCAGAGGCCTGACTCAGCACCACAGACACAGATGAGAGAGTACTCATCATAGCTATTCGATGCATAAACAGTATTATAACATTCTCTTGTACATTTTCTCTCACAGTGGTCATCACCTCTTAATCAGGGATCAGGAGGGGACTTAGCAGTAAATACAAATAGCCGCTACGCCATCGTAGGTTGGACTACAGGTTTCTCTATGTAGTTAAACTCAGACATCTCAAAATTCATAAAGTCAAACACAGACTGCACATCTCTTCCACTTGACACATCAAAGTAGTCCAAGAAACGTTCCTGAAAAAAGCCCTCATCATCCATATATAAATGACGATAACTGACAACTGCAAACAGACTGGTGACAGACACCATATGCCCCAGAGCAGTAGTGTCACGACTCCCCCGCCTGTTCGGGTGCTGCTCAGCGGTCGTTGTCACCGGCCTACTAGCCGCCACCGATCCCTTTTCTTTTCGGTTAGTTTTGTCTCATTTGTTACACCTGTTCCTGTTTTGTGTGTGCTTGATTTTCTTCCCTATTTAGCGCATGGAACCCACCCCTTTGTTGTGCGGGATTATTTTGATGTTCACGTTGTATCGTTTGGTGTTGTTTGTGCTCTGGACCTAGTTACCCGTTGTTTTGGGTTGGTCAGTGTTTGCGCCCTGCGTGTCGGGCATTTCATTTTGGTGCCGTATTAAAGTGCACTTTTCCCCTGGACCTCTCTGCTCTCGGTGCCTGATTCCTCGCTACACACCTAGCCAGCCGTGACAGAATCCCGCACCTGATAATATGGAATCAGCCGGAGCAGCCACACCTCCTCTCCCATCGATGGAGGAGAGGGTCCTCCATCACACCACCGTTCTTTACCGGATTGGGTCCGCCATGGATCAGATGATGGAGAGGATGGACCGATGGGAGAGGAGTGGCCTTCCCACCTCATTTCCAGGCCCCCCCCCATACCCCTGCTTCAGCATCAGCATCCGGCTCCGGGGCCCTGCGTCTGGCGCTCCCCAGGGAGTATGATGGGACGATGGCTGGATGTACGGGGTTCCTCCTCCAACTGGATTTATACCTAGCTACCGTCCGTCCGACTCCCTCAGGGGAGGTGAGCGTCCTCGTCTCCTGTCTGACAGGGCGAGCCCTGCAGTGGGCCAATGCAGTGTGGAATGGCCCAGACTCGGCGAGGGATCACTACCCCGAGTTCACCTTCCGATTCTGGGCTGTGTTTGATCACCCACCGGAGGGCCGAGCGGCGGGTGAACGGCTGTTCCACCTGCGACAGGAGACGAGGAGCGCGCAGGACTTTGCCCTGGAGTTCCGGACCTTGGCCGCAGGAGCGGGGTGGAACGACAGGGCTTTGATGGACCACTTCCGTTGTAGCCTCAGGGAGGACGTCCACAGGGAGCTAGCGTGTCAGGACACTACTCTCTCATTGGATGAACAAATAGACATGTCCATTCGTCTGGACAACCTGCTGGCTGCCCGCGGGCATCCAGAACGGGCCCAGTTGATTCCACCCCCAGGCCCTCCTGCTCCCATCCTGCTCCCATCCCCATGGAGTTAGGGGAGGCTGCATCGAGGGGGACCGGAGGAGGAGTTTCCTGCTGCACCAGTTGTGGTCAGCGAGGACACACGGCCGATCGGTGCTGGAGGAGCTCATCTGGGAGTCGGGAGGGCAGGCGGAGCACTACTCGTTCACCCCAGGTGAGTCCGCACCAGACTCATCCAGAGCTTCCTGTCGGCCGTATGTTTGTGCTAACCTCTTTCCCTGGGTTTTCTCCCTCTCTACAGCATAAGGCGCTAGTCGATTCAGGCGCAGCTGGGAACTTTATGGATCATGGGCTTGCAGTAAGACTAGGGATTCCCCTGGTGTCGTTAGACCAACCTTTCCCCGTGCACTCCTTAGATAGCCGACCATTATGGTCAGGGAGGCTACGGTGCCACTGGACATTGTAACACAGGGGGGTCATAAGGAACGGATTAGTCTATTCCTTATTGATTCACCTGCGTTTCCAGTGGTGCTGGGAATTCCGTGGCTAGCTCATCACAACCCGATGATTTCATGGAGACAGGGGGCTCTTTGAGGGTGGTCAGAGGAGTGTTCAGGCAGGTGTATAGGAGTTTCCATAGGTGCGACTACGGTGGAGAGTCCAAACCAGGTTTCCACTGTGAGCATTCCCTCTGAATATGCCGATTTGGCTATCGCCTTCTGTAAGAAGAAGGTGACCCAATTACCACCCCATCGTCGAGGGGACTGCGCGATAAACCTTCTGAAGAATGCTGCACTTCCTAGGAGTCACGTGTACCCATTGTCCCAGGAGAAGACAGTGGCTATGGAGACATATGTCACTGAATCTCTGGGGCAGGGGTACTATCGGCCCTCCACGTCACCCGTCTCCTCGAGCTTCTTTTTTGTGAAGAAGAAGGAGGAAGGTCTGCGTCCGTGCATTGATTATAGAGGTCTAAATTCAATCACAGTGGGGTTTAGTTACCCACTACCTCTCATCGCTACAGCGGTGGAATCATTTCACAGGGCGCGTTTCTTCACAAAACTGGGTCTGAGGAGTGCGTATAACCTGGTGCGTATCTGGGGAGGAGATGAGTGGAAAACTGCATTTAGTACTACATCTGGCCATTATGAGTACCTCGTCATGCCATATGGGTTGAAGAATACTCCAGCCGTCTTCCAATCTTTTGTAGATGAGATTCTCTGAGACCTGCATGGGCAGGGAGTGGTAGTGTACATCGATGACATCTTGATCTATTCTGCCACACGCGCTGCACACGTGTCTCTGGTGCGTAAGGTACTTGGGCGACTGCTGGAGCATGACCTGTATGTCAAGGCTGAGAAATGTGTGTTCTCCAAACAAGCTGTTTCCTTCCTGGGTTAACGCATTTCCACCTTCGGGGTGGTGATGGAGTGTGACCGCGTTACTGCCATGCGTAATTGGCCAACTCCAACCACGTAAAAAGAGGTGCAGCGTTTTTTAGGGTTTGCCAATTACTACCGGAGGTTTATCCGGGGTTTTGGTCAGGTGGCTGCTCCCATTACCTCACTGCTGAAGGGAGGACCGGCACACTTGCGTTGGTCAGCAGAGGCGGGCAGAGCTTTCAGTCGTCTGAAGGAGCTGTTCACCAATGCGCCAGTGTTGGCGCATCCAGACCTCTTTAGCGTTCATAGTGGAGGTGGACGCGTCCGAGGCTGGGGTCGGGGCCGTGCTGTCCCAGCGCTCGGGCTTGCTACCAAAGTCCGCCCTTGTGCTTTTTTTTCCGAAGAAGCTCAGTCCGGCGGAGCAAAACTATGACCTGGGGCACTGGGAGTTGTTAGCTATAGTCAAGGCTCTGAAGGTGTGGAGACATTGGCTTGAGGGGGCTAAGCACCCTTTTCTCATCTGGACTGACCATCGTAATCTCGAGTATATCCGGGCAGCAAGGAGAATGAATCCACGTCTGGCTAGATGGGCATGTACTTTGCCCGGTGCTGTCCCGCCTATATGATACAGAGGAGCGGTCCATCGAGCCGACCCTCATCATTCCACCTTCACGTCTCATGGCACCGGTGGTATGGGAGGTGGACGCGGAGATAGAGAGGGCATTACGGTTGGAGCCTGCCCCTCCGCAGTGTCCAGCGGGGGCTCAGAAAGTGCCGCGGGGTGTCCGTGACAGGCTGATTCGTTGGGCTCATACTCTACGCTCCTCTGGTCATCCTGGCATCGGGAGTCTCAGGGGGAGATACTGGTAGCCCACGTTGTCGAAGGACGTGAGGTTTTATGTCTCCTCCTGCTCAGTGTGCGCTCAGAGCAAGGCTCCTCGACATCTGCCTAGAGGGAGGTTACAGCCCCTCCCTGTTCCACAACGGCCGTGGTCACACTTGTCGGTGGACTTCCTCAACGACCTTCCCCTGTCCCAGGGAAGTACCGCGATCCTACCGTCTCACCCCGTTGTCCGGTCTCCCTAAGGCCCTGCAGACTGCGGAGGCTCTGTTTACCCATGTCTTCCGGCACTACGGGGTGCCTGAGGATATCGTCTCTGATCGGGGTCCCCAGTTCACGTCCAGAGTTTGGAGGGCATTTATGGAGAGGCTGGGGGTCTCGGACCGGCCAGGGGAGTGGGCGAGGTATGTTCCTTAGGCAGAGCTCGCTCAGAACTCCCTTCGCCACTCCTAGACTAACATGTCTCCCTTCCAGTGTGTGTTGGGCTACCAGCCGGTCCTGAACCCATGGCATCAGAGCCAGACCGAAGCTCCTGCGGTGGAGGAATGGGTGCAGCGCTCAAAGGACACATGGAAAGCCGTCCAGGAATCGCTGAGACTGGCTGGGGAACGGCAGAAGAAGAGCGCTGACCAGCACCGCAGTGAGGCCCCCATGTTCGCACCGGGGGACCGGGTCTGGCTCTCGACCTGAAACCTGTCCCTCCGCCTGCCCTGCCGGAAGCTGGGGCCGCAGTGTGGGGTCATTTAAAGTCCCGAGGAGGATAAACAAGGTGTGTTATAGGTTACAACTTCCTGCTTACTATCATATTAACCCCTCGTTTCATGTGTCTCTCCTCAGGCCGGTGGTAGCTGGTCCCCTACAAAAAGGTGAGGTGCCTGAGGTCCCTCCGCCCCCTCTGGACATCAGGGGTCCCCGGCGTACACAGTATGTACCATTCTGGACTCGAGACACCGGGTGAGGGGCCTACAGTACCTCGTGGACTGGGAGCGGTACGGCCCGGAGGAGAGGTGCTGGGTACCGGTGGGAGACATTTTGGATCCTTCACTCCTGAGAGACTTCCACCGCCTCCACCCGGATCGCCTGGCGCCTCTTCAGGTGGTGCTCGGCGGTCGTCGTCACCGGCCTACTAGCCGCCACCGATCCCTTTTTCTTTTTGGTTAGTTTTGTTCCTATTTTGTGTGTGCTTGATTTTGTTCCCTATTTAGCGTATGGAATATTCACGTTGTATCGTTTGGTGTTGTTACTGCTCTGGACTTTGTTACCTGTTGTTTTGGGTTGGTCAGTGTTTGCTCCCTACGTGTTGGGCATTTCATTTTGGTGCTGTATTAAAGTGCACTTTTCCCCTGGACCTCTCTGCTGTCTGCGCCTGATTCCTCGCTACACACTACACACCTAGCCAGCCATGACAGGTATGTTAACCTAACTAGGAAAACTCTGGACCTTAAGGTATGACAGTAATTAATCAGTTATAAAAAGGTTTTATATGGGCTATGATTGGACCAGTATTTCCTAATCAGGTCACAGGGTTTTAAAAACTCCTGGCCCTGGGGGATTGGAAACCCTGTCAAACTGCAGCTATTTCTTATATTTAGACGAGATTATGAGGGGGATTCCCTCTACCCAGACACATAGATAACAACTGATAGACAATAGAACTCACAGGGCTGAGCTTTCTTTATGCATGTTTGCATCATGCAGGCCTATGCAACTCTAGTGCTTATAAAATATTTACTCACATCTGTCATCACTATTATGTTGACTGATTAATTCCAGTTAATAATTTTGGATTAAAAACATATAGGCAGCGCCCAATTTTGAATATAAACTAAATTTGCTAACATTCACATTTTCTCCTGACACACAAATGGACTATAAATACATAACGTTACCAATTAGTTTACCCTGACCAGATGGACAGGGCGCATAGGCTGTATGCAGTTGATTAGACTGAAAAATAGTCTCATTTTCATCCCACACAGCATGTCCGATTTCTAATTTTTAGGTGTAGGCTAGGCTGCTGCAACATTTAAGTTTTTGCTTGTGCCTGTCCGGAGTGATTATGTGTTATCATCTTTGCTAAATAAATACCAGAGGAAAGTAGAAAGCCTACTTGAGTGCACAGGAAAAAATTAGCTGCTTCAACCTTTCTCTCAAATCAACATTTTTATGGATGATGCATGGAAGCTATCAAATCATTTGGAATTGTTTGACATCCTAGAAAAGACAGTTGAAAGCTCGATATGTTCAGCAAGTAAAGCGTTGTAACGTGCAATTACCTCTGCAAGCTCCTTATAGTTGCCCTTGTTGGCGAAACCTTCCCTCTCGTCATATCCTCTATCGATGCAGCTTTTTCCCAGAAGCTTGAATCTTATGTGGACATTTATATGCTCCCTGCTTTTGTTTTGCAGTTTAGCTGAACGATCATTGTTCTTCATTTCACTGTACCCACCTTTTCGACCAAGTCTCAGACTTTACAAAAAGCAGGCAAGGCCAGCAATACAGGTGGCTTGATGAAAGGCTCCCTGTTAACCAGCTATACTTTTGATACCAGTTGGTATTGAACACCCTCACCTTTTCATCCTTCTTCATGAAACTGATCTCAGGTAGAGGTTGACCCTCTCTTTTAATTCACACCTTTTCTGTGTACCCCGGAAAATGAAAGCGGTTCTTCAACAAAAAGTCCACAACACTTTCGGCAGCGTTTGCCATTCTACCGTTGATGGAGAAAACTGCACACTCCCGCTGGTAGCTAGCTTTTAAAAATGTTAAATAAATTGCACAAACTGGACACAAAAATAAAGTTCTAAAACCAAGAAAACAATATACAGTATAATATATATCTTCTGTATCCTGTCATTTGAAAAAACAAATTTTAATTGAATAATGTAAAAAAAATGCTCATCTATCACTCTTCACTCTTAATCTCTATCCAACAATGTCACCAAGATTCTCAACACATAGAATCTTCATAATGCTCTGTGGCACAATCCCAATACAACACACTAGGTTAATTCTCTGATCCTGGATGGAGGATGTCCTCCGGAAGTTGTCATAATTACCATGTAGGTCTATGGATGAGGGTGAGGTCTACGAGCCTCCTGGATTTTGAATTGAAGTTAATGTAGCCAGAGGAGGATGGAAGCTAGCTGTCCTCCGGCTACACCATGGTGCTACCCCAGACAGTGCTGTTTAACCTCTTCAACCTATGGGGGCGCTATGTGGATAAAAAAACGTGCCCGTTTTAAGCGCAATATTTTGTCACGAAAAGATGCTCGACTGTGCATATAATTGCCAGCGTTGGAAAGAAAACACTCTGACGTTTTCAAAACTGCAAAGATATTATCTGTGAGTACCCCAGAACTGATCTTACAGGCGAAACCAAGATGAAACTTCAAACAGGAAATGAACAGGATTTTTGACGCTGTGATATGCTGTGAACGTTCATCCAAGATGTCTGCGTTTTTGTAGGCATATCATTGGAAGATTGGCCATAAGAGACTACATTTGCCAGGGGGCCGTCCGGTGTCCTTTGTCTAAGTCGGTGCGTAATTCCCAGTGGCAATCATTGTACCTTGCGTTACAGAAGGAGACTCATACTTCCAGGAACGATACATCATTGAAGAGATATGTGAAAAACACCTTGAGGATTGGTTCTAAACAACGTTTGCCATGTTTCAGTCGATATTATGGAGTTAATTTGGAAAAAGGTTCGGCGTTTGGATAACTGAATTTTCGTTTTTTTTTTGTAGCCAAACGTGACGCACCAAACGGACCGATTTCTCCTGCACAAAAAATCTTTCAGGAAAAACTGAACATTTGCTATCTAACTGAGAGTCTCCTCATTGAAAATATCCAAAGTTCTTCAAAGGTAAATGATTTATTGAATGTTTTTGCTGGTTTTTGTGAAAATGTGGCCTGCTAATGCTAACGCTAAATGCTAATGCTAAATGCTAACGCTAAATGCTAAATGCTAGTTTGCTATGGTAGAGAAGCATATTTTTGAAAATCTGAGATGACAGTGTTGTTAACAAAAGGCTAAGCTTGAGAGCTAGCATATTAATTTCATTTCATTTGCGATTTTCATGAATAGTTAACGTTGCGTTATGGTATTGAGCTTGAGGCTATGATTACGCTACCGGATCCGGCATGGCTCGACGCAAGAAGTTAAGTTACTGTAGACCTTCATTGAAAAACAGTGTATTTTAATCAATTATTTGGTGACATAAGAATATATTTAGTAGAGATGTATTTAAAAAGGATAACTTTAATGTTTCTGATGTTTTTATTTTTAGTAAATTTCACTGAGGAGGATGGTCCTCTCCTTCCTCCTCTCAGGAGCCTCCACTGATGTGTAGGTATGTACTATACGTCAGGACCAAATTGGTGAGATAGGTGGGGGCAAGTCAATGTAATGCTTTGTAGGTTAGCAGTGAAACCTTGAAATCAGCCCTAGCCTTAACAGGAAGCCAGTGTATAGAGGCCCTGAAGTAACCCATATTTTGTTGGTTCTAGTCATGATTTTAGCAGCCATATTTAGCGCCTTATCCGGGTAGCCAGAAGATGAGAGCATTGCAGTAGTTTATTCTTGAAGTGACAAAAGCATGGAATAGCTTTCCTGCGTCATTTTTGGACAAAACGTTTAAGATTTTTGCTATGTTACGAAGATGGAATAAGGCTGCTCTTGAAATATTTTTGATATATTCATCAAAGACAAAAATCAGGGTCCAGAGTAACACTGAGGTCCTTCACAGTTTTGAGGCAACTGTATAACAATCAATATTAATTTTCAGATCAGACAGCATATATCTTTGTTTCTTGGGACCTAGAACTAACATCTCTGTTTTGTCCGAGTTTAAAAGTAAAAGATTTTCCGCCATCCACTTCCTTATGTCTGAAACATAGGCTTCCAGGGTAAGCAATTTTGGGGCTTCACCATGTTTCATCGAAATATACAGCTGTGTGTCATTTTCATAGTTATGCAAGTTGACATTGTGTTTCTGAATAACATCACCAAGAGGTAGCGTATATAGTGAAAAAGATAGTGGTCCTAGAACGTAACCTTTAGGAACACCGAAAATTACCATTGATTTGTCAGAGGACAAACCAGAGGACGAACTGATATCTTTCTGACAGATAAGATCTAAACCGAACAAGAACTTGTCTGCTGAAACCAATTACAGTTTCCAATCTCTCCAAAAGAATGTGGTGATCGATGGTGTCGAAAGTCTAGGAGAGAGAGAATAAAGTCGATGGCAAGGGTCAAAATGTGGATTTATAACCCTATGTCCGGATGAGGGGGGGGGTGTTTGAACATTTCAAAGAGGGTGACCCCACACCCACCCTATTTTATTGCCCTTAGGGTTGTTGTCTATGAAGTAGGAACAAAACATCCGGCCTCAGAACACCAAGCAAGATTTAAAAAATATACATGGATTTTGTGATCAGTGGCAAAGCAGTGATGACTGTAACAACGGAAGCAGGACCTCGGCTGAAACATAGAGAAAGGGCCAAATATAAAGCCACAATATACGATGCGCCAAAAAAGCGGTTTCTAAGTGTGTATAGAACCCAAATACCGCCCGCGACTGTGCTGAAAGATCAAGTGATGAGGTCTAATGGACAGCAATGGGGTATCAGTTTGATTACCTGGTCTGTAGAGTGAAGCTCTATACGGTAGCCGAAGGAGAAGAATATACAGACCAGACTTTAGGAGTGGACTATGGGCTTGAAGACTGGCCGGTTTTTCGCAAGGTTGTGTGTCCCGAACTGAGAGTTATCATAATAAAGGGGTATAGCTTGTTCACGGGCTACGAGACCCGTTGGCAAGGTACCCCTGACTAATCAGGAAAGAATGGACTTCCATGTGGATGCGTGGAGTTCTATATCAGTAACGAGGAATCCCGCAACCAAAACATTCATGATTTTAGGTTGCACATGCTTATTCCTTTTAAAAGTTGGGATCTAATGGAATTGAAAATGTTAAAGTTATTGGACGCTCTTTTTGTACAGAGCCAACAGCGGCAGAGCATTGTTCATCTAAGGAACTGCATAATATACACGAATCCTGAGGATTATGTTTCAAAGGAACATCCAAGAAGGTACATCCTCAGAAGGGTCAGCCCCCGAAGAAAACTAAGTATGTGGCTGCGTTAACCACGCCCTGATACCCAAAGGACTGGTTCAACAATAAAAGGAGGGCCCTTAAAGCCTCCGGTTCTTCATTTCAGCATATACCATGGATATTCATACAACATACCAGGACTCCGATACGTCATGGAGGCCAGACCCTAAGGACTCTCTGCCTCACAGCCCACCATTCTACTCCCCCCAGGCAAGACCCACGACACCCCCTACATGTACACAGCCTGAGGATGTATTTGATTGGGTGGTCAGTACTATTTTTGTGGACACCATCAAGGCCTCTGTAGCCACACTTTTAGACGTGGTGATTGGAGAGTATGTAAGAGAAAAATGCATCGGTTGTGAGATCAATCACCCCAGCCAGCGCCGTCATCTGTGCCTATACCAGCCCCCAAGATACTACTTCTTCAACCATATTGAGGAGCTGGTGAAAAGACTGTGGTCCTGCAGGTTTATACCTTCGCTGGTCAGGGCCCTGGAGTCTATGGGTCTTGTGCCGTCTATTCCCAGAGGTTACGGGGTAACCGAGGCTTTCCTACATGAACTGAAGGAGGCGATCTACATTCAAGAGAAACTCAAAGAAATACGACACACCCTGTTGGACGACAACAAATACAAGGAAGCTGTGGTGGCTGATGTGATGACTTTCTGGCTCAATAAACCCCAAGAGACAGAGTGACAATACATATTTGTTACAGTGCCTTGTGAAAGTATTCGGCCCCATTTAACTTTGTGACCTTTTGCCAAATTTCAGGCTTCAAACATAAAGATATAAAACTGTATTTTTTTGTGAAGAATCAACAACAAGTGGGACACAATCATGAAGTGGAACGAAATTTATTGGATATTTCTAACTTTTTTAACAAATCAAAAACTGAAAAATTGGCCGTGCAAAATTATTCAGCCCCTTTACTTTCAGTGCAGCAAACTCTCTCCAGAAGTTCAGTGAGGATCTCTGAATGATCCAATGTTGACCTAAATGACTAATGATGATAAATACAATCCACCTGTGTGTAATCAAGTCTCCGTATAAATGCACCTGCACTGTGATAGTCTCAGAGGTTTGTTAAAAGCGCAGAGAGCATCATGAAGAACAAGGAACACACCAGGCAGGTCCGAGATACTGTTGTGAAGAAGTTTAAAGCCGGATTTGGATACAAAAAGATTTCCCAAGCTTTAAACATCCCAAGGAGCACTGTGCAATCGATAATATTGAAATGGAAGGAGTATCAGACCACTGCAAATCTACCAAGACCTGGCCGTCCCTCTAAACTTTCAGCTCATACAAGGAGAAGACTGATCAGAGATACAGCCAAGAGGCCCATGATCACTCTGGATGAACTGCAGAGATCTACAGCTGAGGTGGGAGACTCTGTCCATAGGACAACAATCAGTCGTATATTGCACACATCTGGCCTTTATGAAGAGTGGCAAGAAGAAAGCCATTTCTTAAAGATATCCATAAAAAGTGTCGTTTAAAGTTTGCCACAAGCCACCTGGGAGACACACCAAACATGTGGAAGAAGGTGCTCTGGTCAGATGAAACCAAAATTGAAATTTTTGGCAACAATGCAAAATGTTATGTTTGGCGTAAAAGCAACACAGCTCATCACCCTGAACACACCATCCCCACTGTCAAACATGGTGGTGGCAGCATCATGGTTTGGGCCTGCTTTTCTTCAGCAGGGACAGGGAAGATGATTAAAATTGATGGGAAGATGGATGGAGCCAAATACAGGACCATTCTGGAAGAAAACCTGATGGAGTCTGCAAAAGACCTGAGACTGGGACGGAGATTTGTCTTCCAACAAGACAATGATCCAAAACATAAAGCAAAATCTACAATGGAATGGTTCAAAAATAAACATATCCAGGTGTTAGAATGGCCAAGTCAAAGTCCAGACCTGAATCCAATCGAGAATCTGTGGAAAGAACTGAAAACTGCTGTTCACAAATGCTCTCCATCCAACCTCACTGAGCTCGAGCTGTTTTGCAAGGAGGAATGGGAAAAAATGTCAGTCTCTCGATGTGCAAAACTGATAGAGACATACCCCAAGCGACTTACAGCTGTAATCGCAGCAAAAGGTGGCGCTACAAAGTATTAACTTAAGGGGGCTGAATAATTTTGCACGCCCAATTTTTCAGTTTTTGATTTGTTAAAAAAGTTTGAAATATCCAATAAATGTCGTTCCACTTCATGATTGTGTCCCACTTGTTGTTGATTCTTCACAAAAAAATACAGTTTTATATCTTTATGTTTGAAGCCTGAAATGTGGCAAAAGGTCGCAAAGTTCAAGGGGGCCGAATACTTTCACAAGGCACTGTATTTAGATGTAAAGCAATGGGCAACTATATGCATACGATGTTTGAGAGAACTTACAAATGTTATGCATCAAATTATTGAAAATAAAGTGAACAATGTATCGTTCTACACAACACACAATGCCTGGGCTAACGTAGAGCGTGTGCGAAGAATGGAGCAAATCATGAATCATGTACGACATACGGGCGAGTGTCTACAATGGACACAACTGGTATCCTGTCTTGTGGATGATTCTGAAGAACTAGAAACAACTTTGTCTAAGATTTTACTGTATTTGTTTGAAACACCATTTAATTGTAACATGTATCATATTTGTTGTTTATTTACTTATATAGCGGATGTGTGTGTTTTAAAAATTCAGCGACACAACCTGTAAATCTAAACCAAATATACAGTATATACGGTGTTGTATGCTGGGATCGTTGAGAAAACAGGGACAAGTATCCTGCAACGAATCCTAAATTGTCTGTATACGTAATACTTTGTTTGCAAAAACCCCCAATAATAATTCAAAATGAAAATGAAATGTTGTCGTTATTTGAAAGTGGCTCATTAACGTTACTGTACATCAGAGTTGCAAGAAGGATAGATGTTGAAAAACATTTATTATAACCCCTCTAACCTCGGTTCTTATGGGGGTAAGGAGCATTTACAGAGAGCTATAGCCGAAGAAACAGGTAGTCGGTTAAGCGCTGCTAAAGTGAATGAGTGGTTAGCCGAGCAGGATGCTCATACTCTACATAAACCTGTACGAAAACAATTTCCAAGAAATATAGTTTTTTCTACTCATCCCTTGTCACAATTCCAGGCGGATCTATGTGACATGCAGGCCCTTGCAGATAATAATGATGCTAACGGTTATAGATATTTTCTCTAAAATAGCATTTGTAAGGGTCTTAAAAACTAAGAGCGGGGCAGAGGTGACCCAGTGTGTATATCCAAGTTGAGGGGTGTTTTTGACAAAAAATATGAGCAAGGTTACAGCAATGAGGTGGTCACAGTTACCCAATGTCTACCGCGCATACCCCCGGTCTACAAGGTAAAATATTATGACGGGGAGCTTATAGAGGGATCTTTTTATGAGAAGGAATTACAGAAGGTACAGTTGGGTAAAGACAAAGTCTTTCATGTGGAGGAGATTCTAGATCAAAAGAGAGAAAAGGGTAAAAAAATGTGGTCCGGGTGCTGGTCCACTGGAAAAACTGGCCCCAAAAGTTCAACAGTTGGGTATTAGAGCACGATGTGGTGGAGGCATCGGGGGTTAAACTAATAAGCACACAAAGTATTGTATTTCTCGTCTATATTGAATACATCATTTAAACATTCACAGTGTAGGTTGGAAAAAATATTTGAACCCCTAGGCTAATTAATTTTCCAAAAGCTAATTGGAGTCAGCTAACCTGAAGTTCAATCAATGAGACGAGATTGGAGATGTTGGTTAGAACTGCACTGCCCTATAAAAAACAATTTGAGTTTGCTATTCACAAGAAGCATTGCCTGATGTGAACCATGCCTCGAACATAAGAGATATCAGAAAACCTAAGATTAAGAACTTTTTACTTGCATAAAGCTGGAAAGGGTTACAAAATAATTGATGGTTATCAGTCCACGGAAAGAAAAATTGTCTATAAATGGAGAAAGTTCATGACTTTTGCATGGCCGTCCTGCGAAGATGACTGCAAGAGCACAGTGCAGAATGCTCAAAGAGGTTAAGAAGAATCCTAGAGTGTTACGTGGGGGTGGAAAAAGAAAACCCAAGAGCAAACTCAGACAAGGAGACTGGGATGAAGTATTAGTATATTTTGTATATTTTTATTGAAACACAGGGAAGATGGAGTGCAGGTCAGGGGAAGCTTGGGCGGATTGCTGGAAACCAGGTGTGGAGGCTGAGGCTGGAGCGAGAGGGGTTGAGACAGGGTAAGCCGGTCCGGAGGGGTATCCAAGGTAGTCGTAGAGTGGGGAATCCAGGACAGAGTAGCAGGATGACGAGACGTGGAACTGGAGACAGGGACCAGAGTCAGAGTGGGCAGTACTGTAGTGGAGATGAAAACAGCATCAGGCAAGGAAAACAGGCACAACAGGATCTGAATAGAACAAACGGCTAGAACCACAGACTGACTGAGGAGAGATTACGATCTTGCAGCGTGGAAGTGGCAGGGCTGAGTATTTGTAGAGGTCTTGATTATGAAACAGATTGCAGCTGGTGGGGATCTGACTCCAGCACACCTGTCTCCGCCCACGCAATCACACAGAGAGAGAGAGAGAGGGGGTGGGAAGGGGGAGTGGCGGCAGGTCAAGGAGACACAGGATGAGCATTAGAGGGCATTGCTGGAGCAGATGTGACATAGAGTGTCAGCTAAAGACTTACAGAAATCTCTGGAACATGCTAACATATCTGTTGACGAGTCTACATTACGTAAAACACTAAACAAGAATGGTGTTGATGGGAGGACACCATGGAAGAAGCCACTGCTGTCCAAAAAAAAACCTTGCTGCACATCTGAAATTCGCAAAAGAGCACCTGGATGTTCTACAGCGCTTCCAGCAAAATATTCTGTGCACAGATGAAACTAAAGTTGAGTTGTTTGGAAAGAACTTGCAACACTATGTGTGGAGAAAAAAAGGCACACCAACATCAAAACCCTATCCAATGGTAAATTATGGTGGAGGGAGCATCATGGTTTGGGGCTGCTTTGCTGCCTCAGGGCCTGGACCGCTTGCTATCATCGACAGAAAAATGAATTCCCAAGTTAATCAAGCCATTTTGCAGGATAATTTTGGGTGATGCAACAGGACATCGACCCAAAACACAGAAGAAAATACGCCTTATGGAGTTGCCAAGTCAGAGGTCCTGACCTCAACCAGAGTTAAAATGCTGTGGCTTTACCTCGAGAGCGGTTCACACCAGACATCCAAAGAATATTGCTGAACTGAAACAGTTTTGTAAAAATGAATGGTCCAAAATTCCTCCCGACCGTTGTGCAGGTCTGATCCGCAACTACAGAAAATATTTGGTTGAGTTTATTGCTGCCAAAGGAGGGTCAACCAGTTATTAAATACAAGGGTTCACATATTTTTACCACCCTACTCTGTGAATGTTTACACAGTGTGTTCAATAAAGAGATAAACGTATAATTGTTTGTGTGTTATTAGGGATAGGCATCCCGCTAGCGGGACACCTGTCGACAAATCCGGTGAAATTGGAGGGCAAGCAATTCAAATAAATTATCGTAATATTAAACATTCATGAACATACAAGCATATTATATAATTTAAAAGCTTAAATTCTTAAACCTAACTGCATTGTTCAATTTACAATAGGCTTTACAACGAAAGCATACCATACGATTGTCTGAGGACGGCGCCCCAGATCAACATATTTTTCAACCAGCACAAGGCTTCACAAAATCACAAATAGCGATTAAATAAAACACTTTCTTTTGAAAATCTTCCTCTGTTATCCCAAGGGTCCCAGCTACAACATGAATGGTCGTTTTGTTAGATAAAATCCTTCTTTATATCCCAAAGTCAGTTTAGTTGGCGCCATCGATTCCAGTAATACACTCGTTCAACACACAGACAAAGGAGTCCAAAAAGCTGCCGCTAAACTTTGTCCCAACAAGTCATACGAAGTTTCTATTAATCCTCAGGTACTCTAAAATGTAAATAAACTGTAACATTTCATACAGAAAGTAGTATGTTCAATAGGAAATTAAAATTAGTAGGCGTGTGCCCTCTTCACAGCGCACCGAAAGACTGATATTGTTCCGGTGCTCTCTTCACAAAAACTTTTTCAAGAAACAAGCCTGAAACCTTGAATGAAGACTGACATCTAGTGGAAGCCATAGGAATTGCAATCTGGGAGACGGAATTACATAGGAACAATAGGTTTCCATTATAAGAGCCTGGGACCTAAAAAAAAATTGAAGTTGGTTTTTCTTTGGACTTTCACCTGCCATATCAGTTCTGTTATACTCAGACATTATTTTAACAGTTTTAGAAACGTCAAAGTGTTTTTTATCCAATGCTACCAATTCTATGCATATCCTGGCTTCTGGGCCTGAGTAACAGGCAGTTTACTTTGGGCACATCAGTCAGGTGGAAATTCAGGAAACTGGACCCTATCCCTAACAATTTTAAGCGGACTGTGTTTGTCTATTGTTATGACTAAGAAGATCAGATGACATTTTATGAACAATTTATGCAGGAATCCAGGTAATTCCAAAGGGTTCACATACTTTTTCTTGCCACTGTAACTGTAATTGTAGCTGTCTGATTCTCAAGACCCAGCCAAACAAATGTAGAATAACATTTTACACACAGTGTACTCTCAAAAAGCACGGTGCATCAATGCTTCCCGGATTCTCAACCTCTATGGAGGTGGCCTGGATCGTGGCGAGCTGCAGGTATTTTAACCTGTTGTTTGTTGCTTCAATCAGGCTGAAATCGTTAGACAGGATTTTCAGCTGGTCGGTTTTGCATTCTGCCTTGTTGGCATTCATTTTAGTAAAGCTTTCCCATTTTAGTAAGGCTCGTGTACAAAAGCAGGTTGGCATAGCTTAAATGTTTGATCCATTTTTGTTATCATATTAACTCTATTTCAAGGTTGTGTGTATCGTTTCAGTATAAACAATGCATGCACTTTGAATTTATAGTAACTTTGTGTAAATAAATAGGCTACAATGCCTCATACACACACACACGCACATTGATTATTGATCAGGCTGTATGAGAAGACTGTATGAAGAGAGATTTAGACATGGACTACAACTGAATAGTTCTATTTCATGTCACTTATATAAATAACTTATAATTTACAGGAATTAGTTTGGGGTTGAGGGTACACAATCCTTTTGCCCTCGCTGGCGCTGCAGACGGCTATATCTGCCCTCTATTACAGAACTATTAAAGGCCCAGTGCACTACTTTTGTGATTTAAAAAATTATATTTAACACCATCAAGTTTTGCCAAATATTGTTAACTGTGCTGTGATGTTTCACAAAAGTTCTGAACCTTTCTATTCTCATAGTTTCTCAATATTAAAAATTAAAGACAAACATTTTTCTAAAAGTATTATATCATTGATCGATAGACTATGACTTCAAATCACCCAGCAGTGCTATTTGCAGAGTTAGCTCCAGGTAAATATTGCAATTCTTCAGCCATTCCTGACCCTGTGACCAAAAACAAGCTACAAATGGACAGTACCAAAACAAATTATCTAATGATTCTGCCTCTTCTGCAAAATCTGCAGACCTGGAAGGTTCTATCCCACATATAAATAACATTCATGGTTGCAAGAATTTTGAATAATAATTTAAATGTAACAATTCTAAACTTTCAATCTGGCGTCGTTTTGTGTATCAGTTAATAAACCATGTGCCATGGAATCGCTACATTGAAAATCTCTTCCCAACTATTTTGCAATCTATATGGCACAGCTGTACATTTGTTGGTCTTTAAATGTAACTGGTATAATTGCTTATTTATCACAATTTTCTTTAACAAATTTTGGCCAACAGACAAGTTCCTTACCTTTTCTCCCTTCCACTTGGCTTGCAATTAGTTGGTTGTAATTTTGTGTAAAGAATACATTTCCATATATTTCCGTTAGCTGCATCCGTGACATAACTCCAGCAGTCCTATTTATGATATAATTTACAAATATTATACCTTTTTTTGATAAATTAGCATATTTGAGTTGAACCATAGTATTTGTTGTATTATTTGTTTTTTCTTTCCCATGTGTCACACCCTGATCATAGTTTGCTTTGTATGTTTCTATGTTTTGTTTGGTCAGGGTGTGATCTGAGTGGGCATTCTATGTTGTGTGTCTAGTTTGTCTGTTTCTGTGTTTGGCCTGATATGGTTCTCAATCAGAGGCAGGTGTTAGTCATTGTCTCTGATTGGGATCCATATTTAGGTAGCCTGTTTGGTGTTGGGTTTTGTGGGTGATTGTTCCTGTCTCTGTGTTTGCACCAGATAGGGCTGTTTTGGTTCTTCACATGTCTTGGTTTTGTTAGTCTATTCATGTATAGTTTCTTTATTAAAGATCCATGAATAATAACCACGCTGCGTTTTGGTCCGCCTCTCCTTCGACACAAGAAAACCGTTACACCAGGGGATTAAACTGCAATTGCAACCAACTTTCTATGGCTTGTTTTAAAAATAGCTATATTTTGGAAATGATTTCATTTTCAATAACTGAAAGTGTGAGGTTGTAGTCTGAATAAAGGGAAAATGTTATTCTTGAACATGGGGTAGAGTCACGCCCTGACCATAGAAAGCTTTTCATTCTCTATGTTGGTTAGGTCGGGGTGTGACTAGGGTGGGTCATCTAGGTGATTTATATTCTATGTTGGCCTGGTATGGTTCCCAATCAGAGGCAGCTGTTTATCGTTGTTTCTGATTGGGGATCATATTTAGGCAGCCATTTCCCCTTTGTGTTTTGTGGGATCTTGTCTGTGTATCGTTGCCTGTGAGCACTACCTGAGCTTCACGTTTCATTTTGCGTTTTCTTAGTTTCTTTGAGTTTCACTACCTAATAAAGAGGATGGAACCATACCATGCTGCATCTTGGTCCACTCATTATAACCATCGTGACAGGGTGTGACATTCTTACTAAGTTGCTAGAGAACCAGTTCGGATTTAAGTATAACTTTTGTATGCCTGAAGCCTTTAGTGAGAGGTCTAATGCTGTAATATTGAATCATTTCTGCCCTTCCAAATTCATATTCATTATATATATAGTCCCATTTAATTTTGTCTGGCTTGAAGCGTTCCAAATAAAATTGAATATTTGTTGCTAATATAATTTAAAAATCAAGTCACTAGGTGTAAGCAAAGCTAAAAGCAAATAGGTCAACTGGGATATGACTAAAGAGTTAATCAGGGGGATTTTCCCACAAATTCATTTCAATGGTAGCAAGATCTTATTTATTTTGTATTGTAGTGAGATCATTTATTTTTTTCGGGATATGAAAACCGAGTTTCTCTTCCTCACCGTCTGACCATTTTATTAGTAAACTACACGGTAATGTAAAAGTTGTATTTTTTTGTGATCCAATACATAATATACCGTAGTACAATTAGCATAATTTGTTTGTAATCCAGAGAGGTTAGAACAAGTATCTAGATCCTCTGAGGCTGTGGAGGGATCCCCATTGTGGATTTAAATGAAAACATGAATCATCAGTTTACATTGACAACTTTGTTTTTAAACCCTGGATTTCTAGCCCCCTTAATATTATTGTTGGATCTGATTTTAATAGCTAACATTTCGATAGATATGCTGATATAGTGGACAACCCGGTTTTACTCCACTTGACAGTTTAATACTTCCTGTAGCCATTATTTACTATTTTACACCTAGGGTTACTATATATAACTTTAACCCATTGTATAAGAGATTATATTTAAATGCCAGGCATAATTTATCAAAAGCCTTTTCAAAGTCTGCTATTAATACCAGGCCTAGTTTCCCAGATTTTTCATAGTGTTCTATTGTTTCCAGTACTTGTCTTATATTATATACAATGTATGTATGCCATCCAGGGCTGGAGTTTTCCCGGACTTAAAGGCTTCAATTGCATCACAAAGTTCATCCTATGGCCTCCCGAGTGGTGCAGCGGTCTAAGGCACTGTTTCGCAGTGCTAGCTGTGCCACCAGAGATTCTGGGTTTGAGCCCAGGGTCTGTCGCAGCCTGCTGCGACCGGGAGGTCCATGGGGCGACGCACAATTGGCCCAGTGTCGTCCGGGTTTGGCCAGCAGGAATATCCTTGTCTCATTGCGCACTAGCAACTCCTGTGCACGCTGACCATGTAGCCAGGTGTATGGTGTTTCCTCCGACACATTGGTGCGGCTGGCTTCCGGGTTAGATGTGCAGTGTGGTTGGGTTGTGGCTCTCGACCTTCGCCTCTCCCGAGTTCGTACGGGAGTGCAGCGATGAGACGAGACTGTAACTACTACCAATTGGATACCATGAAATTGGGGAGAAAAAAGGGCTGAAAAAGCCTCTACATGAGTCTTTCTGTACAGCTGTTAATTTGACCTTATTTATAGAATACAAATTCACTTCGATTAGTGGAGATGGAGGAGACAAACTAAAATATATGCTTGAAGTACATTGCTTCCTCTTTCAAAATATTGTTTGGTGAATCATGGGTGATCATGAGCATTTCTATGTTGAAGATGAAAAAATAATTTGGTGCATTTTCCCCTATGTTCCATTCAGTTCACTTAATGTACATTATATATTACACTTCTTTCTTGAATAGTTTATTTCTTTGAACTTATACTGTGCCTCTATGGTACAGTCCTTATTGCTATCTATCTGTACTGTTAGTTCTATTTCCTTTGTTAATATGAACTCTGACAAAAATTGCTTTTGTTTTAAAGATGACTATTGAATTGCATGGCCTCTAAAGACACATTTATAAGTGTCCCATACAATAAGGGGATCTGTTGTACCTATGTTATGTCAGAAAAAGTCAGTTATAAACTCTTCTGTCCTAGTTAAAAACAAATTATCATCCAATAGACTTTGATAAAATGTCCAACATCCTCGCCCACGTGGAAATTCTGTAAGGGTAACGTATATGCCATTTATTTGATGCTCCGACCGCATTTTGTCCCCTATCAAAACTTTTTTGTTACTTTTGGTGCCATTGTCAGGTTTCAGGTAAGACCCAAGTGCAGACTGTGTTGAAGTAACAATGTTTATTGCAACAACAGGGGCAGGCAAATGACCTGTCAAGGCAGGCAGGGGTCAATAATCCAGAGTAGTGGCAAAAGTACAGGACAGCAGGCAGGCTCAGGTGCAGATAGAGTGGACAAGCAGGCGGGCTCAGAGTCAGGACAGGCAAGGGTAAAAACTAGGAGGATGAGAAAAAGAGACTGGAGAAAAACAGGAGCTGAGAAAATGCTGGTTGACTTGAACAAACAAGACAAACTAGCACAGACCGACAGAAAATACAGGTATAATTACCCAGGGGATAAGTGGGGAAGATGAGTGAGTGACACCTGGATGGGGGTGGAGACAAGCACAAGGACAGGTGAAACAGATCAGGGTGTGACAGCAAGAGAGAATGACATAAGAAAGTAGTCAAGATGACTAGCTTGATTGAGCCTCTGCCATGTATATCTCACTAGGTCAGGATATATAAGCCTCCATATATCCACTAGTTTCAATATATCCATGATATTTGTGATTTCCTTAAGTACATGAGGGTGATAGTTTGTAGTTTGATTGAGGTATTTAAAACTGTATTATATATATTTTTAAAGAAGCACAGGTCAAAATGATTTTGACCATATAGATTAAGGAGCCAAATCTGTTCATGGTCCAATAACATATTTTAAATAAATCAAATCAAATGTTATGTCACATACACGTGTTACAGATGTTATTGCAGGTGTAGCGAAATGCTTGTAAATAATAGATATACCTTACAGATCTGTTTGAACAAGTTGCATATTCAAATCAAAATGGTTGTTAATTAATTAATATTATCACCCTTTTTGAGTTTCTTAGCCCATGGGAGAATTATATTTCGCCCCACCAGGGCGAATGACTTACCTGTAAACAATATATATTATGTTCCTTCTCTTTTAGCCAGGTAAATACTGATAGTCTTTTCTTATTATCTGCTAAGCCATTACAATTATAACTGCCTATACTTATTTCACCATTTACCATAATGAGATTGAAGTTTCAATTATATTTATCATAAAATATGTTTGTAAACTTACCATTAAAAAGTACCATAATGACTGAGTGTCCATATAGCTGTAACATGATATTTCCATCACTATTTAATTAAGTAAACCTCCAATTGTTCTCCACTATTCCAACTGCTACAACCTCCCTTCATCCCAAGTTGGGTTGTCATCCCAGTGACTGGCAGACTCCCCCTGGATCCTAGGGCCTTTGAGAGATTTGGACACATCCTTTAAAAAGAGCACACAGTGCCACCCACAGAGAAGAAGCAGATCAGGGGTGGTCAGCCAAAAACATTTCCAAAACCCTCACCTCGATTGTATAATAAATAGATATTTAAAAGATATACAATACCAGTCAAAAGTTTGGACACACCTACTCATTAAAGGGTTTTTCTTTATTTTTACTATTTTCTACATTGTAGAATAATAGTGAAGACATCAAAACTATGAAATAACACATATGGAATCAAAAATGCGTTGAACAAATATATATTTTATATTTGAGATTCTTCAAAGTAGCCACCCTTTGCCTTGATGACAGCTTTGCACACTCTTGGCATTCTCTCAACCTGCATAATGAGGTACAGTAGTCACCGGGAATGCATTTCAATGAACCTTTCTAGTGCAGGCGGAACCCCTCGACAACATTCTGCTGAAAAGGCAGTGTGCAAAATTCAAAAATATTTTTTCGAAATATGTAACTTTCAAACATGAACAAATATAATATAGTAAATGACAAATAAACATCTTGTTAATCTACCCATCGTGTCCGATTAAAAAAATGCTTTACAGCGAAAGCACCACATATGATTATGGTAGGTCATAGCCAAATCAAAAACACACAGCCATTTTTCCAGTCAAAAATAGGAGTCACAAAAAGCAGAAATATAGATCAAATGAATCAATAACCTTTGATGATCTTCATCAAATGACACTCATAGGACATCATGTTACACAATACATGTATGTTTTGTTCGATAATGGGCATATTTATATCCAAAAATCTGTTTACATTGGCGCCTTACGTGCAATAATGTTTTGATTCCAAAACATCCGGTGATTTTGCAGAAATACTCATAATAAACATTGATAAAAGATACAAGTGTTATTCACAGAATTAAAGATAGACTTCTCCTTAATGCAACCGCTGTGTCAGATTTCAAAAAAACTTTACGGAAAAAGCATAATCTGATAACGGCGCTCAGAACCCAAAACAGCCAGAGGAATATCCGCCATTTTGGAGTCAACAAAGTTAGAAACAACACCATATATATTCACTTACCTTTGATGATCTTCATCAGAAGGCACTCCCAGGAATCGCAGGTCGACAATAAATGACTGATTTGTTCCATAAAGTTCCATAAAGTCTGTAATTTATGTCCAAATAGCCACTTGTTGTTAGCGTGTTCAGCCCAGTAATCCATTTTAATGAGGCGCAGGCACTTCATCCAGACAAAAACTCGAAAAGTTCCGTTACAGTCCTTTAGAAACATGTCAAACGATGTATGGAATCAATCTTTAGGATGTTTTTAACATAAAACATCTAATGTTCCAACTGGAGAATTCCTTTGTCTTCAGAAAAGCACTGGAACAAGAGGTAACTCTGTCGGGAGCGTGCCTTGTTAAAATATCATTTGTGGAATTTCTTTCCTTCTTAATGCCTTTGAGCCAATCAGTTGTGTTGTGACAAGGTAGGGGTTATACATAGAAGATAGCCCTATTTGGTAAAAGACCAAGTCCATATTATGGCAATAACAGCTCAAATAAGCAAAGAGAAACATGAGTGACATGAAGGTCAGTCAATACGGAACATTTCAAGCACTTTTAAAGTTTCTTCAAGTGCAGTCGCAAAAACCATCAAGCGCTATGATGAAACTGGCTCTCATGAGGACAGCCACAGGAAAGGAAGACCCAGAGTCACCTCTGCTGCAGGGGATAGGTTCATTAGAGTTACCAGCCTCAGAAATTGCAGCCCAAAGAAATGCTTCTCAGAGTTCAAGTAACAGACACATCTCAACATCAACTGTTCAGAGGAGACTGTGTGAATCAGGCCTTCCTGGTCTAATTGCTGCAAAGAAACCACTACTAAAGGACATCAATAAGAAGAAGAGACGTGCTTGGGCCAAGGAATACGAGCAGTGGACATTAGACCGGTGAAAATCTGTCCTTGGGTCTGATGAGTAAAAATGTGAGATTTTTGGTTCCAACCGCCAGATTCTTGTGAGACACAGAGTAGGTGAACGGATCACCACATGTGTGGTTTCCACCGTGTGATGGTGTAGGGGTGCTTTGCTGGTGACACCGTCTGGGATTTTTTTAGAATTCAAGGCACACTTAACCAGCATGGCTACCTATCTTGACACAAGGAGAGACCCATATGCAGACACAGGAGGCAGATGGTTGGAGTTTAAGATGTTTAATAAATCCAAAGGGAGTAGGCAAGAGAATGCAAAAGGACAAAACCAGTTCAGGAGGTACCAAAGGGCAGGCAGGCTCGAGGTCAGGGCAGGCAGAAATGTCAGGCAGGCGGGCATGGAGTCCAGAAAACAGGCAAGGGTCAGAACCAAGAGCACTAGCAAAAGGAGAAAAGGCAAAGCAGGAAAACGGGATAAAACGTTGGTAGGCTGGCACAGCGAGACAATAACGAGGACAGGTGAAACAGATCAGGGTGTGACAGCTACCAAAGTATTCTGCAGCGATACGCCATCCCATCTGGTTTGCGCTTAGTGGGACTATGATTGGTTTTTAAACAGAACAATGACCCAACACACCTCCAGGCTGTTTAACCTCTCTAGGGTACATGAGAAGGTAGCGTCCCACCTAGTCAACAGCCAGTGAAACTGCAGGGCGCCAAATTCAAAACAACAGAAATCCCATAACTAAAATTCCTCAAATATACATGTATTTTACACCATTTTAAAGATACACTGGTTGTAAATCCAGCCACAGTGTCCGATTTCAAGAAGGCTTTACGACGAAAGCAAACCAAACGATTATATTAGGTGAGTGCCTATTCACAGAATAACACAGCCATTTTTCCAGCCAAAGAGAGGATTCACAAAAAGCAGAAATATAGATAGAATTAATCACTAACCTTTGATGCTCTTCATCAGATGACACTCATAGGACTTCATGTTACACAATACATGTATGTTTTGTTCTGTAAAGTTCATATTTATATCCAAAAATCTGAGTTTACATTGGCGCCTTACGTTCAGAAGTTCCAAAACATCCTTTGATTTTGCAGAGAGCCACATCAATTTGCAGGAATACTTATAATAAACATTGCTAAAAGATACAACTTATGCATGGAATTTTAGATGCACTTATCCTTAATGCAACCGCTGTGTCCGATTTAAAAAAAAAAACTTTACGGAAAAAACAAACCATGCAAAAATCTGAGTGGGCGCTCAGAGCCCAATCAAGACACAAATATATCTGCCATATTATGCAGTCAACAAAAGTCAGAAATAGCATTATAAATCTTCACTTACCTTTGCTGATCTTCGTCGGAATGCACTCCCAGGACTCCCACAAGAAATGTTTGTTTTGTTCGGTAATGTCCGTCATGTCCAAATAGTTACTTTTGTTAGCGCGTTTGGTTAACAAATCCAAAGTCAAAGCGTGTTCACTAAAAGCAGAAGAAATGTCAAAAAGTTCCGTAACAGTGAGTAGAAACATGTCAAATGATGTATTGAATCAATCTTTAGGATGTTGTTAACATAAATCTTCAATAACGTTCCAACCGGAGTATTCCATTGTCTTCAGAAGTGCGATGGAACAGAGCTCCCTCTCATGTGAACGCGCATGGTCAGCTCATGGCAGATCTTACTCATTCCCTTCTCCTTCGGCCCCACTTCACAGTAGAAGCATCAGACAAGGTTCTAAAGACTGTTGACATCTAGTGGAAGCCTTAGGAAGTGCAACATTACCAATATCCCACTGTATCTTCAATAGGAGCTGAGTTGAAAATCGACCAACCTCAGATTTCCCACTTCCTGGTTGGATTTTTTCTCAGGTTTTTGCGTGCCATATGAGTTCTGTTATACTCACAGACATCATTCAAACAGTTTTAGAAACTTCGGAGTGTTTTCTATTCAAATCTACTAATCATATGCATATTCTAGCTTTTATGGATTTGTAGCAGGCCGTTTACTCTGGGCATGCTTTTCATCCTGACGTGAAAATACTGCCCCCTACCCTAAAGAAGTTAAGGGCTATTTGGCCAAGAAGCAGAGTGATGGAGTGCTACATCAGATGACCTGGCCTCTACAATCACCCACCTCAACCCAACTGAGATGGTTTGGGATGAGTTGGACCGCAGAGTGAAGGAAAAGCAGCCAACAAGTGCTCAGCATATGTCCTTCAAGATTGTTGGAAAAGCATTCCAGGTGAAGCTGGTTGAGACAATGCCAAGAGTGTGCAGAGCTGTCAAAGGCAAAATGGTGGCTAATCAAATATTTTTTGATTTGTTCAATACTTTTTTTGGTTACTACATGATTCCATATGTGTTATTTCATAGTTTTGATGTCTTCACTATTATTCTACAATGTAGAAAATAGTAAAATAAAGAAAAACCTTTGAATGAGTAGATGTGTCCAAACTTTTGACTGACACTGTATGTATAAAAAACTCTTGCATATCTTAATTTATTTCCACAATGAACAAATAATATGCATAATAATGTAGGCAGTTCATGCATATAATTGATATCTATAACCAGGATTGCCATTACACAAATTACATTTTTGGCAACCAACTGTTATTTTGGCAAACAATTATTGCGATTCATCCTATATTGTCCCTAAAGTCATTACCCCATAGCAACAGATGTGAGATACACACATGCGCACACACTCCCCACCCTTCCCCGACAAACAACCACAAGCTCAGATGTTCAATAGTTGTTCCATCCCCGAGAACAACTCAAGAAAATACTTGAGAATGCATTAAATGTTTTATTACTCATAAAATATTGAATCAGCCGTCTTCTTCAAAAGAAATGGATGATGACACAATCTTTGAAAGAGGCAGGGTAGACCTATCTGATTGCATTGGTCCTCAACTCGTGACCCCGAAACTTCATTCAGGATAAATGGAGTTAGCCTGCCACAGAGCAGGTTAATTCTGAGGGATTCATTCCCATAGAAATGTACCTGGCTGAAAGGTGAGCCACTTTCGTGGTACTGGTTATTCCGAGTTGAACTCGGAGTTGGCCAAAGTTACCTTGCTAACTCCTCAAACCTGATTCATAGTATAGGGCTCAGGAGTGTTTTGCTTTTGTGTTCTGTGTCTTAGCAATCAGAGGGCATATATTTTTCCTGATGTGGTGGGTGGATATGTCGTGTTTGTGGGGCATCTCTTATCAACAACAGTCCTTTTCTCTTCTCTCTCGGGGAGTATAGGTTGTTGGTTTTAAAAGAGGGAGTTTCTTTCTCTCTCATTCCTGGAGAAGGTCAGCTGCACGCCACTATATATCTCAAGGCTGTTGTTTGTTGTTGTTTGCTTATTGCACATATAAAAAGGAGAGAGCTTTTCTGAAGCCCAGCGAGCAAATATGTGAAATCATACTAGATGTTGCATTATTTTTGAAAATAGCTTGTCCATTTGACTTATTTTCCAAGTATTTCACCTTTTTTGTGGGTTCTTTCTGTGTTCATTTTCTGTACACTACTGTATGTTAAGAATTGTCACAAGAGAAAGGGTCAGGGCCATAGTAATGCTACAGCTCTACTGCAAATTTACAATTGAGAAGAGTCTTTTACTCTATAGAACAACGTATAATTGAATGTTGGTCAGTCAGTTGGTCTGTCTGTCTGTCATATTTTTTAGGTAATGTAGTATTTACCTAAAGAATATCATAACAGTGTATGTTACCTGCTAATTGCAATTAGTAAATCAGTAGATACTGTACCTGCCATCCTATTTACCACCTGTTTCCAGTTCACAGTAACACCAGTGTAACCAGATGTCAACACTGCATATTGAATAATATTATATTTTGTTAGTTATCGCCATCCTGCTGTGTCAACAACACCAATAATAAAAAACAGTGAAAACACTATTTCAATTTTTTTTAACCTGATGTTGAACACGTGGAATTGCCACCTGACCTGTTAGTCTACTTTTCGATTTCAAATTCAAACATCTCAAACTCAATAGTGCCTTTTCATATTAACAAGCATTTTGACCCTCTTACAATTTCTCCCAATTTCTCTCCTTCATTAATGGTGTAGTCTAGTGGTAAGAGGAAATATTGACCATCATCATTGACCATCATCATTATAAACTGGATGACTCAGTAGTCCTTCAGTTGTCTAGAGCAAATGTTGCTAAAGGAAAAGGGTCTGGGACACAGATCTTGCTGTGTGCCAATCCTTAGAACTAATTAGAAATACCAAGACACATGCCATTGTGGCTGGTCAACTCAATTACATTCCCTAAAACTGCACTGTAGCACTGCCATTATTCTGCTCTTTCAGTGAGTAACATGGGATATTCAAAGAGTAGGGACAGGGCTTTGAACATCATATGTTCAACACTAAGAAATGATCATCATAGTGATAGGAGTACCTGGGCAATAGAGAGGGATGAAATGGAGGGATAAACAGGAGACATGAGATCACACAATAAATATCACTTATCATGAATCCATCCTGGCTTGCATCAGCCCAGATGTCCCTGTCTGGCACAACCACTGTTATGTCCCACAGGACAAATGACTAACTGAACCAGTCGAGAAATAGGCTAGAAAACACTCCTTAAATGTTTCCTTTAGGGCTTTTCACAAGATTGCAGCGAAAGAAGTAGAAAATAATCAACAGCTTGCAGTCTAAAATATGTAAATTAGCAACGCTGGCCAACCATTTACTGGGTTTGCCTTCAGTATCTACAAGCAGTCGCCTTAACAATATTGCATAACAATGTCTTATGCAGAACCTTGAATAACAATATTTAATGCACAATGAACTGATCAAAAGTAGAAATTGGAATCTAATGTTTTTTTGATGTAATATATTCACACATTTGGTGGTTCAGGTACTGCATCACAAACAATTTGAACTACTTCATTTGAGATATCTCATCCTAGTAAATGTGAAAGCTAGCAACACTACAAAAACACTGCTGTGAATTACTTTACACCATGCCCCTCTGCATTATCCACAAAACATCTCTGTTGCTGAGGACCTAATTAGCATATCTCTCCAATGGCCGCCAATGCCACCATTCATTAATAATACAACCATCCATCCTAGTGAGTGCATTAACATGTTCACAGCGAGCTACCACCAACACACACAGCCATAATATATCTGTAATTACTCCATACTGTCCCTGGAAATCTCCCGCCTCATCGCCATGACATTGATTACCAGGAAATCGAAACTACATTTATAGTCAATAGACGAAGAGCGGCCTGGTATGAGAGTAATATATTCATCAGCTGGACGGGGGATTGTCCGACATGTTCTTAACACATTGAAACAACTACAGTACATCTCCTTCCACATGTTATAGGGTGGTGTTCTTTTGATTTGTCACTGCAGAAATACAAAGGCAAAGACAACAACAAGCACTGAAACGACACCCAGTATACAGTAGGTAGCAGAAATGTTTTAAACAATACATAAAAAAATGAATACAGTACCAAACTGTAACCCACATGGCTTGTCAGACCCACCTCACTATGCTGCAATCATAAATCCATGACTACAGCATCACCCCACGGCTCACAGATCTACAGAGCAGATGTCCTTCAGAGAGAGCTGAAATGATGGAACATCCTATAATGTATGGCTGCTATATGACCCTCCTTTAGCCCCCCCTTGCAGCCTCAGTCACATTGGCTGTCAGGATGCATGGAGCTCATTTAGCCTTACAATGAATGGCTGCCCAGAGTGCAGATGACCAATTAGTGTCCATGGGGTTGTTTGAGAGATGGATGCCTCCTCAGTGAGCTGTTTAGTTCTCCTGCTCGAGTCTACACACACACATGAGCACACACACACACTTTTGCAAACGCACAAACACACAAGCACATGGAATCACATACAGACTTACCTGTGGAGGACAGTCATTACTTTAGCAAGCCCTGGAGTGACACTCTCTCTATCCAGGTGGGGATTACTAACCTACAGAGGAGTCTGTGGGAGGAGAGAGGAACAGATATAGAGATGAAGAGCAAGAGGAGAGAGCATCAAAGAAACATAGTGGGTCTGTTGACCTGGAGCGAATAGCAGGGATAAAGGGGGTGTTAAGGGTCTGAGGTAAGAGCGAGGGAGAGTGCTCTCCAGCGGCTAAGCCTGGTACATGAAAAGTACAACCACAAACAACTCATCAACCCAATAAAGGAAGGGCAACAAAGCATGTATTAAGTATCAAGTGTCGCTCTTGCCCAACCAAAGCCATAGTTTTTGATAGGGTAATGGTTAGCGTGCTATAGCTTCGGGATTATGAAGTGGTGGTGTTAACATGAGAGCGAAACCTGGGTTTTGCAGGGGTGGTCTCTATTACAGAGGCAGGAAACCCCAGCGGACAGTTTTATCTCTTTGCCATGCAGTCTGCCTGTGAAATGCTTTGGCACCAGACAAGGAGCAGACAGACAGCAGCCTGCTGGACAGCAGAATCCTCCATGGTCCCTTGCAGCTTATCACTCCTCTGGCTTCTGGCCCTCCCTATTGCATTTTAACAACAGCCACGTCTACTTCTTCTCCCTTTTCTCTTTACTTCTCCTTCCTCTAATCTTACACATCCATCTTATTGCTGCCAAAGAGCTGGTGGTCCAAGAGGAGAAGAAGGGCATCCTTCCCTATATTGCACCCCTTTTTTATCATCTCTATCAGGGATACATGGAGCTCTCTCTTTCTCTGTTCTGTCACCAGAGCCCTATAGAGGAAGCCCCTCCTCCCTCCCTCCTCTCTTCCCCTCCTCCAAAGGCCCTCTCCTCTCAATAACATGCTGCTGGAGGAGCCATCAGTCGTTTTAATCTGGAGAGATAGGAGCCGGGGATCTATAAGAGGGAGATCGAATGATGCAGATTTCAGTGAGAAGGACTCGGGACAAAGATAAAACGGAAACACAGGCTCTTTCCCATCAACCTTGGGCTCTGTAACCAAACCATAAAGTGTGAGGAACAAACACGTCATATGGCGAGTGATAAGGTGTTCTACCGCTGTAATCCGACCCCGGGATGTCTTTACGTTCCAGGAGGCATCAGAGGAGAGGAAATGGGTTGTTGGGGGCAAGTTTTAGAAATGATAGATTTGGATTGGTTGGAAGTTCGTGATTTAGGGGTCATGTGATACAGCCAGATATATTTCATACATTGAGCATTGTAATACCACAATGGAGTGTATCATGCATGATGATGTAATAGCCCAAGCCTATGTATCTTGTGAGAATGATAAATATTTTCCCTCTATTTCTCTGTCTCCCTTACTGTTTGCAGTAAGAACAATTGAGCTGGTTCTTTGGCAGAGTGTAAAATACTGTGCATAATGAACTACCAAAATAAATCAGCAACCTTCACTTTTATCTCCACTTCCCTTGAGGGACTATGCAAACTGTGGTTAGGGTCACTCCAGTCCTGCTGGCATAGTGACACGACGGTCACCACAAGAAAACATCATGACATTTCCACTCACCTTTTATTTGGTTGGTGTACCCCCCAGTTGTCATGACAGCACTATAAAAACTGAAAGATTTTTATCTAATTATATGTAAAAGAGCAATGTGTTTAAATTGTTCCAGTATTGTTAGTGTGAGTTTCTGTTTCAACTTGAGTCATAACATGTGTTTGTATTGCAATGAACACGCGTTCATGGTTTCGACGAGACCCACACTCCTATCAAGTTTGAAGCATATCTAATTCTCTAAATGAGCAGTAAAGATATAAACCTATCACTAAATACAACAAAAAAAGGTTTAGCACAGAAACAAATGATTCACTTGATGATTCAAATCAACTGTTTAAAGCATCTTTAAAAATCCAAGAATAGTAAATTAGTCCAGTTGAATAACTTTAGACTGCACCAGGGCTAGGCTGTGACTTCTCTGTCAATATAAACAGTAAATGATTGCCCCTTGAGGGTTGATGACGCATGCAAATGGGTTGATGGCCTTGACTACCTAGCAAATGATGCACAATTACAGTGTTTGATTGCCACATGATACAGTAAACAATAAAAAATATCTTATTAAAAGATAATATACTTGCAAAGACATAAATTACATGCTTGTATAATCAACAGCTTGGAGCTCAATACACTCATTACTAAGATATCTTCCAGTATAAAATGTTAATCTCTTCCCTTCTAGAAGAATTGATTGATGCCATCTTGTATTATGCTCTACAATAGCCAATCCCATTTAGGATCTTCAAAAGCAACTACATTAGAGTAGAAGAGAAAAAGCAGTCTCGAGATGATGTCTTGCTGCCAACACACAATACAAAACATAATGTGTTCTTGAATTAGGGAATAGCTGAAAGAAAAACAGTTGAAGGATGCAGATTGTCTTTCAATGTGTTCATCCATTCCTTCTCAGCTTGAATGGTTGTTCAGGGTAGATTTTAGTTGTGCTAAATGGGCTAAATTGTCCCTTGTGTGTGTGTGAATATGGAGCAGCAGTGCACATACAGTAGTCAACACTACAGTCTGCATCTCTATAGAAATGGGAGGCTGATTTGTGATGCTGTGTGTCGGCAAGTAGACAACAGCATTACAACTAATGGAGGTAATAGCGCTTTGGTAAGGGTCTTTCCTCTATATAATCGTTGGAATCAGTTCAACCAAACCTGCAAGGCCATACCAGTAGAAAAACATCATTCTGGTGCGCATTGTACATTTAGGATTCAAACACTCGAAAAGACAATGTTTACAAAGTGAAACACAAAGAAACACAATGAGTGAGTTTGCTGCACAGGAAGAATGTTGGATGGTTAATTAAGATTGAACAGAGCCCTCAGTCATAAATAGTTAAACATGAAGTCCCCATTCCTGTGATAATCAAATATGCTTTTGCTTCAATAACATGGTGTTGATTGTGCATCTAAATGTGATGGTCTGTGCTGTCAGTAACAGGGAGAGCAGCCAGTAATAATAATAAACTAACTTTGACAGATTTAAACGGATGGCTGACAATTTAAACAGCTTTTAAATATGAACCATTTATGTTATCCAATAATGCGGTTTGATTTCGCCACGGTTACAGATGCATACATGAAAGGGGATACAAAAGCAATTTTTTGATTACATCAGAATTCTTGATATAGGGAAGAAAATGATGCCAAGGACTTATCGCTGTGAAACTTAGACTTTCAAAGCCGCAAAATAAAAATCACACTGATATCTAAGTTTGAACGCTGCATAGCAGGAACATTCTAATCTTACAGACATTGCAATCTCAGCTCTCTCTTTTCATCATTATGTAGTAACAAAAAGTAAATACGCAGTAAGAAATACATAGGAACAATTTAATCTTACATTTACTTACTAGGAACCAAGCAAGTAAGTACTGTATACTAAATTAGACAGAAATATGCATTGAGCTTGGCTACAGTTGTATCATAGTCATCAGCTGCTCCGGTATCTTGCAGTGTGTCAAATATATCATACACATCTGACCCTGCATAGTGTAACAGTAATGCCCTTCTCTGTGTGTTATCTGCGATATCTAATGCGACTAGACAATTGTTTAATCTATTTTTCCCACATCAAGCGATTGAGCTGGGTTCTGTGTGCACATCAAACATCAGAAATTTCGGTAAACTAGCCATTGTGGAATTGTACCGTAATGTACGATGTTAGCTAGCTGATTCCGACGTTAGCTAAGCTGTTGTTGCTATCTGCGTTTACTCACATGCAGTAGGCACGTAGTTTGTCTTGTAAATTGCCTTCTTCACTTGTGCGTTTCACTCGTTGCCAATTGTAACGTCCCACTGTTTAGATTGCTTATGTTTATAAGAACTGAGATCGGGGCATTTGTATACTTTAGTTTAACTTTCCTCAGAAGTATAGTGGCATTACATGGTTCACATGTCATATCACTCCCACTGTCTGGCTACTGTAAAACATGGAACTGAATTCCACAGTACTAATACATAGACTAGATTATGGCATAATGTTCACTACATTACAGCGCCAATAATGCTAGTGAGAGGTAGAGAAGGTAGAAAAAGGGGCCAAAACACAAAACGTTCCTGGCACTAGAAGTTTCCTTCCTTCCCTTTCTGTTTATGCAAGGCCTGCCAGTAATCTGCAGGAAGAGGGCTGAGGGAACCACACACACACACACACACACACAGTGATTAGGACTGTATTGTGGGCCAGGCAGGTTACTCACCCTAGGAAGGACGTTAAAGAAAAGAAGGGGACCATCGGCATTCCAAACACACCCCAACCTTCACAACTCTCATACAAAGGTGCCATGGCACTCACATGTGCTCTAACATGTAAAGTTACTTTTAGACCATTTTCAATTCATCAAATTGTATGAGTCACATGCGCCGAATACATTACCTTAAAATGCTTGCTGACGAGCCCTTCCCAACGATGCAGAGTTGAACAAATTATAATAAAAATAGTAAAACAACAGCTAGGGAAAAGGGTCCATATAAGGGGATATCTCTACATGACACATTTTTTTATATTCTAGAGAATACAGACCATTTCCAATTAATATTTGGAGATTCCTTCATATGCACCATATCCTGACAATGTGAATCCAGATGTGTCTTTTAAACATTACTCCATATCACACATAGACATTTCCTATAGCCAGATATGGAGTCATTCCTATTTTCTGTCTTCATGTTGACAAATACTGACTGTATACAGTACATAGCATATCTGTATTTCTCAGCACATTCAAGATAGGAAGCTATATTGTCCAGATATGCATCTCTTGGCTGAGGTTCATATCCAGATCTTGATATGCTTTTTGATCTTTCATACACGTATACTTTTTGGATTCTATCTGGACATCATACATGGTGTTGTTATGCAGGTGAGTGAGGACCCAAAAGCGGTTTAACAGAAACAGAGTCTTTTAATGTCCAAACACAGGGAAGACATAAATCCTCTTCAGATGTATCGGTTGACAAAATAGACAACCCGCAGAGAGGGCGACAAATAAATCATAAAGTCCTCTGATCTTTACAGGAGAGTCCCCTTCTAGCAGCAGAGGAGAATAGCAGGGTTAGCGGCAACAGACTGCTGGTCTCTCCGGGTAGGCGCGGGTTGTAGAGGACAGAGGTACCTGATCACACGTAGCATCTGATGAAGAGGCAGATTACGACAGGACGGGACAAGGGTGAAGCAAACGAGAATCTGACAAAGACAGAAGCAGAAACAGAGAGAGAAATAGAGACCTAATCAGAGGGAAAAAAGGGAACAGGTGGGAGAGAGTAAACGAGGTAGTTAGAGGAGATGAGGAACAGCTGGGGGAAGGAAAGGGAGAGAAGGTAACCTAATACGACCAGCAGGGGGAAACGAAGTGAAGAGAAAGAACAGGAACAAGACATAACATGACAATACATGACAGGTGTGGCCGGATATGTAGGTATCCTGAGATAGGGTCATGTGGACATATGATGACAGATACCGATATTAGGCCTACATACTATATGTTCTCAGCACATGCAATGCATAATATGCTCTTGGCTGAGGTCCATATCAGGATCTTGATAAGCATTTTGATATACTAAATCAGGACAATTTCTTATGAGCTTTTAAGTTGAGGACATGCTCAATATTTTGACGAATAATAAATCCACATCATTCTTTCAGACACTTTATTTTCTTTACTCCCTCTGGATAAATGTGGTTGCAAACCTATAAACTAAAAGCACTGTAACTGGTAGCCTAGCAACAATAATCATGTAGTTTCTGCTGTTGATTTCCAAATGATTTTTTGTTTTTTTGGTGCCAAAAATTACCAGCTGGGTACACTACATAATTTCAACGTGGATAATTGGGTAATATTTGGTTGAGACCTTGATCTTTGAGATTACAACCAATATTCACCCACTCAAAAAGACAGCCAAAAGTTAGTTGAATTTCCAATGTCTATCATTTTGGTTTCAACCATCTAAAAGCACAGCAAAGTTCAAATGGGAATACAATGTCAGACATTAAATGTATTTATAAAACAGATTGTGTTATCACTGTGCATCATCTAATAGCAGAACCAAATTACCTGGATTGCAGTTGAGATTACATTAAAAGTATATGCTACATGTGATCAATGCCGTTTGAGAGCCTGCGCAGATTATTACAGCAATTGTGAAGATCTCCACAGACCTGGGATGACCTATTCATGCCATTTTGAACATTTTTGAGTAAGCATTTCTCTGTAAGGCGTACCTGTTGTATTCAGCGCACGTGACAAATAAACTTTGATTTGATTTTATGCTTCGGATGTGTTGCGTTTGTTGTTACGTTTGTTGTTACGTTTTTAAGATAGCCTTATTTTTGGCTATATACTGTATTACAAAAGTAATATTGAATTGTGTTTGGGTGACAATGCAACCAAATATCAACATTTAAAGGAGCTGTATCTGCTGCCTAGTCTGTTCCAACTTTTATTTTTGGTTGAGTTGGAGACATGAATCCAACATATAATTTGGTAACTTGTCGACAAAGGTAATAGGCTATTTATTGTATTTCAAAAGTAATATAGATTTTTTTCGGTTGTCAATGCAACCAAATATCAACATTTGAAGGAGAATTATATTCTGCTTGGATAGTTCCATCCGTGCCAATGATTTACAGTCGTTTAATTTACACTTTAATTTGTTTATCTCCAAATTAATAATTAATATTTTGGATTCATATCTCCATCTCAAACAAAAACTTAAAATGCAGTTTAAATAAAGTTTGATTTGATGTAGTCTTATTCTTTAACTTAGATTTTTGGTTGAGATGAGACATGAATCCAATATATCAATTTGTCGACAAACTGGAATTAAGGGGAATTGCACCCAGGCTCTGCCATGGCATATAAGTCATTACTATATTAAAAACAATGTTTTTGTCATAAACATCAACCTTATCCAAACCACAGGCTAGAAAAAGCACATTTTCATTTAACTGGTAGAATCGGAACGTTTCAACTTCCTTTGTATTCGTCTGCTCATTGTGAACCACAAAGTCCAGGATTCATAGTGAATGCAGATACCGCCCCACTAAGTTTAATATGGTGTGTCCCCACAAACTTGGTGAAGGTAGGAAACAACATCTCCACTTCACTGACCGAAAAGGGTGCATGCTCAACCCCCTACTGTACTCCCTGTTCACCCACGACTGCATGGTCATGCACGCCTCCAACTCAATCATCAAGTTTGCAGATGACACAACAGTAGTGGGCTTGATTACCAACAACGACGATACAGCCTACAGGGGAGGATGTGAGGGGACTCAGAGTATGGTGTCAGGAAAACAACCTCTCACTCAACGTCAACACAACAAAGGAGATGATCGTGGACTTCAGGAAACAGCTGAGGGCACTCCCCCACCCCCCACCCCCACATCGAAAGACCAGCAGTGGAGAAGGTGGAACATTTTAAGTTCCTTGATGTGCACATCACAGACAAACTGAATTGGTCCACCCAAACAGATAGTGTGGTGAAGAATGTGCAACAGCGCCGCTTCAACATCAGGAGGCTGAAGAAATGTTATAGATGAACAATCGAGAGCATCCTGTCGGGGTGTATCACAGCCTGGTACGGCCACTGCACTGCCCTCAACCACAAGGCTCATCAGAGGGTGGTGTGGTCTGCACAACGCATCACTGGGGGCAAACTACCTGCCCTCCATGACACCTACAGCACCCGATGTCACAGGAATGCCAAAAAGATCATCAAGGACAACAACCACCTGAGCCACTGCCTGTTCAGACCGTTACCATCCAGAAGGCGAGGTCAGTACAGGTGCATCAAAGCTGGGACCAAGAGACTGAAAAACAGCTTCTATCTCAAGACCATCAGACTGCTAAACAGCAATCATTAACTCAGAGAGTTATCTTTCACCGTTCTACCTACCAGAGATTTACCCAGATGCTGCCAGTGGTTTGCGGCTATCAAGAATGATGCTTACGGTGACCAAAAAGGATCAGAGGGATTTACAGGCTCAATGGATGGGGAATCCATTTAGATCACAGCTGAGAAGTGATGCAATACAATCATTTTATCCCTACATATCAAAATGGAAGATACTCGATTAGAGGTAACGCAACTTTAGCTGTACTAGCTAAATTAGCTACATTAGCTAACATTACGGTCCTGAACCACAGTGTCTCCTGACCCCTCCTGTCTCAGCCTCCAGTATTTATGCTGCAGTAGTTTATGTGTCGGGGGGCTAGGGTCAGTTTGTTATATCTGGAGTACTTCTCCTGTCCTATTCGGTGTCCTGTGTGAATCTAAGTGTGCGTTCTCTAATTCTCTCCTTCTCTCTTTCTTTCTCTCTCTCGGAGAACCTGAGCCCTAGGACCATGCCCCAGGACTACCTGACATGATGACTCCTTGCTGTCCCCAGTCCACCTGGCCGTGCTGCTGCTCCAGTTTCAACTGTTCTGCCTTATTATTATTCGACCATGCTGGTCATTTATGAACATTTTAACATCTTGGCCATGTTCTGTTATAATCTCCACCCGGCACAGCCAGAAGAGGACTGGCCACCCCACATAGCCTGGTTCCTCTCTAGGTTTCTTCCTAGGTTTTGGCCTTTCTAGGGAGTTTTTCTTAGCCACCGTGCTTCTACACCTGCATTGCTTGCTGTTTGGGATATCAGCTGATGTACGAAGGGCTATATAAATACATTTGATTTGATTTGATTTTGATTTGAACTCTGAAAGCCATCAGCTAAATCATATAGCTAGCTATCTTTTAGATACAAACTATCAATCAATTTTGCCTATTCCATGGTAGTCACTGGTAAATTGGCTCAATTATTAGAAAATGGAAGAAGTTCAAGATGACGGTCAATCACCCTGAGGCTCCATGCAAGATCTCACCTCGTGGGGCATCAATGATCATTAGGAAGGTGAGGGATCAGCCCAGAACTACAGGACCTGGTCAATGACCTGAAGAGAGCTGAAGAGAGCTGGGACCACAGTCTCAAACCATTAGTAACACACTACGCCGTCATGGATTAAAATCCTGCAGCGTACGCAAGGTCCCCCTGCTCAAGCCAGCGCATGTCCAGGCCCGTCTGAAGTTTGCCAATGATCATCTGGATGATCCAGAGGAGGAATGGGAGAAGGTCATGTGGTCTGATGAGACAAAAATAGAGCTTTTTGGTCTTTTTGAATTACTTAAAAAGCATACAATGTGATTTTCTGGATTTTTGTTTTAGATTCCGTCTCTCACAGTTGAAGTGTACCTATGATAAAAATTGCAGACCTCTACATGCTTTGTAACTAGGAAAACCTGCAAAATCGGCAGTGTATCAAATACTTGTTCTCCCCACTGTATGAAGTTTTTGAAAGATCTGACCTTTTTAACCCTTCGAAACAGCCCATATGACCCCAATTTAAGGCACTTCCAGTTGACACAGGAAGCTGAATGTGAATACATATATATCCTCCTTGGGGAATATTGAGTTTTAAGTCTTTACGTTAAGAACTGACTGATTTACAGAGTTTTGAATGAGTGTGTGTGTGTTTCAGAAAATCACAGAAATTCACAGAAATCTCGCAGAGCTCCGAAACCCGCGTTAACGGATTCGCCTGAACACGCCGGAACTGGATCGGTAACTTAAAAAAATAATATTAATAATCTTTGAACATCACCAATTGTACATTGTACGATTTCTCTTAAATTATGATAGATTTGGTGGTGATCTAACATAAATATAAATATACGTTATGTTTTCGCTGTAAAACATTTTAAAAATCGGACACGATGGGTAGATCTTGTTAATCTTTCATTTGCTGTATTGGACATGTTAAGTCATGATTGTCGTAAGAAGCGGACCAAAGCGCAGCGTGGTTAGAATACATTCTTCTATATTTAATGAAGAACACGAAGAACACTTGAAGAACACTTAAACAAAACAACTAAACGAACGTGACTGCTAATGAAAACAATGTGCTAACGTGCAACATAACATCGACAATAACCCACAAAATGCCTAAATATGGTTCCCAATCAGAGACAACGATAAACACCTGCCTCTAATTGAGAACCAATCTAGGCAACCATAGCCCTACATAAACACCTAGATGTAAACAACCCCATAAATCTACAAAACCCCTAGACAGTACAAACACCCCAGATGAGACAAAACACACATACCACCCTCGTCACACCCTGACCTAACCAAAATATATAAAGAAAACAAAGAATACTCAGGTCAGGGCGTGACAATGTGTGAAAGTTAAATACACTGCTCAAAAAAATAAAGGGAACACTTAAACAACACAATGTAACTCCAAGTCAATCACACTTCTGTGAAATCAAACTGTCCACTTAGGAAGCAACACTGATTGACAATAAAGTTCACATGCTGTTTTGCAAATGGAATAGACAACAGGTGGAAATTATAGGCAATTAGCTAGACACCCCCAATAAAGGAGTGGTTCTGCAGGTGGTGACCACAGACCACTTCTCAGTTCCTATGCTTCCTGGCTGATGTTTTGGTCACTTTTGAATGCTGGCGGTGCTTTCACTCTAGTGGTAGCATGAGACGGAGTCTACAACCCACACAAGTGGCTCAGGTAGTGCAGCTCATCCAGGATGGAACATCAATGCGAGCTGTGGCAAGAAGGTTTTCTGTGTCTGTCAGCGTAGTGTCCAGAGCATGGAGGCGCTACCAGGAGACAGGCCAGAACATCAGGAGATGTGGAGGAGGCCGTAGGAGGGCAGCAACCCAGCAGCAGGATCGCTACCTCCGCCTTTGTGCAAGGAGGACCAGGAGGAGCACTGCCAAAGCCCAGCAGGCCACAAATGTGCATGTGTAGACTCCATGAGGGTGGTATGAGGGCCCGACGTCCACAGGTGGGGGTTGTGCTTACAGCCCAAAACTGTGCAGGACGTTTTTCATTTGCCAGAGAACACCAAGATTGGCAAATTCGCCACTGGCGCCCTGTGCTCTTCACAGATGAAAGCAGGTTCACACTGAGCACATGTGACAGTCTGGAGACGCCGTGGAGAACGTTCTGCTGCCTGCAACATCCTCCAGCATGACCGGTTTGGCGGTGGGTCAGTCATGGTGTGGGGTGGCATTTCTTTGGGGGGCCGCACAGCCCTCCATGTGCTCGCCAGAGGTAGCCTGACTGCCATTAGGTACCGAGATGAGATCCCCAGACCCCTTGTGAGACCAGGATGCTGGAGGATGCTTTAGTCCAGGTCTGGGAGGAGATCCCTCAGGAGACCATCCGCCACCTCATCAGGAGCATGTCCAGGCATTGTAGGGAGATCATACAGGCACGTGGAGGCCACACACACTATTGAGCCTCATTTTGACTTGTTTTAAGGACATTACATCAAAGTTGGATCAGCCTGTAGTGTGGTTTTCCACTTTAATTTTGAGTGTGACTCCAAATCCAGACCACCATGCGTTGATCAATTTTGATGTGATTTTGTTGTCAGTACATTCAACTATGTAAAGAAAAAAGTATTTAATACAAATATTTCATTCATTCAGATCTAGGATGTGTTATTTTAGTGTTCCCTTTATTTTTATGAGCAGTGTATTTTAAAAACTACCTGAGGAATGATTATAAAAAAACGTTTGAAGTGTTTCTGCGAACATTACGGATACTATTTGTAATTTTCGTCTGCGATGTCGTGACCGCTCTTTCCTGTGGATTTCTGAACATAACGCGACAAACAAATGGAGGTATTTTGGGTATAAAAATAATCTTTATGGAACAAAATGAACATTTGTTGTGTAACTGGGAGTCTCATGAGTGAAAACATCCGAAGATCATCAAAGGTAAACGATTAATTTGATTGCTTTTCAGATTTTCGTGACCATGCTTCCTGATGCTAAGTGTACATAATGCTATGCTAGGCTATCGATAAATTTACACAAACGCTTGGATTGCTTTCGCTGTAAAGCATAATTTCAAAATCTGAGACGACAGGTGGATTAACAAATGGCTAAGCTGTGTTTTGCAATATTGCACTTGTAATTTCATGAATATGAATATTTTTTAGTAATATTATTTGACTGTTTGACTATGCTATTCAGCGGTTGCTGACGAAAATGATCCCGCGACACGGATGGGTAGCGTCAAGAAGTTAAACAACTGATACAAACAGGGCACAGGAGATTTCGGATAAACAAGCTGCAGGCATGGAGAATGCAACGTCAAAATCACAAAAATAGCTTTCAGTGTGCGCTGTACAAAATAAAGAATAGAAAAGCCAGGGCTTCAAAAATGAAAGCGACAAACGTCAAAACAGAACAGGCAATAACTGTGGAGGAAATGTCCCACACGTCAGAGAACAAACAAACTGCCATACAAGGGGGAAAAAATGTAAAGGATGTGGAAAGTTGAATGTGGAAAGTTGAATCACTCCTCCAGTTGCTGAAAAACTAACCCAACAGCATGTGAAACATAAAGTGCAGTCACAAGATGACAAAAGACACAAAAACAAGACATGTCACCAAGCTCTGACGATGATGATTATGTGTATGTTGTGTGTACACTACAGAAACCCTTGCAACCAAACATCCAAGTTACCATTATGAACACAACTGAGGATGTTATTGTTGATTTGGGAGCAAGTGTTAACATTGTTGATGAGGTCACATATTACAAGTTATTAAAGCCCAACTGTGAATTAAAACAGGCGAAGGCAAATATCTTCGCTTATGGCTCATCCAAACCACTTCCACTGAGAGTAAAATTCACTACCAGTCCTCTACAAGACTAAGATGGTGGATACCACTTTCTGTGTAATCAAAGGTGACTCTGGCCCACTACTTAGCTGTCAGACAGCAACAGACCTTGGACTACTGATATTAATCAACTCTCTGTCCACTCCAAGTGAATCAGTTGATGGTTCATTCATAAGCCAGCTTACCAACGAATACCAGGACCTCTTCCAAGGCATGGGAAAACTCAGACTTTCAAGTGAAGCTGCACATTGATGACACAGTGCAACCAGCAGTACAACCACATGAGAGAAAAAGTTCAACAGGAGCTTGACACACTACAAAGCCAAGACATCATCGAAAAAGTCAGAAGGCCAATGCCATGGGAACCCCAATAGTGTTTGCACCAAAACCCAATACGCTTGATGAAGTTCATGTCTGTGTCGACATGCGCTGTCATGTATTGTCATATTATGTCTTGTTCCTGTTCTTTCTCTTCACTCAGTCTCCCTCTGCTGGTCGTATTAGGTTACCTTCTCTTCCTCTCCTTCCCCCAGCTGTTCCTCATATTCTCTAACTACCTCGTTCACCCTTTCCCACCTGTTCCCTTTTTCCCTCTGATTAGGTCTCTATTTCTCTCTCTGTTCCTGCTTCTGTCTTTGTCAGATTCTCGTTTGAGTTTCTCATGCCAGAACCAAACTATCGTCTCGTTTGCTTCACCCTTGTTCCGTCCTGTCGGAATCTGCCTGTTCATATGATGCTACGTGTGATCAGGTACCTCTGTCCTCTACAATCCGCGCCTACCCAGAGAGACCAGCAGTCTGTCGCCGCTAACCCTGCTATTCTCCTCTGCTGCTAAGAAGGGGACTCTTCTGTAAATATCAGAAGGACTTTATGATTCATTTGTCGCCCTCTCTGTGGGTTGTCTATTTTGCCATTATATACATCTGAAGAGGATCTATGTCTTCCCTGTGTTTTGACATTAAAGGACTCTGTTTTTGTTAAACCGCTTTTGGGTCCTCACTCACCTGCATAACATGCGCATTCCGAACCCAGAAATGCAACGTGAACGACACATCACACCAACTGCTGATGACCTCATCCATGATCTGAATGGACCAGTTGTGTTCTTCAAGCTAAATCTTAGTGCTGGATACCACCAGCTTGAGTTACATCCGGACTCACAAACTCCACTACACCTACTGGCCTCTGGAGATACAATAGACTGAAGTTTGGCATAAATTCAGGTGTTTCAAAATGAAATACAGCAAGTGCTGCAAGGCATTCCCAACGTGAGAAACATGAGCGATGACATCCTAGTCTACGGTAGATCTCAAGATGAACACAACGTAAGTCTCAAAGCTGTGTTTCAGAGATTGAGAGAGAACAATCTCACACTGAACAAAGAAAAATACTACTAGAGCAAAACAACACTTGAGCTTCACGGCAAAGTTTTCTCAGAGAAAGTTATTTTGGCGGATTCCAAAAAAATCAAAGCCATACAGAATCTGCCAGCACCTCAACATTTCTTGGAAGTTCGCAGTCTACTGGGTGTGATACAATACTGCTCACGGTTCATACCAGATTTCGCAACAACCGCACAGCCTCTTCGTGAGCTCACAAGAAAAGATCACACCTGGTCATGTGGACCACAGCACCAGTCTGTGATGAAAGAATGAATAACACGTCTGATGCAGCACACGATGACAGACTACTTGGACCCAGCCAAGAGGTTGACTCTGTTAGTTGACACCAGCCAGTTGGTTTAGGTGCTAAGTCAGCACAACACTACAAGTGACAAAGGCGCACATATCATCGCATATGCCAGCCGAGCGCTTTCAGAGGTTGAACAGCACTACTCACAAACCGAGAAAGAAGCTTGTGGTGGAAATTCTAATCAATAAAGAGGAGAGACGAGGTCAATCACCAATCAGGATATTACTTTAATTCAAAACTTATTAATAAGGAAATCACAGAGCAATTGCTTCTATAATGATGAGGCTGGTCGGCTCAACACTTCCAAGTGTTGTGGCGAGTAGCTCTGACATACGAAGGATACAAATATATTTTATAAGAAAAGATACGCTCTTTTAGTCTTCATGACAAACAATAGATGTATAGAATGGGTCACAAGGTGAAACTTGATATATGAGAAAGGAGTATCCCACAGCCAGATAGCATTTGCTATGAATACTGTTCTTATTGTTTAGTCTGGCACCTAAGACAAGGCTCCGATCTCATTCCTGCTACTCCATAGCACAGAAACACCAATCCATTCTATGGCATAAATCAATTGCCAACTCCAGATACTCCCATCTCAAGTAAAACCCTTCTTGACCACACACCTGGAGAAGCTCACTGAGGGGAGTGAGCCTCTAGGTCATACAGTACCCCAGGATAGGTGCAACATCAGAGATTACATACAATGGTTCCAGACCTTATCTCCCCCAAGGCCAAAGGAGGGAGTGACTGGTGCGCAGACATTGTGGAGATAAGTAATTTAATTGGTTCCCCATTAATCACACCATCCCTTCATGTGGTTTAGAATAGGTAAAGACACATTCACATATGAAGACAATGTTCCCTCCTGTCCTTTTCGCTTTCTGATATTCTGCATAGCACCAGAGATATGTTAAAGACAAGCCTGACTTCTCCCCTCTCTGGGCCCCAGGTGACTGTGGCCCAACTGAAGGAGGAAGTGCAACTGCCAAAGGTATACATTCTAATAACAAGCAGATTATGCAGATAAGACATCTTAATTATCTATGTTACCTAACTAATTCTGATTATTCCGCCACATTCCCCTCTCAAGGACTTACTGATCTGGTGAATCAGATCAGTAAGATCGTAACTTACTAATATTTGTTGCAGAGTATATGAATTATAAAAAATGTAAAAATAGAGGCTCAAATCCCTTCAATGTCGAGTACCTTATTTCCATTTAAGCTTTCTCCCTTAGGAAACTGAGTTTACAACATGTATTCCTCAAGATGTACTCCTCAAGACACATGTTTAATCATACAGAATAATAAGAAATTATAAACAGAATATAGAAATGCTCCCTAAGTTACAGGAGAACCAGTGTCTAACCATAGGCCTCATCACAACAGATAGGAAAGTCATCCATCTTTATTTAACTAGGCAAGTCAGTTAACCACTTCAGGGTTTTCAATTATAAGACCAGAGTTGCAAGCTACTCGACTCATGGCCACACAAAATAGGGAATTGCTAGCATGTGAAGGAGGGGTGTGTCAAATTTTTGGGAGATCGTAAGTTTGAATCCCTGAGCTGACAAGGTACAAATCTGCCATTCTGCCCCTGAACAAGGCAGTTAACCCACTGTTCCAAGGCAGTTAACCCACTGTTCCTAGGCTGTCATTGAAAATAAGAATTTGATCTTAAATTTACCAGGGATTCCAATTGATAGTCCCTGAGGACATCACGAGTCACTGGGGACATCATTGGATTGTGAGATGCCCCTCTACATTAGTCTTAACCTGCTTGTTACGGAGGAGTTCATTTTATGCATTACCACAAGGGAGATGTTTAGTTTACCGAAAATACATGTTTTACCGATTTTTTTTGGTAGTTAGATAGGCTTTATAACCACAGATCCAATAATGATCAGTAAATTGATGAGGAGAAAGATTGTCAGTTTCCGCGTCAACAATGGTGTGCCCCACCCTCAGTCTAACAGGGTCTCCAGATCTGCATGTTCCATTCTTCCAGCTACATCCTATTGGGAAAACACTGCAATTGACACATGTTGACATTCCCAGAGAGGATTCAATAAATTGTGGTATGGAAATATTGTTTGGGTTGTGACAATTACAGGTTCGGAATGGGGTTCGACAGGGTTGGATTAGAATAGGTTCTGGTGCACGGGATCTAGGTTCTAAGATGATTCTACCACACCAATCAAATCCCCCTTGTAAATCCTTTGTTTATGACAAATTACCATTAATGCATTCATCCCACAGTGTTTTACCTAGTGAGGGTTGACCCCATGTGATCTCATTTGACAAGAGCACTTCTAGTGCACATAGAGTGTCATTAATGCTGACCTCTACTGAATACTGTAAGAATGGGGAGATCACTGAGTGTGGAAACAAACTACATACATAACAGGAGGTATTTTCTACCATCAGTTCAGTCTTTATGGTATAGTTAAGCAGTGAACACCAAGTGTTTCCCTCATGATTCTTACTGTGATGCATCGACCTTCTGCTTCTTCCGATACTGGAGCGGCCATTGTTTGCTGGACTCCTATCCTGAGCCTGCCATTGGCTCAAACTGTAGTGGCTGTTATTTAAGTCCCGCCATGGGACTGAACGGTGATCAGTCGAGTCCGTACCATGTTGTCCTTCTTCCAGGACCGGTTGTCCTTGAGTCACTGTCCATATGACAACTGTAATGAGAAGGCTCAAAACAAAAGCAAAAAACATGATGCATAGAGTCTTGGCCTGATTCTCCATAGCCATCTAGTCGGTGACTTCTCGCGTCTCGAGTCCTCCATCCTCAGGGTTTGGTGGGCAGTATGGTACCTTCCTGTAGTGACTGGCGTGGATCCAAGTAGACATCTCAGCTACGCGGACAGCAGTGGGGGTAATCAGCAACACCTGGTATGGTCCAGTCCACCTCTGCTGGTTCGAGTGCTTTCGTCTCAGGTCTTTCACCAACAGTTTGTGCAGGATCCCCACCAGAGGTTAGGGCAGAGCTGCTTTCACCCTGGGGAAAATAGTCTTCAGAACGTTATTTAGAGCAGTACAATAACTTACCATGTCATCATGTTCTGTGGGAATGGAGAATTGATCATCCTCATTGGTCTACCTGTCAGAACCTCACGAGGAGCCAATCCAGTGGTTCTGTGGAGCCGTCCTCACATGTACATCAGAGCCAAGGGCATCACAGTGACCCAGGAAAGCCTTGTCTCTTCCATAAGCTTATCATCATAGATGTTAGGGTCTGATTAACGCGTTCAACTAAACCGCCCGATTGCGGCCTATAGCTACAATGGGTCCTGGGGTCTATCTGCAGACTCTCAGACATGTTCTGTATCACTAGGTTCACAAAGTGGGGAACCTACTGGTTGCTACTGTTGCTGGTTAATTTAGATGGCAACCCCCACCTTGGGATGATCTCCCTAAGGAGATTATTGGCTACTGCCATAGCAGTGGAATGTCAACAGGGGAAAGCCTCTACCCACTTGGAGAAGGCATCCATTATCACTAGACAATATTTGTAGCCCTGGCAAGGGGAGAGTTCAATGAAATCCATCATAATGTGTTCAAATGGTCCTTCAAGGCTCAGATGAGCTGACATTGGCATGGGAATCCCTCTTCCCTAGTTTTAGTCATACAAATCACACATTTTGCACAAAATTGTTCAGCAAACACAGAAAACCCAGGTGCAAACCAAAATGTAAAAACAAAATCAACTACTCCCCTCTTTGACACATGATCCTCACCATGTGACAACTTAGCTAAGTATAGGAAACATGAACGTGGTAGGACTGGTAGCCCAGCCGGGCCCAGACAGAGTTTCTGCACCTGATCATATGATCACATATTTTTCGACTTCCTCAACTCAACAGGACCTACAGAGGATTGTATGACAGAGATATTGGTGGGACAGAAAAGGTTATGAGCAGGAAGTGAAATCATCTTAACACAGGGGCCTCCATGGAGACATCTGCTGCCTTAGCTGCCAAGTCAGGCATAGCATTACCTTTGGAGACAGGGTCAGAATAGTTAGTATGAGGGAGGCATTTACAGCAACTTCACAAGGGAGCAAAATAGACTTTAGTTATCAACAAGTTTTGAATGAGATATTGTCTTACCAGAGGAGGTCAGGAAGCCGCACTGTTTCCACAGAGTACCAAAATCATGTACCACACCAAAGGCATATCTGCTATCTGTGTAGATAGTAGCAGGCTGGCCTTTAGCTAATACGCAAGCTCTGGTGAGTGCAAAGAGTTCTGCTGCATGAGCAGATAGGTGGGAGGCTAATTTAGCACTTTCCAGTTTGGCTGAGGCAGTAGCAACCGCATACGCAACCAATGGTTTTCCTTTCTCAGAACACTGAGCAGAGCCATCTACAAACAGTTCCAAATCAGCATTTTGCAAAAGGACATCAGTTAAATCTGACCTTGGTTTAGATACAAGCTCCACTAGAGCAACATCGTCGTGCAGCTCCCCGTCATTCTCAGTAGGCAACAAAGTAGCAGGATTTATCACAGTGCACCTCTTCAGGGTCAAATGAGACATTGTCAAAAGAACATTCTGATAATGGAGCAGTCAAGCTGGTGTTGGATGGGCCATCTTTGCCTGTGAAATAAGAGAATGTACAGCTTCAGTAGCAGCAGCCACAGCTCTCAAACAACAAACCAGACCTCTTGCCACACTGTCCAGGTGTTTGGAATAATACCCAACAGGGCACTGCTTTCCTCCATGATCCTGTGTTAGAACAGATGACAGAATGGTCAGGGAGCCCCAAACAGGAAGAAGTAGTCGTGAGTTCTTTTAGTATGGTCAGAGAACTCAGTCCCCCTGGTGTCCACTTAATTTTGTCATTCATAGCTATTTTGTGCCCATAAATAAGGTCAGAAAGCAGCTGCACCACCACAGCATAGTCAGGTAATCACGCCCTACAATAGTCCAGTCAATGTCATCATGTGTTGTTCCAATAGTTCCAGTCAATGACATCATGTGTTGTTTAGTAACTGACTGTGGGACGGAGAGATTAGCCTGTATCCTCTCTGTACCCAGCTGCCTGCCATTGGGAGTGATGTCATGACCGAGATACTTGACTGTCTCATGAAACCAACTGTAACTTTTTTGAACTGTGTGGCCATTCTCAGCAAGAAATATCAACAGAGCACGAGTATCAGATTCACAAGCTTCCATTGAACTGGAGCACAACAACAAATCATCCACACACTGAATCAGAATGCGCTAAAGCTGATGAAAAAATTAGGCATCATTGTCCACGTAAATCTCTTATTAAGAAACGTGAAGGTGAACCAGCATTGAGATTCTGGTGCCATAGGAATACTGAAAAACGCATTAGCCAAATCAATCAGAGAACCCCTCTGCTGTGGGTAGTACCACCCCAACCGAGTAGTAATATTCGGAACCACTGGGGCACGGGCAAAAACTGCAGCGTTCACAGGCCAAACTTCTTAGGGCTTAGGCTTAGGCCCCTTTTTTTCCTCAACTTCCGCCTGAATGACGTGCCCAAAGTAAACTGCCTGTTGTTCTGGCCATGAAGCCAGGATATGCATATAATTAGTATCATTGGAAAGAAAACACTTTAAAGTTTGTGGAAATGTTAAGATAATGTAGGAGAATATAACACAATAGATATGGTAGGAGAAAATCCAAAGAAAAACGAACCGGAATAAAAAAAATGTTTGAGAGACCATGCTCTTACAATGGAAAGTATAGCGGCATACTGAATTCTAGCTCCCAGGATGCAATTCCCATGGCTTCGACATGGTGTCAGCAGTCTATGTTCAAGGTTTCAGGCTTGTAACGTCCAAAATGAATAAGAAATACCAGTTTTAGTACAGGGACACAGTCTTGGAAATTCGTGTTTGGGCGCGCCATGAAGACAAGACGCACCTATTTCCTATTGAACATACTTATTTCTGCAAGAAATATTATACTTTGATTACATTTTAGGGTATCTGAGGAGTAAATAGAAAACTATTTTGACTTGTTGAAACAAAGTTTAGGGGTAGATTTTTGGATTCCTTTCTCTGCATGTTGAACGAGGGGATAACTCAAATCGATGGCACTAACTAAACATACTTTTTGAGATAAAAAATAAAGATTTTATCTAACAAAACGACACTACATGTTATAGCTGTGACCGTTTGGATGACACATCAGAGGACGATTGTCAAAATGTAAGTGAATATTTAATAGCTATTTGTGAATTTATGAAACCTATGCCGGTGGAAAAATATTTTGATGTGGCGCAAGATCATTTTTATGATTATTTATTTGAATTGCACGCCCTCCAGTTTCACTGGAAGTTGTCCCGCTAGCGCCTAGCCCTAAGATTAATTCCTGAACAAATCTCCAATCACCTGAAGGTTTTCTAACAGGCAAGTGTCGTGGAAATTTCCTCTATTTACCAAATCATGAGAGCAAACCACACACAAGTCAGAGTTGGTTATCACAAAGTCCATCTTTAATTATATGAGCTCTATCACAACCCTGTGACTCTCAGATCAATTCAGTGTCTATCAATGAATTTTCTGAGAGTCCCTCACACATTGTTACTGAGATCCTTTATAGCAAAGACACACATATCCAGACAGCATAGGCATAATTTATCGTTCAGCTTTGTCTCCTAAACTATGTACTTTTCTCAAACTCAGAACCATAAACAAATCCTCCCATATCAACAGCCATATATCAAATCCATCCTATCTTGACAAGATCACAGAGACACACTGACTGGCACACAGACATTGTGGAGCCAAGAGATACACGCCTGACCTCTCCCCTCTCTCCGGCCCAAGTAACTTAGTCTTGACATAGAACAGATACTTCAACCCCGCCACAGTATTATACAAAAATAACATTCTGATGAGAAGTAACTTACAAACATATGATGAATATAAAACATCTTACCTATGTTACCAACTAATTCTGATTATTCCCCAACACAAGATAGGGGTGTTACAGGTTTATTCTGGACAAGGAATTAAAGCACTAGTAGCTAACAGGAATGCAAGAACAGGAGTAATACCTGCTATTGCCTCCCAACTGAGTGATACTGTGCTCTAGATGGGTGCCTAGTATCTTTAGGAGTGAATACCATTGGATCAGCTCCCTTCATTCTCCCAAAAGCATACTTGTCCCTTGCCCATGGGCATTCAGGGACCCCTCTCAGGAGGGGTGAGTCTTCACTCAACAACATGATATTGGTAGAAAAAGAGACCTGATCAACACCATGAAAACCCCTCTCAGTTGGCATTTCCCAACTGAGTGGGTAAGAACTTGTCAATGTGCTAGGTGAATAAGTTGACCCATCAGGGCGCATCTCTCAGTCTATAGCATCAACCAAGCATTTCATCCATATACCAGTATCCACCCATTCCACTCTGACTTTGTCAGGGACACATGTGGTATGCTATCCTCAAACATGTAGAGCTCTTTCTGTGCAGAGGTTATATTAACCCGTAAGGCACAGAAATCCCTGCTACAGTATAAACCCTCACATTGCACTGACTCATCCTGTAATGTAGAACACAGCCATTGTTTCTCATAATGGAGATCTCTTGTCAATGGTGAAAAATGAGAGGGGCAATGGAAGCCTGCTTTAGACATGAAACTGCCCTTGTGGCCCCAATGGGTTTTAATCATTGAGAATATTAGGCACCTCATTATCAGCGCCCCATGTGTAATGCCAGTCACAAAACTCTGACATTAACATCATTGCTCCCCATCTTCTTCCTCCTCAAGATTAATGGGTAAACCGGTTAGGCCACATGTTATGTTGATGCCTAGTGTACACAGGAGGTCCCTGCCCATCAGATTGACAGGACAGTGGTCAGAGTAGAGAAATCGATGTTGACACTTCTCCTCAGAAAAGGAGACAGGCAGGGGCATAGTTTCATGTCTCTGAATGGGAGGCCTGAAGCCCCTACAGTTTTGACTGTTTCACTAGACATGGGAGGTTTGGTATAGCCTTGCAGTTAAAGACAGACATGGCAGCCCCAGTATAAACAATAAATATTACTGATTCACCATTGACGCAAGCCTCCACGGTTGACTCTACTCTGGAAAGTGTGTGACTCTAACTTCTTAAGGTATAGGGGGCAGCATTTTCACTTTTGGATAAATAGCATGCCCAATTTCAACTTCCTGCTACTCATGCCAAGAATATAAGATATGCATATTATTAGTAGATTTTGATAGAAAACACTCTGAAGTTTCTAAAACTGTTTGAATCATGTCTGTGAGTGTAGCAGGCAAAACCCCGAGGACTAACCGTTCAGATTCTTTTTTTTAAGTCTCTGTCTGTTCAGTGAGTTCTCATTGGGCAACGATATTTCTTAGGCACTTGTTTTCAGTTCCTACTGCTTCCACTGGATGTCACCAGTCTTTGGAATTTGGTTGAGGTTATTCCTTTGTGCAATGAAGAAGTACGGCCATCTAGGAACTGGGTAACACTGTTGAGAGTTGCGCAATACTTTAGCGTTGGTTTGTTGTCTTCCTGTATTGAATACAGATAGACCCGTCTTCAATTTGAGATTATTAACGTTTAAAAAAAAAAAAGTTGGATTACAAAAGTAGATTGAAATGTTTTGGCAAAGTTTACAGGCAACTTTTGAGATATTTTGTAGTGACGTTGCGCAAATTGGAAGCTGTTTTTTCTGGATCAAATGCACCAAATAAATTGACATTTTGGATATATATTATTTCTGCGTTTTGTGTAGCGCCTGCAGGGTTGAAATATGCTAATCTCTTTGTTTACTGTTGTGCTATCATCAGATAATAGCTTCTTATGCTTCGCCGAAAAGCCTTTTAAAAATCTGACATGTTGGCTGGATTCACAACGAGTGTAGCTTTAATTTAGTATCTTACATGTGTGATTTAATGAAAGATTTTTATATAATTTTATTTGAATTTGCCGCACTGCATTTTCACTGGCTTTTGGCCAAGTGGGACGCAAGCGACCCCTATCCTAGAGAGGTTAAAAACAAATGGAAACAGGTTTCCAGTCTCCTTCAATACACTTCCAAGTTCTCATCCTTCTCCATGGTGCATTCTCTGATGGTAGTCCAGTCAGTCTTGGCAGGATACAGTGCTCCAGGAAGTTTGAGGTGGAGCGTGCCCACAGGACACCGGCCCAGGTGATAGGCCCAGGCTGATAGTGGTCAAGTTCCTGAGGTTCAAGGACAACGTAGCTGTTCTGGAAAGAGCCAATATATATCTTCCTCAACGAGGACTATCCCGAAGCTATGCGCCAGAAGAGGAAAGAACTGATCCCAGCCATGAAAGCTGCCAGAGCGCATGGGGACATTGCGTACATCTGCTATGACAGGCTCATTGTCCACCCTCTCTCCCAGAAGCCTGGAAGAGATGAGAGAGCCAAGCATATGGTTCGTATCCTCAACCCCGCAGCGCACACACACACATACACACACACACACACACACACTAAACTACTGAAAGAGCTTCTTCCTGTTCTTGGCCCTCCTATGTTGAACATAATAAACGGCTCTCTATCCACTGGATGTGTACCAAACTCACTAAAAGTGGCAGTAATAAAGCCAAACCTTGACCCAGAAAACATAAAAAACTGTTGGCCTATATCGAATCGTCCATTCCTCTCAAAAATTTTAGAAAAGGCTGTTGAGCAGCAACTCACTGCCTTCCTGAAGACAAACAATGTAAACAAAATGCTTCAGTCTGGTTTTAGACCCCATCATAGCTCTGAGACTGCACTTGTGAAGGTGGTAAATTACCTTTTAATGGCATCAGACCGAGGCTCTACATCATTCCTCGTGCTCCTAGACCTTAGTGCTGCTTTTGATACCATTGATCAACACATTCTTTTGGAAAGATTGGAAACCCAAATTGGTCTACACGGACAAGTTCTGGCCTGGTTTAGATCTTATCTGTCGGAAGGATATCACTTTGTCTCTGTGAATGGTTTGTCCTCTGACAAATCAACTGTAAATTTCAGTGTTCCTCAAGGTCCCTCCACCTCAGCCTCCAGTATTTATGCTGCAGTAGTTTGTGTCAGGGGCTAGGGTCAGTTTGTTATATCTGGAGTACTTCTCCTGTCTTATCCGGTGTCCTGTGTGAATTTAAGTATGCTCTCTCTAAATCTCTCATTCTTCCTCTCTCTCGGAGGACCTGAGCCCTAGGACCATGCCTCAGGACTACCTGGCATGATGACTCCTTGCTGTCCCCAATCCACCTGGCCGTGCTGCTGCTCTAGTTTAAACTGTTCTGCCTGCGGCTATGGAATCCTGACCTGTTCAACGGACATGCTACCTGTCCCAGACCTATTATTTGACCATGCTGGTCATTTATGAACATTTGAACATCTTGGCCATGTTCTGTTATAATCTCCACCCGGCACAGCCAGAATAGGACTGGCCACCCCTCATAGCCTGGTTCCTCTCTAAGTTTCTTCTTAGGTTTTGGCCTTTCTAGGGAGTTATTCCTAGCCAACATGCTTCAACACCTGCATTGCTTGCTGTTTGGGGTTTTAGGCTGGGTTTCTGTACAGCACTTTGAGATATCAGCTGATGTACGAAGGGCTATATAAATACATTTGATTTGATTTGATACACACACACACCAATTGATTAATGGACTGCTGAATGTATATTTTTTTCTCTTGCTTTGTCTGCTCTTTTCAGTATTATGTCTATCTCTAATAAGCTACCCAGGAAAGGGCTGAACATAGCCCATATTAATATATGTAGCCTTAGAAATAAGGTTCATGAAATCAATAACTTGCTAACATCAGATAGCATTCATATATTAGCCATTTCTGAGACTCACTTAGATAATTAATTTGAAGATACATCAGTAGCAATACAAGGATATAACATCTATAGAAGAGACAGAAATGCTAATGGGGGAGGTGTTGCTGTATATATTCAGAGCCATATCCCTGTAATACTTAGAGAAGATCTTTTGTCCAGTGTTATTGAGTGTTGTGGTTGCAGGTTTACTTGGCACATCTAAAGCCTTTTATTTTGGGGTGTTGCTATAGGCCACCAAGTGCTAACAGTCAGTATCTAAATAATATGCGTGAAATGCTTGATAGTGTATGTGATGTAAACAGAGAGGTCTACTTTTTGGGGACCTGAGTATTGACTGGTTTTCATCAAGCTGTCTGCTCAAGAGGAAGCTTCTCACTGTTACCAGTGCATGGAATCTGGTTTAGGTTATTAATCAACCTACCAGGGTGTTTACAAACACTACAGTAACAAGATCATCTACGTGTATCGATCACATTTTTGCTAATACTGTAGAACTTTGTTCTAAAGCTATATCGTATCCATTGGATGCAGTGATCCCATTATAGTCGCTATATTCAGGAAAGCCAAAGTTCCAACAGCTGGGCCTAAAATAGAGATCATACAAAAGATGTTGCTGTGACTCTTATGTGGATGATGTAAAAATATTTATTGGTTGATGAATTTATGAAATTGCTTCTTACAATTGTTAATAAACTGACTGTTAGAACTGTTAACGCTCCATGGAATTGAAAAACTGTATGGTTGAAAAAGATTGGGTAAAAGGAGTGGCTAATAAGTCTGGCTGCACATCTGGGTGGCTTACTTATTGCAAATTTAGAAATTATGTGACTAAACTCAACAAAAAGAAGAAGAAACTTTATGAAACCAAGATCAATGATATAAAGAATGATGGAAAAAAACTTGAGTACTTTAAATGACTATCCAAGATGGCGTAGCAGTGCAGATGTGTTTTGTTCGTCCACTCGTGTACTTTTGTATTTTTTGTATATATTTCAATTTTATTTTCAATCGCTTTTCCATTTGAATTCAACTAATCCTTCCGGTAACCTGCCTCACCCAATGTGATACGGAACCGCTATTATTTAAAAAAAAAATTAGACCTTATAGCCAGAACCACCTAGCCATCAGCTATTTAGTCATTGTTAGCCACTGCTTGCGACCTTTAACTTCTGCACAGATACCAGCCCTTTTTTTAAATCTTTTTTTTTTGCCTTGATAATACTCGCCAGCCTAGCAGTATCGGACTGTCTCTCCAGTACAACGCAGGATTCCTGACGTAATCCCTGGACCATTACTCCTGATCTTCATAGCTAACTAGCACCCACTGAGTTACCCAGTACCGAAGCTAACCCTGAGGCCGACCTTCCGGCCTACTCGGTTGTTCACCCGTACTCCACCCAAACACGGCTAGAACCCCCAACTCCACCGGATCCTTGCCGTAAGCTCTGGACCTTGGCACCGGATCACCGCTGCTAAAGAGTGGCTATAGTGGCTAACGCCCCTGCTCGAAGCTAGCACCAGTTAGCTGTGAGCCAGGCGCATCTCCCAGGTAGCAAACTAAATTACTACAACTACAATACCTCTTTCGCCATCTGGCTTGGATCCTTTGTCGACACGGCTCCCCGCTGCACCACCATGACTGGTCTGCCGACGAATACTCTTTCTGCTGTGCCTTCAACCGGCCTCCGTCGGAGCAGACGCTTCTACTAGCCCCGGGCTACTAACTTTAAACGCTGTGTCGCCCGCGTGCTAGCGACTACTCCGTGGCTTCCCTGTTCCATCTATTGCTGCCCCCTGGACCCTATGATCACTTGGCTACATAGCTGATGCCTGCTGGACTGTCCATTAATCACGGTACTCCATTCTGTTTATTTATCTTTTATCTGTCGGCCCCAGCCACGAATCTCAGGCTCTGTGTGTAGTTAATCCGACCCTCTCTGCCTAGTCATCGCCATTTTACCTGCTGTTATTGTGTTAGCTGATTAGCTGTTGTTGTCTCACCTGTTGTTTTAGCTAGCTCTCACAATCAACACCTGTGATTACTTTATGCCTCGCTGTATGTCTCTCTCAAATGTCAATATGCATTGTATACTGTTGTTTAGGTTAGTTATCATTGTTTTAGTTTACAATGGAGCCCCTAGTTCCACTCATCATACCCCATTTTTTCTACTGTGTCATTGACTTTTTTTGTGTTATTGGCTTGTTTATTGTTTACTCCATGTGTAACTCTGTGTTGTTGTCTGTGTCACACTGCTTTACTTTATCTTGGCCAGGTCGCAGTTGTAAATGAGAACTTGTTCTCAACTAGCCTACCTATTTAAAAAATGAAATTATGGGCAGAAAGACAAATTCAACCATATATACGCATTAGCAACCACAGCTAATGAAGTCACTGAAACCCTTAACAAAGAGTTGCAGTATGTTTTGGAATTTGTGGCCAGTAAAAAACTGGTCTTGAACATCTCTAAAACTAAGAGCATTGTACAAATCCTTCCTTAAGTGTTAGACCTCAACTGAATCTGGAAATGAATGATGTGGCTGTTGAACAAGTTGAGGAGACTAAACTACTTGGCGTTACCTTAGATTGTAAATCTGGTCAAAACATATAAATTCAATGGTTGTAAAGATGGGGAGAGGTCTGTCCGTAATAAAGCGATGCTCTGCTTTTTTGACACCACACTCCAAAAAGCATGTTTTGCAGGCTCTAGTTTTGTCTGATCTTGATTATTGTCCAGTAGTGTGGTCGAGGGCTGCAGGGAAAGACCTAGTTGAGCGGCACGTTTTGCTCTTAATTGTAATCAGAGGGCTGATATAAATACTATAAATAAATAAATACATGCCAGTCTCTCTTGCCTAAGAGTTGAGAAGAGACTAACTGCATCAACATTAATGTGTTGAAAATCCCAAATGGTTTGCATAGTCAATTTACACACAGCTCTGACACACACACTTATGCCACCAGACATGCCACCAGGGATCTTTTCACAGTCCCCAAATCCAGAACAAATTCACGAAAGCGTACAGTATTCTATAGAGCCCTTATTGCATGGAACTTCCTTCCATCTCATATTGCTCAAATAAACAGCAAACCTGGTTTAAAAAAAGATAAAGCAACACCTCGCGGCACAACGCCTCTCCTCTATTTGACCTACAGTTGAAGTTGGAAGTTTATACATACACCTTAGTCAAGTACATTTAAACTCAGTTTTTCACAATTCCTGACATTTAGTCCTAGTAAAAATGCCCTGTTTTAGGTCAGTTTGGATCATCACTTTATTTTAAGAATGTGAAATGTCAGAATAAAAGTAGAGAAGGATTTATTTCAGCTTTTATTTTGTTCATCACATTCCCACTCAATTAGTATTTGGTAGCATTAACTTTAAATTGTTTAACTTGGGTCAAATGTTTCGTGTAGCCTTCCACAAGCTCCCCACAATATGCTGGGTGAATTTTGGCCAATTTCTCCTGACAGAGCTGGTGTCAGAGTCAGGTTTGTAGGCCTCCTTGCTCGCACACGTTTTTTCAGTTCTGCCCACACATTTTCTATAGGATTGAGGACAGGGCTTTGTGATGGCCAATCCAATACCTTGACTTTGTTGTCCTTTAGCCATTTTGCCACAACTTTGGAAGTATGCTTGGGGTCATTGTCCATTTGGAAGACCCATTTGCGACCAAACTTTAACTTCCTGACTGATGTCTTCAGATGTTGCTTCAATATATCCACATAATTTTCTTGCCTCATGATGCCATCTATTTTGTGAAGTACACGAGTCCCTCCTGCAGCAAAGCACGCCCACAACATGATGCTGCCACCCCTGTGTTTCACGGTTAGAATGGTGTTCTGCGGCTAGCAAGCCTCCCCCTTTTTCCTCCAAACATTACGATGGTCATTATGGCCAAACTGTTCTATTTTTGTTTCATCAGACCAGATGACATTTCTCCAAAAGTCTACGATCTTTGTCCCCTTTTGTACCCGTTTCCTTCAGCATCTTCACAAGTTCCTTTGCTGTTGGTCTGGGATTGATTTGCACTTTTTGCAGCAAAGTACGTTCATTTCTAGGAGACAGAACGCATCTCCTTCATGAGTGGTATGACGGCTGCGTGGTCCCATGGTGTTTATACTTGCGTACTATTGTTTGTACAGATGAACATGGTATCTTCAGGTGTTTGGAAAATGCTCCCAAGGATGAACCAGACTTGTGGAGGACTACAATTTTTTTCTGGGGTCTTGGCTGATTTCTTTTGATTTTACCATGAGTTTGAAGGTAGGCCTTGAAATACATCCCCAGGTACACCTCCAATTGACTCAAATGTTAGCCTATCCGAAGCTTGTAAAGCCATGACTTTATTTTCTGGAATTTTCCAAGCTGTTTAATGGCACAGTCAACTTAGTGTATGTAAACTTCTGACCCACTGGAGTTCTGTGAAATAATCTGTCTGTAAACAATTGTGGAAAAATTACTTGTCATGCACAAAGTAGATGTCTTAACCGACTTGCCAAAACTGTAGTTTGTTAACAAGAAATTTGTGGAGTGGTTGAAAAATGAGTTTTAATGACTCCAACCTAAGTGTATGTAAACTTCTGAATAGATATTTTGTGTGTACGCATTGATATGGCACACCCAGGAAGAGTGTGCCTTTTAAAAAGATGTATGTAGTTCTGTTCTTGTCTATTGATGTTCTGTATCATGTTTCATGTTTTGTGTAGACCCCAGGAAGAGTAGATGCTGCTTTTGCAACAGATAATGGGGATCCTAATAAAATACCAAATACCAACACGGCCACTAGTTGGTCCTGATATAAGCCATTCTCAGCCAGGAGCTGGTTGTAATAAAAGTCCCCTTCTACATCAGTCCACCTAAGCCCCAGTTTCTTCTTACAGATATGGGCTATCTCAGCTGCAGATGGCTGGTACTGTCCTGCCAGAACCCTCATTTCTGCTGCAAACTTAACTGCATATTTGCTGGTGTCAGGCAGATCCTTAACTATGCCTTTAATTTAATCGTGTCTCCATGTCCTCTGGATGTAGACGATTGGTTGCCAGGCAGCCAAATCAGAGTAGCCTGCAGCTGGACGTGGCTAAGGGTTTGGGCATGCCGTTAGAGGGTACTGTTGATACATATCTGGTGCTGAACACTTGTCCACATGACGCTGAATAACCAGATAGAGACCTGGATCCATTCTCTATGAGAAACCAATAGAAGAACTCCAAGATATCTCATTGAAGAGATGTAATTCATTTGTGTTCAAAGACTGTGAAATAGTTACAAATCTTAATGTTGTATCCTAAGTGAAATTTATAGTGACCAGTAGTGAAAACTAAAGTTAATCTTTATTTTGAAATAAGGGAGTGAATTAATGTAGTGAACATTATGCCTTAATCCAGTTTTTGTATTAGTACTGTGGAATTCAGTTCCATGTTTTACAGTAGCCAGACAGTGGGAGTGATATGACATGTGAACCATGTAATGCCAGCATACTTCTGAGTAAAGTTAAACTAAAGTATACAAACGCCCCAATCTCAGTTCTTATCAACATAAGCAAACTAAACAGTGGGATGTTACAGGTGCAAACTGGATGGACAACTGGTTCTGAAAAAACTGCACTACATGTCCTGTTGGTCAGTGGCAAGTAATACATCACATGATACTAAAGTACCAGTTTCATTTTTTATTGATTTTTTAAAACAGGATAATACCAGTGTTTTCCCAGTCTGCTTAAACGAACCAAATTTTCTGTCTAATCTCAGATATTTGTATTTGGTAGTTTAGATGTGATTATCCGTAGGATTAATACACTTATTCATAGAGGTACCAAATAGTTTTACATCCCCAGATGGACTAATCACATTTCAGAGCTCCACTCTGAGTCATTACCATGTAGCATCTGCTGTGTAATTTACATGATGACAGGCTCTCTACATGGATGTCGGATGTCACCATGGATGCATTTTAAATATTGAAAAGAGGGGGTTTACTCACATCCATCCTGGCTCAGGAACCACTGTAGAAAATATCCACTGACTTACTGTTGTGTGCTCCTTAAATTATATTCAATTAGGCTTGATTAGACTTTTCCAACAGTGAGTTGATATTGCATTTTACCTATTTTCTTCCTATACTATATTTGACCTCATGTCAAAATATTAACATTTTGGTAATGCATTAGGTTCAGATTCCCATACAGATGAATGACGATGAGGCAAATCAGACCAAATGCTAAATAAACAAAGCCTAGGCAGTAGGAAAACCCACAGGTCTGCTAGTTTTGTTATAGCAACTATTCTAGAGTCTAAGCATTCCATCTCATCATCACATGATGACCACTATAGAGCACTGAGGATCCCACCCCACATCTCCATGGGAGAGCTACAGAATGAACTGAAGACCGGCGACCAGCACTGCTGTCCCCAAGTTGGTCGTTATCAACCACCACTTCCAGGCTCATCTGAATTCAGACATAGGCCTTCGATAACCATCACTCTCTGCCTAATCTGTAATGAATTGTGCCAGGTCTTGTATCAGGGGCACCTGTCTGCAGCTGAGAATTCAGGAATCCCATTATGAATGGCCTGGCGGTATGAGAGGTAGCGGTATCTGCTTACTGGATTCACTTTTTTCCTGAAATCAAAATCAAATGGTAAATCCTTTTCATATTATTTCATGGTTGATTGTTGCCCTAGAGTGGATCACAACAATGCAATTGATTGGATGAAATGTGTGATGAAGATAATTTTTGGCCTATATTACTTATGACCCAAGGGTTAGTAGCTCCCCATGTCTGGGTATACAGCGTGATAGTCCAGAAGTAAACTATACAGTAGTTATTAAAATAATACAAATATCATGGGATTTGTTCAGGGCCCACAGTTGATAAGAGAATAGCTGAAATGCAACCTTCAGGTAGGAAAACATAGTATTTTCCATATAGTTACAGTATGACACATCACATTTTCATGAGTGAAAGCCGATATTAAACAAATCTCTGATGTCTCCAAATAATTGTCAAAAAAGTGCTGTGATTTAAAGTCACTTTGAAAAATGGGATGTTATTACTTAACGTCAGATATTCCCTACAGGGGGATGAAACATGAGCTGGAATGTGTTTTGCATGGTTGGCATTGTTTAATCACAGCCCCAACTCGTATCTCTGCTCTGTTTTTGAAGGCATCCCTCAAGTGATATTTTGTTTTTTTCTCTCTCCCTGGGGAGGAAGTCAATGTATGTGGGAACAGGCATGCCTGTATGCACCTGGAAGTGAGTGAGCTCGTCTTTTATTTTTTTATTTAGGGGGTAGATCAGCTTTAATATTTCAGATAGATTGATAGATTGTGTCTTCCATCAATGTAATTGTCCGAATTATTTCCAATCCCCCATATATATATATACTGTATATATACAGTGCCTTCGGGAAAGTATTCAGACCCCTTGACTTTTTCCACATTTTCTTACATTACAGCCTTATGTTAAAATGGATTAAATAAAAAATAATAGTCAGCAACCTACACACAATACCCCATAAAGACAAATTGAAAACAGTTTTATTAAAAATAAACAGAAATACCTTATTTACGTAAGTATTCAGACCCTTTGCTTCTTGAACTTGAGCTCAGGTGCATCTTGTTTCCATTGATCATCCTTGAGATGTTTCTACAACTTGATTGGAGTCCACCTGTGATAAATTAAATTGATTGAACATGATTTGGAAAGGCACACACATGTCTATTTTAGGTCCCACAGTTGACAGTACATGTCAGAGAAAAAACCAAGCCATGAGTTCGAAGGAATTGTCCGTAGAGCTCAGAGACAGGATCGTGTCGAGGCACAGATATGGGGAAGAGTACCAAAAAATGTCTGCGGCGTTGAAGGTCCCCAAGAACACAGTGGCCTCCATCATTCTGAAATGGAAGAAGTTTGGAACCACCAAGACTCTGCCTAGAGTTGGCTGCCCGGACAAACTGAGCAGTCGGGGGAGAAGGGACTTGGTCAGGGAGGTGACCAAGAACCCGATGGTCACTCTGATAGAGTTCCTCTGTGCAGATGGGAGAACCTTCCAGAAGGATGACCATCTCTGCAGCACACCACCAAACAGGCCTTTAAGGTAGAGTGTCCAGACGGAGGCCACTCCTCAGTAAAAGGCACATGACAGTCCACTTGGAGTTTGCCAAAAGGCACCTAAAGGACCCTCCGACCATGAAAAACAAGATTCTCTGGTCTGATGAAACAAAGATTGAACTCTTTGGCCTGACTGACAAGCGTCACGTCTGGAGGAAACCTGGTACCATCCCTACGGTGATGCATGGTGGTGGCAGTATGCTGTGGGGATGTTTTTCACCGGTAACCAACATGACAGAGCTTGAGAGGATCTGCAGAAAAGAATGGGAGAAACTCCCGAAATACCCAAGAAGACTCAAGGCTGTAATCGCTGTGAAGGTGCTTCAACAAAGTACTGAGTTAAGGGTCTGGAATACATGTAAATGTGATATTTCCGTTTATTTTATATACATTTGAAAAAATGTTTAAAAACCTGTTTTAGCATTGTCATTATGGGGTATTTTGTGTAGATTGATGAGACTGATTAATTTGTAATCAATAAGGATGTAACGTAACAATATGTGGAAAAAGGAAAGGGGTCTGAATGCTTTCCGAATGCACCATATCAAAATGTCATTATTACAATGTTGTTATAAAGAAAAGTATCATAACTACAATGTTCTTCACCGAAACAAGCAACCTAATGTAAAGTGAAGCACATCATGACTTACTCATGTAATTACAGTACTATCGTCGTCAGGGTGGAAGTGACCGTTTATAAATGACCGGACCAATGAGCAGCATGGTGAGCGTACATTTCTTTTTATTTATAAATGACCGGACCAATGAGCAGCATGGTGAGCGTACATTTCTTTTTATTTATAAATGACCGGACCAATGAGCAGCATGGTGAGCGTACATTTCTTTTTATTTATAAATGACCGGACCAATGAGCAGCATGGTGAGCGTACATTTCTTTTTATTTATAAATGACCGGACCAATGAGCAGCATGGTGAGCGTACATTTCTTTTTATTTATAAATGTCACCAACAAAACAAAGCATGAGGACACGACCGTGACGCTTACATCAGCTATACAGGCCACTAACACAACTACCCACAACTAAGGTGGCAAAACAGGCTGCCTAAGTGTGATTCCCAATCAGAGACAACGATAGACAGCTGCCTCTGGTTGGGAACCAGACTCGGCCAAACACACAGAAATACAAAACATAGAATGCCCACCCCAAATCACACCCTGACTTCACCAAATAGAGAAATAAAACGGCCCTCTAAGGTCAGGGAGTGACAAGCCATACAAAAAAATGTCCATTAATTATAATTCACATTCCCTGCTGCTGCAGGATTATTTTCCTGCTGTAGCAAACTGGTTCAAATTAAGATTGTACATCTGTAAAGTACAGGGTACCTGTATGGAATATTAAAATGTTAACCAATTCCTGCTCTTGACAAGGGAAAGCAGCTCCATAATGGTATTTCATCAAGGCTAAATTGAAGTGCAAATGTTTTCCTTCCCACATTCTATTCAATGTCAGTGGATTGCCAGAGAAAAAATCACTTTGACAATTTAAAATTGTCCAATTCCTGTTGCCTGAAAATAACATAGTGAGGTAAGTTGGAGGGCATGTACTGTATGCCCATATACACAAAACTGTTGTCCAATTTTACGCATTAACTTCTTGGTGAAGTAATTTTCTGCAGCTAATTCTATACCTCATTACTCAAAATGAATATACTGTAACAATAACACAACATCGAATCCATCCAGTCAATTAGAAGGGAAATAAGACATTATCTAATATCATTTAAGACTACATGCTAACGAACAAACCAACAAATGACTATAAATACGAATAACATTTTTTCAATCGATGCACGGCTTCACCTGGCCTCTGATCAATATGGTCTGTCAATAATTTTGCTGAAGCTCCATTTCATCGCAATAATCTTGTTATATACATAAAATGCTGTACTGAATATGAATTGTATACAGCCTGAATCTCAATGGCTTGTAAACACAAGCCGTGGGCTGTTCTGTGTTTGTGAGCGGAGTGGGACTACACAGAAAACTCAGCACATATCAAGTTACATCATGGTCATGTATGGCCAACAGATGTCAGTGGCAAAGGTGCAATGTGGGGTGATGCACCCACGTAGGCTTCCATAAATTATGTTTCTATTATGTTTTCGCCTTCAAAACTAATATCGTGGACAATGGTCTTCATATACCACATGTCCTGAAGCAACAAGAGGCCAGCATTCTATTTAAATGTATATCTAAATTATCTGCAATCCTGCCAGTACCTCGGGAGAGAAAACCTCACTATTGGCTAAAAGAGACCAGTGGCAATATGATGATTGGTGAGCTGATGAGCATAATATGTCTGATAGCCTGTGGCATCAATTCCTCTCTTTCACAATCACCACCCAGCGTATTATTTAATTGCTTGTCATAAATCAAGGTTGTTGCTGTTGCACTTCTGAAAAAGCAACCCAACACAGATGCCATACAACACTGTCAACCGATGACAGTTTCCTGTCACTGGTTGACAGTTTTTGGCCCTGATGACAGTGTTCGGCCCAGATCTGCATATCGACTGACATGCTGGGCTCAAAGGATAATTAAATGTGAATGGTAAGCCAGGAACTTGGCATCAAGCTTCTCCAGGGAGGAAGGATGGACGGAGCGAGAGAAGGAGAAAGAGAGGTATCGGTGCCTGATGTTGGCAGTGTGCGGGGCAGATACAAGAGAATATCTGTCAGCACGCTGCCCAGCTCCTAGGCTCAGGAGTCTGGGTTCCCAGAGAGAGGGATGGAGAGGGTGATCCAATTTCTGTGTTGTTTGGCTCCAGAGCTTCTGAGCTCTCTGCCCCTCCTGCCAGGGACATTTTATGTGCTCGGAAATGCTAATTAGCTAAAGCGTACTTGACCTTAGAGCTAGGGTTAAGAGAGGAATCAGGATTGGTTCCGTCCATCTCTCCGACGTGGCTAATGATGTGATTTTTTATTTACACTGGTACTTCTTTGAGGATAGTGTAGCATGCACAGGACTGGGTTTGGTTCTCAGTTCTAGAATGATTCTCCCAATCCCTATCTCTCCATAAGTCTGTAGCATATCTGATATTGCAGCCTTATCTACAGTTCCTAAAAGTACATTTTTTACGTTTTTTTCGGTGCAAACCATAAACAACCAAAATGTGATGCAATAATTATGATATTACGTCCAACAATGCCCTTGAGAGCTACAGGGTGTGCAGGTTTTCATGCAAGGCCAGCCGTAACACACCTGATTTAACCAATCAACTAATTATGACGATCTAAATCAGCAAACCAAGACCTTGATGATTAGTTGATTGGTTGAATCAGGTGTGTTAGGGCTGGCCTGACACAAAAGCCTTCACACCCTCTATAGCAAATTCTGTTTGGCTAGCTGGGCAACATAATATTGTATTTTTGCATCCCATATTGATATTTTTGTTGTTGTGAGCCATATTCAATGAAAAACAGGTTATTCTAATGCTGTAATAATGCATGTTTGGATTCAGCACATAGCCTAAATAAAACATTTCTACATCTCAGTTGCAAACTCTGTGCTCTGTGTGTTTAGCTACATGCAGCTCTGGCTGGATCTGTGAGTGCTGTGCCTACCCGCCTACAATTCTTCAGTAAATAGTCAGCGCATTAAAGGGATAGTTTGGAGTTTTGGCAATGAGGCCCCTTATCTACTTCCCCAGAGTCAGATTAACTTGTGGATACCATTTTTATGTATCTGCGTCCAGTATGAAGGAAGTTACGAGGTAGTTTCGCAAGTCAATGCTAATTTACGCACTGACTGGAGGTCTATGGGAACAACTAGCCTGCTAGCAATTGTGCTGATGCTAGTTCCGACAAACTGCCCACAGACACATAAAGATGGTAGTGACCATCAGATAAATGCTGCCTTTTTATCCGTTTGAAAAGCGAAACAGGGTTTTCTTTGGACTTGGACATTGTGTTATTTGTGAATGAGTGTTCCCTTTGAATGAAAGTACCAAGGCCAATACACAAGGTACCAAGAAAGGCCATTCACAAGATTCCACAAAGTGTATTAAAATGCATAGTATTTCTCCAAAGAACATTATTCTTAGGCGGGTCAATGAAAAACAATGCTCCTCATGCCTTTATAGTAGTCATGATTGGACTGGAGATCTCTCCAGTTTTTTAATTCGTCCCCTTGACTAGATCTTGACTGGTCTTGATGACACACAATGGCCTCCTCTCGAACCAGAAGCTCCATGGTGAGTAATATTAGGTTGACCAGAGAGAATTCTGAACAGAGGGAGGAACATTCTTCAGCTTTTCTACCCATTGTGCTAATATTGATTGTTAATGTAAGAATGATTTGCACATGGTAGAAAAAAACATTTTCACAGTAAGGCGGCATTACAATTTCACATTTACTGTGCGTGCATGCATGTGTGTGTGTGTGTGTGTGTGTGTGCGTGTGTGCGTGTTCATGTGTGTGTGTGTTTTCGGGTTCTGTGAAATTGCAAAATTGGCCAGTTTCTTTCTTGTACACAATGAAGCTATCACAATATCACATGCTTGATAGAATATCAATACCGTCTTCCCCTCCGTTCACTCATATTCCACTGTACTGTAAAATTGACCTGTGACCTAGACCACAATGCAACGCAACAATGTGTCAATAACTCCAGAGAAAATACACCAAAGCATGTCAAGAATGCACACAGCATGAAATACTGTCAATATTTAGCCACTCATCTAGTCCATTGTCAATTTACATGCAAAATGAATTGAAGTGTAATTTCTTCAATCATTAAATTGGATAGCAATTTCATGGATGTTGGATCACATGAGGGACTTTTGTCTAACATTGACAATGAACTAGATGAGTTCAAGCGCGCACGCCACACACACACACACTATAACTCTCTAACTATAACACATATTATATATCATCACATCTGTTATACGGATTGGATGAAGCTCAGTGTTAAATTCAAATCTCCCTATCACCATATCTAAGCCAATATGACACGAACCTCCATGAAAATTTGCAAATCAACTTGATTGGAGGTACACAACACACGCCTCTCGCCATGAGCCGTCCAACTGTTACCGAGAACCATATATCATATTTTTTTAACAGGCAGCAATTTATTTTTAAGAGTATTTATTGCACCTACCTAGCTCAAATTCTACACGTCGGATCAAAACGAGACTATAGCATTCATATAGTAACAGTTGGACTTAAAATATGCAAGTTTGACTAAATTTGTTGGTGCAACAGTTTTTATTACATTTATAATGTATAGCTCTCACGTGCTCATTTATGTCTGTTAATAACCAAAGATGTGCTTCCTTTTGTAGCATTTCTGATAATGCTAACATGTTTCTTCAGCCGGATCGCAAAGTTTCTAACACCAGGTCGGTTGTTCGGCAACAACACAGCTGCTCGCACAATGCTGTCAGTCAAAAAAAGTGTATGGAACAAACCTAGGCTACTGTAGATAGCTAGCTATATAGTGGTATTAAAGCTAAGGTTAATCAATGAATGCAAACAGATATTTTGATTAGCTATCTAGCTAACCTAGCTAATGCTAGCTTGATTATACAAAGTCCAGCACCTAGACTCTGTAGCTACCTAGCTAGATGAGATTAGTAATAGAGTTACAGTAAATTAAACAGTCCTGTAACAGCTCCAATAAACAAAGTGAAACGTAAAAGAGAATGGTATCACCCTGCAAGGCGCGCGGTCAAATGATTCAAATGAGCGCCAACGCTGATAAATTGGCATTACACAAACTCATCATTACACTATTGTTGTCTAAATTACATCTACCTCCTCACCCTAATCATTCAGTTAGGCCTAATTTAAATTAGATTCTGAAGCAACTTGCACAATTATCGCCCATTCCATTGATTTGTCATTCATTCAGTAGCCTGGCATCGTTTTCTTCGCTGGATAGAGTTAAGGATATATTTTGCATTATTCTAAAGGACTACTGCAACATGTAGCATGTTTTTGTTTCCCTTACAATACATTTGATTAGTAATAGAGTTATGGTAAATAAAACAGTCCTATAACAGCTTATTTTTACAAAGTAAAATGTAAAATAGAATTGTATCAACCTGCAAGGCATGCGGTCAAATTATTTGCTGCAGATAAATAGTCATAACAGAAACTCATCATTACACTATTGTCTTTCTAAATGAAATCAACCTCTTCACCCTCCTTATCATTCAGTTAGGCCTAATTTCAATTGTGAAGTAAGGTGCACAATTATCGCCCATTCATACATTTGTCATTCATTCAGTGAGGAGAGAGAGAATCATTAGCGCCCGGCTGGGTACCAACGTCCTACAGCACATTGTCTTGGCAGATTAAGTCAGGAATAGGTGTGGGGGAAAAAACTGGGAAAAAAGCTCTAAATAAAATTCTGACAAATGAACAGTGTAAAATACAAACATTTCGGAAAAGTCAGGGAAGGTGTAGGACATTTCGAGCTGATTTTCTTTATTTACAATATCAAACGTCAGTGGCCATTGGCCTATGGCGGTTCTAGTGTTAAGCTACATATTATTATTTTTTTATTTATTTTTTTTTTTAATTTTACCCCTTTTTCTCCCCAATTTCGTGGTATCCAATTGTTTTTAGTAGCTACTATTTTGTCTCATCGCTACAACTCCCGTACGGGCCCGGGAGAGACGTTATGTTGGTCACCTACTTACCATTAAAATGATGTTATTACTAAAATAAAGGTTTAAGGAAATATAGGCACATTACTGCAAGACAAAACAGCTCAATCAAGCGTGATGGTCATGTAAGTATAAAAGCAAATGTAAAGATAACGTAATGGGATAATGTCTTACTGTGTTGTATGAAGAATCCAATACTTTATCTTGAATGCAGTACAAATCATATCATTGTGGAAGTCCCTCCTCTAAGAGTATGAATTAGGCTGTTTGAGAAAGTTTGCATCCTAAGCAACCTGCCTATACATAGTTTGAAGTACAATACCAACATAGCTACTGTAGTAGGACAAAGCTGTGTGCTGGAAAACCTTGGTAGAGCATGGGTGGAATAGAAATTGTGGTGCTCGTGCATTTCCTTTATTTTTGGGCTTCGGACCAATGCCTTTTCTCACTTAAAACATTTTTTTTTTTTTTTTTTAATCTACAGTATAGCTCCCACAAAATAATGAATGAGGAGTGGCTATGATGCACAACATACAGAATGCAGTGCAGTGAAGCACAGAACATATTCACATGAACAACATGTACGTCTACACACACATACTCAAACAAACACACACTCCGTCACAGGGAGAGAAATCTGCCTTGACGTTTTGTGCTTAATGTTATTACACAGCTCCAGTGACAGAGGGGCGTTATTACAAGGACACACTGCAGTATTCATGATTGAGCTCTCTGAAAAACAAAGATCACTGTGATTTTCACACATCCATGTCAGTGTAAATATACCTTGTCTTATATCCAGCCATTATTACAAACACCTGTGAAAGAAAGCAATGATAATGGTGTCACCATGGTAACTGGCTGTATGTAGCAGGCCATGCTTGGACACAGATGGATCAGGGAGGGTGTCTGGGTAACCCTTGACCCTGATCTAAGGTCCGTTTTTGTTTTCTCTCCCCTTATGGTTTAGAAGAATGTGTCAGGTATAGGAGCATGTTTGTTGCGCTGCTGTGAATGGGCGATAGGGTGATGTTGTACTGGCATGGTAATATTTGTAGGGATATTACAACAGTAGCCTACAAGTTCTCCAGTGTTTACCTGTTCCAATAAACCCAGGTTAATGTCCAAAAAGTGTCTTCAATAATGGACTAGATAGGTTCAAAAACAATGTTTTCATTTAATTCTGTCTTGAAACATTACAGATGGGGGCAGTTGAAATGTGTGTGCATTAACTAACAGACGGGCTGTCATGACACATCCTCTTGCTCCTCTGTTTGAGATTCACTAGAGGAAAGCTTCCCTGTCTGGGTCTGTGTGTACAGTAGCCTTCCCAGGGTGAGGACAGCCATGGATCCAGATGGCTTGTGTCCACACCATCGGCTGGGCCCTCACGCCTCACCTGCTCTGTGTGTCGCTCCTCTGGGACTGCCAGAGCGCCTGTCTGCCTGCCTGTAGCCCCTCCAGAGGGTAGAAGGTCAGTGGTGTTTCACAGTTTTGCAGGGTCTCCCCACAATCTATGGGCAGTTTTGTTTTCCCTCCCCTTTCCCTCTATTTTTTGGGGGTATTTTTTTTGCCATGGGGCAGAGATGAAAAAATTCAGTTTCATAGATCATCTCATGCCATTTTACACATTTTGCCATGAGGCTAAGAGAAAATGTTGGTGTTTTTGAGCTCAGGCATTCTTGAAAGATGGGATCATCTCAAATATTTGTATTAAAATAAACACATTTGAAAAATTGATTTTGATAGACCAAAGTATCAGCTATCACACCATGTAAAGGAGCAACTTGTTATTTTTATTTATTTATTCATAACATGCAAGTAGCTGGATGTATGTCAACTTTGTCAGACACCATAAAAGCCATTTACATGTTACAATTATTGTCCAACAAATGTTTAAAGGCCTTAATTATTTAATTCTAACATATTATTCAAATCTGTAATACAAATCTCCAAACTTCTTTTTGTTTTGTTTTATAGCACTATTAAATGCTCCAGGACTAATTTCGTTAGCATTTTGGCATGCTTTTCTAGATTTAGAACATAAAACAACATTTAGAAAGCAAACATTATCCCTTTGGTCTAGCACAGCAAATATTTAAGTTATTAAAGCATGTGTTGCAGAACAGTGATTACAATATTTATTCTGAATATTTACAAAAAAAATATATCCTAAGGGGCTTAGCCATCAGTGACAGAGTTGACAAAAGATACTCCAAACAGACATCATTTTGCCTCTAAAAATAAAAGTTGGAGTTTACAAAAATTTCATTTTTCTTCCTCATTCAAGTGGTGTACACGGAGCACTTTAGTTTTTCCTCAGTTACTTTATGACTCTAAAACCTAATTAAATGTAACATATTTAAACCAAAATTCATACTCTATTTTAATTTATCATGCAGATAGAGTTGACAGTTTATGGTTGTGACCATGGTGATTCCAATATTGTTTGTTTAAATCTATCAAAAGTAGAGAATTTTACAGACCATGCACTATATGTAACGAGAACATGAATAAGGGGTCCATTATGGTATAGCTGACCCTGCTCATTCCTGATTAATTTAGGATTTTAAAACATCTCTGGACACAACTTTTAAGATTCATGTGAGAAATATTCTGTAAAGTCAAATCAAATTAAATTGTCACATACACAGAATACAACATGTGTAGACATTACAGTGAAATGTTTACTTAAGAGCTCCTAACCAACAATGCAGATTAAAAAAACGATGGATAAAATAAGAAATAAAAGTAACAAGTAATTAAAGAGCAGCAGTAAAATAACAACGGGGGGGGGTACCGGTACAGAGTCAACGTGCAGGGGCACCGGTTAGTTGAGGTAATATGTACATGTAGGTAGAGTTATTAAAGTGACTATGCATAGATGATAACAACAGAGAGTAGCAGTGGTGTAAAAGAGGGGGGGCAATGCAAAGAGTCTGAGTAGACATTTGATTAGAAGTCAGCAGTCTTATGGCTAGAAGCTGTTCAGAAGCCTCTTGGACCTAGACTTGGCGCTCCGGTACAGCTTGCTGTGCGGTATCAGAGAGAACAGTCCATGGCTAGTGGCTGGACTCTTTGACAATTTTTAGGGCCTTCCTTTGACACCGCCTGGTATAGAGGTCCTGGATAGCAGGAAGCTTGGCCACAGTGATGTACTGGGCCATTCGCACTACCCTCTGTAGTGTCTTGCGTTCGGAGGCCGAGCAGTTTCCATAACAGGCAGAGATGCAACCATGCTCTCGATGGTGCAGCTGTAGAAACTTTTGAGGATCTGAGGACCCATGCCAAATCTTTTCAGTCTCCTGAGGGGGAATAGGTTTTGTCGTGCCATTTTCATGACTGTCTTGGTGTGCATGGACCATATTAGTTTGTTGGTGATGTGGACACCAAGGAACTTGAAGCTCTCAATCTGCTCCACTGCAGCCCTGTCGATGAGAATGGGGGCGTGCTCGGTCCCCTTTTTCCTTTAGCCCACAATCATCTCCTTTGTCTTGATCACGTTGAGGGAGAGGTTGTTGTCCTGGCACCACACTGACAGGTCTCTGACCTCCTCCCTGTAGGCTGTCTCGTCGTTGTTGGTGATCAGGCCCACCACTGTTGTGTCATCGGCAAATTTAATGATGGTGTTGGAGTCGTGCCTGGCCGTGCAGTCATGAGTGAACAGAGAGTGCAGGAGGGGACTGAGCACACACCCCTGAGGGGCCCCTGTGTTGAGGATCAGCATGGCGGATTTATTGTTACCTATCCTTACCACCTGGGCGCGGCCCGTCAGGAAGTCCAGGATCCAGTTGCAGAGGGAGGTGTTTAGTCCCAGGGTCCTTAGCTTATTGATGAGCTTTGAGGGCACTATGGTGTTGAACGCTGAGCTGTAGTCAATGAATAGCATTCTCACTTACGTTTTCCTTTTGTCCAGGTGGGAAAGGGCCGTGTGGAGTGCAATGGAGATTGCATCATCTGTGGATTTGTTGGGATGGTATGCAAATTGGAGTGGGTCTAGGGTTCCTGGGATGATGGTGTTTATGTGAGTCATGACCAGTCTTTCAAAGCACTTCATGGCTACGTGAGTGCTACAGATCGGTAGACATTTAGGCAGATTACCATAGTGTTCTTGGGCAAAGGCACTATGGTGCTCTGCTTAAAACATGTTTGTATTACAGACTCGGACAGGGATAGGTTGAAAATGTCAGTGAAGACACCTGCCAGTTGGCCAGCGCATGCTCGCTGTACACGTCCTGGTAATCCATCTGGTCCTACAGCCTTGTGAATGTTGACCTGTTTAAAGGTCTTACTCACATCGGCTGCGGAGAGAGTGATCACACGGTCTTCCGGGAACAGCTGGTGCTCTCATCCATGTTTCAGTGTTATTTTTCTCGAAGCGAGCAAAGAAGTAGTTTAGTTCGTCTGGAAGGCTCGTGTCACTGGGCAGCTCTCGGCTGTGCTTGCCTTTGTAGTCTGTAATGGTTTGCAAGCCCTGCTACATCCGACGAGCATCAGAGCCAGTGTAGTGCGATTCGATCTTAGTCCTGTATTGACGCTTTGCCTGATTGATGGTTTGTCGGAGGGCATAGCAGGATTCTTATCGGCTTCCGGGTTAGAGTCCCGTTCCTTGAAATCGGCAGCTCTAGCCTTTAGCTCAGTGCGGATGCTGCCTGTAATCCATGGCTTCTGCTTGGGGTATGTACGTACGGTCACTTTGGGGATGTCATTAATGCACTTATTGATGAAGCCAATGACTGATGTGGTGTACCCCTCAATGCCATCGGAGGAATCACGGAACATATTCCAGTCTGTGCTAGCAAAACTGTCCAGTAGCTTAGCATCTGCTTCGTCTGACCACTTTTTTATTGATCCAGTCACTAGTGCTTCCTGCTTTAATTTTTGCTTGTAAGCAGGAATCGGGAGGATAGAATTATGGTCAGATTTGCCAAATGGAGGGCAAGGGAGAGCATTGTATGCGTCTCTGTGTGTGGAGTAAAGGTGGTGTAGAGTTTTTTTTCTTCTGGTTGCACTTTTAACATGCTGATAGAAATGAGGTGAATGAAGTTTCCCTGCATTAAAGTCCCCTACTACTAGCAGAGCCGCTTCTGGGTGAGCGTTTTTTTGTTTGCTTATGGAGGAATACAGCGCATTCAAAGCTGTCTTAGTGCCAGCCTCTGACTGTGGTGGTATGTTAACAGCTATGAAAAATACAGATGAAACTCTCTAGGTAGATAGTGTGGTCTACAGCTAATCATGAGATACTCTACCTCAGGCGAGCAATATCTCGAGACTTCCTTTGATATTGTGCACCAGCTGTTTTTTTATTTATTACAAAAATACATAGTCAGCCGCCCCTTGTCTTACCAGACGCCGCTGTTCTATCCTGCCGGTACAGCATATAACCAGCCAGCTGTATGTTGATAGTGTCGTCGTTCAGCCACGACTCTGTGAAGCATAAGATATTACAGTTTTGAATGTCCTGTTGGTAGTTTAATTAGGTCATCAATTTTATTCTCCAAAGATTGCATGTTTGCTAGCAGAATGGAAGGAAGTGGGGGTTTATTCAATCGCCTACAAATTCTCAGAAGGCAGTCCTCCCTCTGGCCCCGTTTTCTCCAGTCTCCTCTTCACGCAAATGACAGGGATCTGGGCCTGTTCCCAAGATAGCAGTATATCGTTCGCTTCGTTCTCGTCAGACTCGTTAAAGGAAAAAAGGGATTCTGCCAGTCTGTGGTGAGTGACTGCAGTCCTGATGTCCAGAAGTTATTTTCGGTCATAAGAGACGGTAGGGGCAACATTATGTACAGAATATGTACAAAAATAAGTTTCAAACAATGCAAATAAATGAACAAAAAAAACAATTGGTTGGGGACATGTAAAACGTCTGCCTTCTTCTTCGGGCTATTGCAAGACACCACAAATGAAAATTGTATTTATTTCACCTTTATTTAACCAGGTAGGCAAGTTGAGAACAAGTTCTCATTTACAATTGCGACCTGGCCAAGATAAAGCAAAGCAGTTCGACAGATACAACGACACAGAGTTACACATGGAGTAAAACAAACACACAGTCAATAATACAGTATAAACAAGTCTATATACAATGTGAGCAAATGAGGTGAGAAGGGAGGTAAAGGCAAAAAAGGCCATGGTGGCAAAGTAAATACAATATAGCAAGTAAAACACTGGAATGGTAGTTTTGCAATGGAAGAATGTGCAAAGTAGAAATAAAAATAATGGGGTGCAAAGGAGCAAAATAAATAAATGAATTAAATACAGTTGGGAAAGAGGTAGTTGTTTGGGCTAAATTATAGGTGGGCTATGTACAGGTGCAGTAATCTGTGAGCTGCTCTGACAGTTGGTGCTTAAAGCTAGTGAGAGAGATAAGTGTTTCCTGTTTCAGAGATTTTTGTAGTTCATTCCAGTCATTGGCAGCAGAGAACTGGAAGGAGAGGCGGCCAAAGAAGGAATTGGTTTTGGGGGTGACTAGAGAGATATACCTGCTGGAGCGTGTGCTACAGGTGGGAGATGCTATGGTGACCAGCGAGCTGAGATAAGGGGGGACTTTACCTAGCAGGGTCTTGTAGATGACATGGAGCCAGTGGGTTTGGCGACGAGTATGAAGCGAGGGCCAGCCAACGAGAGCGTACAGGTCGCAATGGTGGGTAGTATATGGGGTTTTGGTGACAAAACGGATTGCTCTGTGATAGACTGCATCCAATTTGTTGAGTAGGGTATTGGAGGCTATTTTGTAAATGACATCGCCAAAGTCGAGGATTGGTAGGATGGTCAGTTTTACAAGGGTATGTTTGGCAGCATGAGTGAAGGATGCTTTGTTGTGAAATAGGAAGCCAATTCTAGATTTAACTTTGGATTGGAGATGTTTGATATGGGTCTGGAAGGAGAGTTTACAGTCTAACCAGACACCTAAGTATTTGTAGTTGTCCACGTATTCTAAGTCAGAGCCGTCCAGAGTAGTGATGTTGGACAGGCGGGTAGGTGCAGGTAGCGACCGGTTGAAGAGCATGCATTTAGTTTTACTTGTATTTAAGAGCAATTGGAGGCCACGGAAAGAGAGTTGTATGGCATTGAAGCTTGCCTGGAGGGTTGTTAACAGTGTCCAAAGAAGGGCCAGAAGTATACAGAATGGTGTCGTCTGCGTAGAGGTGGATCAGAGACTCACCAGCAGCAAGAGCGACCTCATTGATGTATACAGAGAAGAGAGTGTCCAAAATGTGTCAGTTAAAGGGATACTTCTGGGATTTTGGCAATGAGGCCCTTTAAGTACTTCACCAGAGTCAGATTAACTTGTGGATACAATTTTTATGTCTCTGTGTCCAGTATGAAGGAAGTTACAAGTAGTTTTGCAAGCTAATGCTGACTAGTGTTAACGCAATGACTGGAAGTCTATTAGACTTTCAGAGCTGTTAGCAATTGCGCTAGCACTAGTTACCAACTTTCTTCAAACTGCACGCAAAGACAAAAAAATGGTATCCACAATTTAATCTGACTCTGGGAATGTAGATAAAGGGCTTCATTCCCAAAATTTAAAAAAATACCTTTAATATAATTTTTTGCCACTTCATAAGAGATTTTGAAATTGGGATTCTTTGCTCCGGACAAGGGCATTTCCAGGCATAGAGAAATAGTAATGGAAAGTAAAAATTTTTGAAAGTATTTAGAAAATTCCTCAATTAAAATATTAATATTCCCCTAAATGTACATTTTAAGGTCAAATAATGCAAAATATTTTATTTATTTATTTTTATTCTGCCGGACAACTATTGTCCCGAATTTCAAGAATCACTGTTCTAATTTCCTCTACTACTATTCCACACATTTTGCCATGAGGCTGAGAGAAATTTCTGCAGTTTTAAAGTTAATTTCCTGTAGTATTAGTATTATTAAAGTATATATTAAAAGTATGTGGGGGTGTGTGCTACTCCAGTGTAGAAGGTATTGTAACCCACCACCATGGTGCTGAGCTGGACTCTGGTTTCAGTTGTTGTCAAATGCTGCTGCCTACTGGTTAGTCATGGTAAAGTGAGGGGAAAATGGAGGTAGACACAGCCAGTGTTAAATCAATAGATATTGGTAATGACTATAGGTTATCGTCGCAAAACCTGAAGCTAGATAGAAACACACAATTATATATTTCTATACTGAGTTCACTCCTATCACTATAAGACAAAACATTCACACTATTCTGTTTGACCATTTGACGCCTGTCCGTCTGCATGCACAATTTGGAAAGTACAAATGAACATGCATGCGTGTTTGTATGTATTCGTGCCTTTACATTTGTGTGTATGTGTGTGTCACCTCCTCTGTGGGTTTTGTCTGTAATGCGACGGTAATCCAGACTGAACAGTCTCATATTCAGAGAACACACATCGCTACCTGCCTTATCTGAGGGCAAGAATAGAGAGATTGCAAAGCTGATATCCTATAACTATAGCAGATCCCAGGAGGCTTATACGTGATGCTTGAATAAGGAGACCTTGTTTGACTCCCAAATGGCACCCTATTCCCTATATAGTGCACTACATTTGACCAGAACCAAAGAAGTGCACTATGTAATGCCATTTTAGTCATACATTCAGCTCTGCTACAGAGACAGGAAGACTCAGCTCAGCTCGCCTTGGCTGGGACACCAAGTTATGCAGCTCTGTAGGTGTGAACAAATATATATTCAGCATGTTCCGCATCAAGCGTCAACCCAAGTCATTACATTTCAGATTCATTAGTTTAGGATCGGTATATTGCGTTTGTATTTGCCAAAGAGATACAGAAGAGTGCTTTGGTTTGGTTTCTAATCCACAGTTCAGAGTTGTGAGATATGTAGATGTTTAACACACCCCAGTGTCTGATAAGGTGTTTGTATGTATGGAGAAAAATAAGCCTAACCCTGAGTATCCCATGAGTGGATACAGTAGCACAATCTCTCCTGAGTTGGACTGCAGTGTCAAGAGGAAAAGTTTGCCAACAACATTCTATGAACCTCTACTGTATTGTTCACCATAAAAGGCAGAAATACCTAAGAGACTACACAGAGCAGCAAGTACGATTTGTAAAAACCTGCTGGCAATTCAATCAAGAGCACAGTGTGTCATATCATGTTGCTAATGTATCATGCTTAAAGAGAGGGTAAAATCAAGCAGACAGGGTTCTTTAATTCTAAGTTGCGGTATGACGAGGTGGAATGTTTGGATGAAAAGCTCACGAGACATGAAGCTTGCCAGCTCTGAATACTTGGACAGAGAGTATGGAGAGGCCATTATATGGTAAACTAGAATCTGAGAGAATCAGAGAAAATCCAGTTCCAGTATAATATACCAGTGTGTGTGTGTGTCCTCACTGTTACTTCACTGACCCTGTTATTTCCTCTATCTCGACAGCACACCCATGGACCACCATTATGCATACTCAATCATGCATAGGCCAGCAATATGATTTACACTTTGAAACATAGCTAGTGGTTGAGCTGATTGAGACCATGACGAACTAATCTAAAGTATTTTCCCAAAAGTGATTTTAATAGTTCTCCAATGAAATACTTGGACACAAAAGTTTGGTAACATCCCCCCTTTCCCATCCTAAGTATCCTCCCTCTTACTGTATGACTTAACTTGGGAAATGTGTCTGTGTGTTTGTGCGTGCATGCCTGGGTGTGAGTATGTGTACAGTAAGAATGACACAAACAAAAGGCTATGAACTTCCCTCTAAAAGGGGCGGGGTGCTACTTCCTTAGGCAGGACAAAACCCCTCTGATCCTGCCCCCTTTAACACTTTTGTGTTCTTTCAGTGGAGGTGACAAAGGTAGGTCTCCTCTGATTCCAGGACAGAGACATAGCCTCAGGATATCAGTTACAACCTGTTCTCTCAGACTTAGAGCCCACTGTAGATCCTACTGTATAGCTGCAACACAATAAGCCAGACATGGAGAATGGTTAGGGGCATGAGTTTCCATAACCATACAGCCTGACCAGGAAAAACTCTTGAGTCCTAGTTATATGCTTAAAGCCTCAACCTTTGCCCAGAGTTTTTTCTAGTCAAGTCACATGGTCAGGAAAAACTCCTGGCCCTAGTAATGGTGTTAAAGAGCCACTTTGTTAGCCATGAGTTAGAGAATGGTCCGGTCGACCACATACAGAGCAAAGAGTAATAACTCTGACCAGGCACTCTGGTACTGTTCCATTCCTAGCCAAACTGGGAAATCCCAGAAAGTGGTCTGACTTGACTCCAGTACAGCATTTCCCTGAGTTCTGGAGAATTGGTTTAAGCTAAACTGATAATCATTGCAGCCAGAAAAAAAAAGCTAATTAGATTGAACTGATTAAAAAAAATGCACCGGGCCCTTTATATGTTGTTGGGAGAATTCTGCAGTTTTTAATATTGTTTTTTTTGCCAAGCTGTTTAAGTGATATAATTTCCAAGTCAGTAACGCTATGGTAATTATACAATATACTCTCCCGTCCATATGTATTTGGACAGTGAAGCAAACATTTACTCCAGCATTTTGGATTGGAGTTTCATATGTGGCAGTACAGAATGTCACAATTTATTTGGGGGTATTTTCATATACAGTGCACTTGGAAAGTATTCAGACCCCTTGACTTTTTCCACATTCTGTTACAGCCTTATTCTAATGGATGAAATATTTTTTTGCCCCTCATCAAATCAATTTCAAGTCTCATAGAAAAGGGTCTGAATACTTATGTAAATAAGGTACTTCTGTTTTTATTTTTTTATTACACTTGCAGAAAAATTAAAAAACTGATTTTGCTTTGTCTTTATGGGGTATTGATGAGGATTTTTTTTAAATCCATTTTAGAATAAGGGTGTAACGTAACAAAATGTGGAAAAAGTCAAGGGGTCTGATTACTTTCTGAATGCTCTGTATTTCTGTTTTACCATTTAGAAATTAAAGCAAATGATGTATCTATGTATCTACTCCCTCCATTTGGGCAAATTTAGTTATAGTGTATTAAAGTGGTCAAAAGTTTAGTATTTGGTCCCATATTCCTAGCATGCATATATCGAACTTGTGATTCTAGAAACTCGTTGGATGCATTTTCAGGTTTTTTTGTTATTATTTTAGTTTTTTGCAATAGGAACTGAATGGTGAATGATGAGTGGGGTCATTTTCTTTTTAAGTGAATAGATAAGATGTTTCTGAACACATTTAAATAAATCCTGATAATGCCATGATTCTGAAACAATTATGAATGAATCATAAATAAGGATAAGTGAGAAGGCTACAACAAAATAAACTAACCTCTCACCTTTGCAATAACAGGGGAGATTAGCATTTTTGGGGGGGTGTACAGGTGTAGGATGTCAATTTGATCAATCTGTTCTTTCTAAGAATGTTCCTGTGTCGCTGGAAATGCAGATGAGATTGGTGATTTACATAAATTCACTGAAAATCCACACTAACACACGTTATATTAATATTATTTTGGCCAGATAATAGCCTAACCACCGATCAAGAAACCTTATGGACTAAATGTCAAATTAAGTTCTTACACCTGTACGATCTTTGTGCCTCTGTACAGAGGCTCACTTATCATTCTTCACGATTCATCCCTAATAATCCATAATCATGGTAGTATCCACATTAATGGAGAAGTGTTCAGAAACATCTTCTATTCTTACTTTCGATAAAAGTGACTCCAACATGACATTTGTCAGACGTTCTTATCCATAGCAATTTACAGGAACAATTAGGGTTAAGTGACTTGCTCAAGACAACATCGACAGATTTTTTACCTATTTGTCTTGGGGCTGCTGCCCTATGTAGATAGACATGAAACACTGGTCACTTTAATAATGGAACACTGGTCACTTTCATCATGTGTACATACTGTTTTAATCATTTTATATGCATAAAACAGTATTCTATTCAAGGCAATTCTATTCAACTATTGCTGTACATATACTATTCTATCCCACGTATTCTACAGATACACTACATGTTGTATCCACATACTTTCCATAATGTCTATACATCCCGTCACATATACTGAACAAAAATCTAAGCGCAACATGTAAAGTGTTGGTCCCATGTTTCATGAGCTGAAATGAAAGATCCCAGAAATGTTCCATATGCACAAAACGGTTATTTCTCTGAATTTTGTGCACAGATCTGTTTACTTCCTTGTTAGTGCGCATTTCTCCTTTGCCAAGATAATCCATTCACCTGACAGGGGTGGCATATCAGGAAGATTATTCAACTTCTTCAGGCTAGGGTCTATTTGTCTCAATTTCCGCCTGACTGACGTGCCCAAAGTAAACTGCCTGTTGCTCAGGCCCTGACGCCAGGATATGCATATAATTGGTACCATTGGAAAGAAAACACTCTGAACTTTGTAGAAATCATAAAATAATGTAGGAGACTATAACACAATAGATGTGGTAGGAGAAAATCGAAAGAAAAACCAACCAACATTTTTTTTTTTTTGCGTGCCCATGCTTTTCCAATGGATCATATAGAGGAAAAAATAAATCTAGCTCCCAGTATGCAATTCCTATGGCTTCTACTGGGTATCAGTAGTCTTTGTTCAAGGTTTCAGGCTTGTTTCTTCCAAAACGAGTAAGAAATATGAGTTTTACCACAGGGACACAGACTTGGAAATTTGTGTATGTGCGCGCGACGAAGAGGACACGCACCTGCTAATATCATTTTCCTATTAAACATACTTCTTTCCGTATGAAACATTATAGTTTAATTACATTTTAGGGTATCTGAGGTTTATATAGAAACGTATTTTGACTTGTTTTAACAAAGTTTAGCAGTAGCTTTTTGGATTCCTTTCTCTGCATGTTGAACGAGTGGATTACTCAAATTGATGGTGCCAACTAAACATACTTTTTGGGATATAAAGAAGGATTTTATCTAACAAAACGACACTACATGTTGTAGCTGGGACCCTTTGGATGACAAATCAGAGGAATATTTTCAAAAAGTACGTGAATATTAAATCGCTATTTGTGAATTTATGAAACCTGTGCCGGTGGAAAAACATTTTGAGGTGGGGCGCGGTCCTCAAACAATCGCATGGCATGCTTTCGCTGTAAAGCCTACTGTAAACCGGACAGTGCAGTTTGATAATTTTTATGATTATTTATTTTAATTGCGCGCCCTCCAGTTACATCGAAGATGTCCCGTTAGTGGGACACCTAGCCTTTTTTAAGCAGCATGAACATTACACAGGTGCACCTTGTGCTGGGGACAATAAAAGGCCACTCTAAAATGTGCAGTTTTGTCACACAACACAATGCCACAGATGTCTGAATTTTTGAGGGAGTGTGCAATTGGCATGCCGACTGCAGGAATGTCCACCAGAGCTGTTGCCAGAGAATAGAATGTTAATTTCTCTACCATACAATGTCGTTTAAGAGAATTTGGCAGTACGTCCAACCGGCCTCACAACCTCAGAGCACATCTATGGTGTCATGTGGGCGAGCGGTTTGCTGATGTTAACGTTGTGAACATAGTGCACCATGGTTTTGGTGAAGTTATGGTTTGGACAGGAATAAGCTACGGACAATGAACACAATTGCATTTTAGCGATGGCAATTTGAATGCACAGAAATGCATGCATGAAAATCTTCCACTCCTTCCACGGCCTGCATACTCACCAGACATGTCACCCATTGAGCATGTTTGGGCAATACTGGATCGATGTGTCGTAACCATACCCCTACATTTTTTTAAAGGTATGTATGACAACAGACGCTCATCTGTATTCTCAGTCATGTGAAATCCATAGATTAGGGCCTAATGAATTTATTTCAATTGAATGATTTCCTTTTATGAACTGTAACTCAGTAAAATCTTAGAAATTATTGCATGTTGCGTATATATTTTTGTTCATTATTTATTTATACTCCAGACTCTGACATTGCTCATCCTAATATTTATATATTTCCTAATTCCACAATTTTTTCTTTTAGATTTGTGTGTATTGTTTTGTATTGTTAGATATTACCGCACTGTTGGAGATAGGAACATTCCGCTACATTCGCAACAACATCTGCTAAATAAGGGAATTTAAGTACCCTGCGTAAAACTGTTTTAGTGATTTAGGGTGAACACATGGAGTAGAGCTTGAACCAACTACCTGCTGTGCCGTGAAGGTGCAGACCTCTTTGTAGAGGCTGTAGTTTTGCTTGCATACAAGGAGGCGACAAGTTTGACTAAGTTTCAAAACACCAAGTAGTTGTAGTACTAATCCATCTGAATTCAAGTGAGGAAAAGGTATTAAAAAAAACAACGGAGGTAAAAAAAAAATGAAGAGGAAAAGAGATATGGGTGGAGATGTGGAGGTAGGCGTTCAGAATCAAGGAGAGACATGTTTAAAAAAAATCTCAACGAGGGAGGGATCCCTCTCTGAGTGCTTAAAGAGTCGACACGCGGTCCTCCTTGACACACATTCCAAGTCAGCCCCACGTCTCCGCAACTGACCCTGTTTTCACTGGACGACCCACAGCTGCATCATGGGAAAACAGAAGGTGCTTATGGACAAGCTCGCAAGGACCTTTCAGGTCCGTCACATGCTGCTACGCCAGGCTCTGGCAGAGTGCCTGGGAACCCTGATACTGGTGGTGAGTAGAGACTGTTCTACATTACTACAATAGTATTACCTATGTATGTAAAACCCTATTAAAGTGATTGGGTGAATGTGAATTAGAAACACAGTACTATACTATTATTATCTATCGCTTGTCGGTATGAAAATAATGTCTTCAAAAATATGGATGAAACATGTAATTAAGCAAAGTGATGGTTAATTAAGCATCTAATATTCTCTGATGACTTAATTGCTTGTTTTCTAATTAATTTCACATTGAACTTTTGTGGAATTTCATCTTAATCTAAATGTGTTGTTTAAAGCAGTGCTTTGAGCTTGGGTGTGAATGTAAAAGGATAGCTCTTCCCACATTGTTAGCATTGGCTATACAAGCAGAACTGACACTGTGAATTATATTATCAGCTTGTTAATATTATTTTATTATCACATTTTAATTAACCTCTCAAGTCTACATGAAAAACCTACACTGAAAATAAACATCCTTTCCTTTAAATTGATACATTTAAAAAACTTCAAATTGTTTTCCATATAGCAAGGTAATTTATTCTGAGGAAAAGAGAGATTATCACATAATTGTTCATGCTTCCTTGGAGATATTACATTCCATATTTACATGAATTCACTTAATCTCTCTGTAAAATACACAAATAGATTAAACTGTTAAATTATCTATAATTCATTCATGAATATTTTCACCTGAATACCTGCTTTAGGAAAAACTCAAACCTTGCCTTCGAGACAAATCTATGGAATAGTAGGTAAGGCCCTGGCATCCCTGTTGGTATTCCGCTAAATCCAAATAAAACACATGAGGTTAACACACAAACAGCTACCTGGGGTAAGCTGTTTCCAATATTTACCCCCATACAGAACAATAACAGTAGCTGGAGGGAAGATACAAACTGAGAGGGGGCGGTTTTGCCATCTGGTATTTTTCTTGCCTGCAGCGTGAGAGGTGTAACTGATGTCTAATCCACTGTTTGGCCACACTACTGAGTGAAGACTTATGCCTCCCTGGCAAACATAACTCCCTTGGCCCTGACTGCCTGAAGGCAGGTCTTCTCTGCTCTAAGGAAGGCTCCACAGGTAGAGTTTATAGATAGGATACTCTATAGGCAGCATAACCCACCCACCACAACACAATGTTGATTAAATGCATATAGAAAGATGATATATTTCCAAGGAAACTCATATATGTATGTTTCTGTATGATCCACCATGCTGCTTTGTTGAAAAAACGTCCACCACCAGAACCCCTGGGCTCCGTAGCCCACCCTTATCAACACACACATGACCTCTCGGGTCATTGGAAGCCACACCTGTCAAGATCAGTAGGCAAAATGGCCACATGGCACAGCAAGCGGATACTCAGGTCAAGCTGTTAAAGGCATTGATCGTCTTGGGTGACCTGAGCTAAAGTCCAAAAAACATATTTGAAATGGTACTAGACCACCGCTCGACCACAGGCATTTTTTGGATCCTGAGTGCACAAAGAACTCAGACAAAAGCCGATTGAAAAACTATTTTGGCCTGACAACAAGTTGACTAAAGCAGAAACAGACTGGACTGGTACAGGCTATTCTCCATCCATCCTCCATTCTCACAGATCTACACATACAGGCAGTCTACACAGATAGCTACAGACTGTCAGTCTGTATGTGATATGCATGCCATAGTAAACTTGTTGATGACCCTTATATATACTGTATTTAGGGGATTTGTATCATGTTAAAACATGTATTTAACAAGACATAGCACAACAACAACATTACAATGTTCACGTGGGTTTGGTTACCCATGCACAGTGTTTCTCCTTTAACCTGTCTCTCTCCCTTCTCTGTAGATGTTTGGCTGTGGTGCGGTGGCCCAGCTGGTGCTAAGTGGTGGCTCCCATGGAATGTTCCTCACCGTCAACTTTGCCTTTGGCTTCGCTGCTACACTGGGCATCCTGGTCAGCGGACAGATCTCAGGTGAGGGGGGCGTTACTGTCTGAGAGTAGCGAGTCTATTGGGAGTCATCGGTTGCCTATTGTGACAGACACATTATACCTAAGGTAAACTGACACTAATATAAAGTGCAATATTTACCCTTGTCAATGTTTTTTTTTTAGGTAAAACAGTCAGAGGGAAAGAGAGAGCGAGAGAGAGAGAGAACGAGAGAGAGAGAAAGAAAGGGTGAGAGAGCGAGAGAGAGAGCGCAGTAGAAAACAGTAGACATCAGAGAAGCTCACAGAGACAAGAAGTACGATGCTGGCTTGCCCCTTGAATTTTAAAGCCATTGGGTCCATGATTGAAAGGAAAGTGTGAAATCGCAAATTGCGTTATTACTTTATTCACTATACAAGGATTAATCTGTCTAAGCAAAGGAACATAGATTTCCACAGTTCACTTGTGCCCACGTTTTTCAATGCCTAATACACATGGCAGCCTTGAAAATAAAATTAATCTCTCCAATTTACTGTCACAGAGACCTCCCGTCCTAACAGGCATTTACTGAGTCTACCTACTATTGCGGCAGATAGTCCTTTTTTTCAGAGAAAAGATTTTAAGAGAATCATCTTTGGTCTTGATAGGCTCTAGTTGTTTTCCCTCACTAATTTTCTCTCACTCAGAGACTTGATTTTAAGAGAGATGGTCTTGGGTGTTTTTTACTCAGAGAAAATTGAATAGAATAGAATGAAATTGACAAATGGTGAATTCACCATTTTCCAAATTGTTCTTTGTCACAGGAGGCCACCTGAACCCAACGGTGACCTTCGCCCTCTGTCTATTGGGGAGAGAACCTTGGAGGAAATTCCCTGTGTTTTTCTTGTTCCAGACTATAGGGGCCTTCCTGGGAGCTGGGATCATATTTGGCATGTATTTTGGTTAGTAGGATTCTGATAATTTATATTTTCAGAAATGTACAAACAGCAACAACAATAGTTTTTCCAGTGGCCATATTTCACCGAAAACATTCTCAAGACTGTCAAAGTTTAGACTGTCTGAAAATAACTGTTATTTTCTCCCTAAGGGAGTTTCAAGGTTCTACAGCTACTGTAGATGATACCACACACACTGTGATCTCTTATATCTTGCCGTGGTTTCTCCAGATGCGTTGTGGGACTACGGCCAAGGAACACTGATCGTTGTGGGGGAGAATGCCACTGCTGGGATCTTTGCCACATATCCCTCCAAACATCTCACTCTGGTTAATGGATTCTTTGACCAGGTACATTCACACTATTAGTATACTATAGTATATTAGTATTCCGTATTAGGACAACCTCAGAATCACAAGTAGTTATATGGAATATTATCCTGTATAAAACCATTGTACATAACAACATGCACATTCCTGCAACAACCATGTAAAACTGAGCTTGGCTGTGTTACAGATTATAGGCACAGCAGCTCTGATCGTGTGTATCCTGGCCATCGTGGACCCCTACAACAACCCCATCCCCCGGGGCCTGGAGGCCTTCACGGTGGGGTTTGTGGTGCTGGTCATCGGCCTGTCAATGGGCTTCAACTCGGGCTACGCTGTCAACCCTGCCAGGGACCTGGGCCCACGCATCTTTACTGCCCTGGCTGGCTGGGGTCGTGAGGTCTTCACGTGAGTTTTGGATTTTTCTCCTGTTTTTCTTTTTCTGTGTATTAGCTCTGCTTTCCCTGTTCTCCATAAACATACAACCTTGTCTCTGTCTTGGTCTCCCACAGGGCTAATGCCTACTGGTTCTTTGTGCCAATCTTTGCCCCATTCATTGGTGCAGTGTTGGGGGTGATGGTGTACCAGCTGATGGTGGGGTACCATGTGGAGGGAGAAGCACGAGAGAAGAAGGAAGAGGAGGATAAGGAGGAGCAAGATGAAAGGCTCAAATTGTCCAGCCTAACTACCAAGGACAGTGCATGAGTTCATGAATATTCTTACCGTGACCCATTTTAAACACTCTTTATGTAAATAATATATATGTGTGTGTAGTACACTCTTAGAAAAAATGGTTTCAAAAAAGTTATTTGACTGTCCCCATAGGATAACCCTTTTGGGTTCCATGTAGAACCCTCTGCGGAAAAGGTTCTACATGGAACCCAAAAGGGTTCTTCCAAAGGATCTCCTATGGGGACAACAACTTTCTTTTCTAAGAGTGTATCTTTTTATAGATTTGATATCTTGCCTTGATTACAAACACATTTCCTTGTGGGTATTATTAAAGTATAACTTCTCAATCAATCAATCATTCATCATTTCCCACCAGGTTCAACCTCGGGAGACAGTAAGGATCGATCGAAACAGTTTGTCAACTGTACACAGACACTGTAGCTGCAGCTCCAGTATGTCTGTCACTTTCAACATCAGAAACTCCTTCAAATCTAGAAAATAACAAAACAAAAACAGTCTTCCTTTATGCCACCTTGCTGACAAAACTGCTATAGTGATGCTTTGGCACAGATAAACAGGAAAACAAAAAGCTCAATGCTGAAGAAGTATCACCTCACATACATTTGAAATGTGGTGTTTTGTTGAATTTGTGTCAGGATCCAAGAGATTACATTGCATCTAGATTTGACTAAGTTTTGCCCTTACAGTAAGGATTCTGGTTCTACTGAATTTGCCATGCTATAAACATAGAACTATATAATCTAAACTATCCTTATATCTACATGTATATTTTACACATTCATTTTACACATATAGCTCAGACACTGCCACTAACCAAGCAATAGAGTCTGTTGTACAATCACTAACATTACAGGGGCGCTGCAGCATTACCAGTATGATCCAATCCATTTAAAATGTGAGTGAGATCTTTCAAAGAGCTATGCTGAACAGTTTACTGAAATTACAACAAAAAAAAGATTACTGAAATCAATCTAACTTTGGACCGCTTTACGGTACACTGTGAGAAAAAGAACTAACATGATTGACTGCTTCAGGTAAACCTTCAATAGCCAGGTAAATGTCAAACAAACAAACTAAATATTTGTTTACCTCTAAATACAGTTCCAAAACCTTGAATTGTTTGCCTCTTTACATTTGCTAGTACCAACTTCTGGGTAACCTACTTGAACACAGCAGTGATATTTAGTATATTGTAACCACAGCCTATGCCATATGACACTGTCATGTCGATTGGTTTTCAATACATATCTTCAGGCATAAGTCTGCTGTGGTCTGCTTGCATGATTTGCTGATAAAAGTGTGAAAAGAGGGTAAAAGAGGATATGGTGGATAAGATGCAGGCAGGTGAACTGTAGGACTATATTTTCTGCTCGTCTTGAGGATAGGGAGGGTCAAGAGGAGTCCCTCTGATCTGTTCTTTATTAAAGAGCTCTACTGCCTAGTGCCTGCTTACTCTACTATCGTTGGCTCACATTAACATAGTGGTTATTAAGGGAAGACACACAATATCAATATTTCACAGTTATTCTCATAAGAAACCAAGCATTGGCCAACAGTATAACAAATACTGCTCTTAAAAACCTCTCTGGGGTAGGTGGGACCCTTGCGTCCCACATGGCCAATAGCCAGGGAAAATGCAGAGCGCCAAATTCAAATACATTTCTATAAAAATCTAACTTTCCTTAAATTACACATGCAAGATAGCAAATTAAAGCTACACTCGTTGTGAATCCAGCCAACATATCAGATTTCAAAAAAGCTTTTCGGCGAAAGCATAAGATGCTATCATCTGATGATAGCACAACAGTAAACAATGAGAGTAGCATATTTCAACTCTGCAGGCGTGACACAAAACGCAGAAATTAAATATAAATCATGCCTTACCTTTGACGAGCTTCTTTTGTTGGCACTCCTACATGTCCCATAAACATCACAAATGGTCCTTTTGTTCGATTAATTCCGTCGGTATATATCCACAATGTCAATTTATTTGGCGTGTTTGATCCAGAAAAACATTGCTTCCAACTTACGCAACGTCGCTACAAGATATCTCAAAAGATACTTCTAAGGTATTTCTAAACGTATAGGTATTTCTAAACGTATATAATCGATCAAATGAAGACGGGATGATCTGTGTTCAATACAGGAGCAAAACAAACTGACGCTGGTTACGCGCCTCTATCAAAAGGTACACATGAAGTGACGTTCTGAGTACTTCTTCATTACACAAAGGAAAAATCTCAACCAATTTCTACAAACTGGTGACACCCAGTGGAAGCGGTAGGAACTGCAGGAAAGACAGTGACTTAAAAAAAAAAGAAATCTGAATGGTTTGTCCTCGGGGGTTTCACCTGCTAAATATTTATCCGTTATTTTACCAGGTAAGTTGACTGAGAACACGTTCTCATTTGCAGCGATTTTTTTTACTTATCAATTTACACAAAATACCCGATGTGACGAAAAAATAATAATGGTTTTAGAAATTTTAGCAAATTTATGAAAAATAAAAAACAGAAATACCTTATTTACATAAGAATTCAGACCTTTTGCTATGAGACTCGAAATTGAGCTCAGGTGCATCCTGCTTCCATTGATCATCCTTGTGATGTATCTACAACTTGATTGATACAACTTGAGTCCATCTGTGGTAAATTGGACATGATTTGGAAAGGCACACACCTGTCTATACAAGGTCCCACAGTTGACAGTGCATGTCAGAGCAAAAACCAAGCCAGGAGGTCGAAAGAATTGTCCGTAGAGCCCCGAAACAGAATTGTGTCAAGGTAAAGATCTGGGGAAGGGTACCAAAAAATGTCTGCAACATTGAAGGTCCCCAAGAACACAGTGGCCTCCATTATTCTTAAATCATTATTCTTAAATGGAAGCTGATCGCAAGAACCTGGTGGTCACTCTAACAGAGCTCTAGAGTTCTTCTGTGGAGATGGGAGAACCTTCCAGAAGGACAACTTTCTCTGCAGCACTCCACCAATCAGGCCTTTATGGTAGAGTGGCCAGACGGAAGCCACTCCTCAGTAAACGGCACACGATAGCCTGCTTGGAGTTTGCCAAAAGGCACCTAAAGACTCTCAGACCATAAGAAACAAGATTCTCTGGTCTGATTAAACCAAGATTGATCTCTTTGGCCTGAATGCCAAGCGTCACATCTGGAGGAAACCTGGAACCATCCCTACGGTGAAGCATGGTGGTGGCAGCATGTTGTGGGGGTGTTTTTCAGCAGAAAGGACTGGGAGACTAGTCAGGATCGAGGAAAAGATGAACGGAACAAAGTACAGAGAGATCCTTGATGAAAATCTGCTACAGAGCGCTCAGGACCTCAGACTGGGGTGAACATACACCTTCCAACAGGACAACAACCCTAAGCACAAAGCCATGACAACGCAAGACTGGCTTTGGGAAAAGTCTCTGAATGTCCTTGAGTGGCCCAGCCAGAGCCCGGACTTGAACCCGATCTAACATCTCTGGAACGACCTGAAAAATAGCAGTGCAGCGACACTCCCCATCCAACCTGACAGAGCTTGAGAGGATCTGCAGAGAATGGGAGAAACTCCCCAAATACAGGTGTGCCAAGCTTGTTGTGTCATACCCAGGAAGACTCTAGGCTGTAATCGCTGCAAAAGATGCTTCAACAAAGTACTGGGTAAAGAGTCTTATGAGAATGTGATATTTCCGTAGTTTTTTTTATATTAAATTTGTTAAAAATGTATAAAAACCTGTTTTTGCTTTGTCATTATTGGGTATTGTGTGTAGTTTGAGGATGGGGATTTAATACATTTTTGAATAAGGCTGTAACGTAACAAAATGTGGAAAAAGTCAAGGGGTCTGAATACTTTCCGAAGGCACTGTATAGCTCAGACATTGACACTAACAAAGCCATACAGTCTGTAGTACACACACTAATATTACAGGGGCGCTGCAGCATTGCCAGTATGATTCTATCATTATAAAATGTGAGTGAGATCTTTCAAAGAGCTATGCTGAACATTTACTAAAATCTTCACCACCATTTTCATGGTCTTTCTCTCAGCTCCGCAGACTCACAGGTAGTGTGCTAGGTTTTTCCACATGTTATCTTCTACCAGATGTGTATCATACTGTATGTGTCTTTGTTTCTGGGACCTGAGCCAAACCTAACTTTGGACCGCTTTACGGTACACTGTGAGAAAAACAACCAATATGATTGACTGCTTCAGGTAAACCTTCAATAGCCTGATTTAAAAAGGTCAACGTGTTCGTGGTAAATGTCCAACAAACAAACTAAAAATAGTTGACTGACTATTTGTTTACCACTAAATACAGTTCCAAAACCTTGAATTGTTTGCCTCTTTACATTTGCTAGTACCAACTTCTGGAGTATCCTTCTTGAACAAAGCAGTAATGATTCTATATCGTAACCACAGCCTATATCATATGGCACTGACATGTCGATTGGTTTTCAATACATTTCGTCAGGCATACAGTGGGGAGAACAAGTATTTGATACACTGCCGATTTTGCAGGTTTTCCTACTTACAAAGCATGTAGAGGTCTGTAATTTTTTATCATAGGTACACTTCAACCGTGAGACACAGAATCTAAAACTAAAATCCAGAAAATCACATTGTATGATTTTTAAGTAATTCATTTGCATTTATTGCATGACATAAGTATTTGATACATCAGAAAAGCAGAACTTAATATTTGGTACAGAAACCTTTGTTTGCGATTACAGAGATCATACGTTTCCTGTAGTTCTTGACCACTGTAAGTCCGCTGTGGTCTGCTTGCATGATTTGCTGATAGTGTGAAAAAAGGGTAAAAGAGGATATGGTGGATAAGATGTAGGCAGGTGAACTGTAGGACTACATTTCACTCTCTTCTTGAGGACAAAACCTTTGTTTGCAGGAATTCCTGTGATCTGTTCTTTACTAAAAAGCTGCTTACTCTACTACCATTGGCTCACGTTAACAGAGTGGTTAAAGGAAAACACATGAGATCAATACACACACAGCTATTTTCATAAGAAACCAAGCATTGGTCAACAGTATAACAAATACTGCTCTTCATCTGTTACCAGATCTGTTCAAGTTCTGTTCATTCCTTCAATATGAAACAGCAGTGGAAGCTGGCAGACAGAAAATATCAGAAGTGTGAAGATATGTGGTAATTTTCTAAACTGAGGATATGGTGTTCTCCTACAGTGTTGCGTAAGAGAGTAAAGTGAAAACAACAGACATCATGGAGGCGAAATCCCATAAATTGAAGAATGGACACTAATGTACAGCAGAGTTTGCAGAGACGGTTTGTCAACGTTGTACACACACATATATACACACACAGTGTATCTGCAGCTTCAGTATGTGTCACTTTCAACATCAGAAATTCCTTCAAATCTAGAAAATAACAAAACAAAAACAGTCTCCCTTTATGCCACCTTGCTGACAAAACCGCTATAGTGATGCTTTGGCACAGATAAACAGGAAAACAAAAGGCTCAAAGCTGAAGAAGTATCACCTCTCACGCATTTGAAACTGGGTGCTTTGTTGAAATTGTGTCAGGATCCAAGAGACGATAGGACACCTAGATAAAGCCATCAAAGGAAGTTGAGCACCAGTATACAGTTTGACTGTTTTTACCATGTTTTTCCGTTAAAGTTAGAATTCTAGTTCTACTGAATTCTATTAACATACAACTATAATCTAAACTATCCTTATATCTACATGTATATTTTACACATATAGCTCAGACCCAGACTATCCAAGCCAACCAGTCTGTAGTACACACATTAACATTACAGGGGCTCTGCAGCATTATCAGTATGATCCTACCATTTTAAAATATGAGTGAGATCTTTCAAAGAGCTATGCTGAACATATTACTACAATCTTCACTACCACTTTCATGTTCTTTCCCTCAGCTCCACAGACTCACAGGTGGTGTGCTAGGTTTTTCTACCTGTTAACTTCTATCAGATGTGTATCACATGTGCTTGTGTTTCTGGGACTTAAGCTAAATCTAACTTTGGACCGCTTTACAGTACACTGTGAGAAAAAGAACCAAGATGGTTGACTGCTTCAGGTAAACTTTCAATAGCCTGATTAAAAAGGTCAACGTGTTTGTGGTAAATGTCCAACAAACAAACTAAAAATAGGTGACTAACTATTTGTTTACCTCCAAATACAGATCCAAAACCTTGTTTGCCTCTTTACATGTTAGTCCCAAATTCTGGGGTATCCTAATGGTTCTATATCGTAACCACAGCTTCTATACCATATCACACAGTCATGTCGATTGGTTTTCAATACATTTCGTCAGGCATAAGTCCGCTGTGGTCTGCTTGCATGATTTGCTGATAGAGTGTGAAAAGAGGGTAAAAGAGGATATGGTGGATAAGATGCAGGCAGGTCAACTGTAGGACTATATTTCAAGCTTGTCTTGAGGGTCAAGAGGAGTTCCTCTGATCTGTTCTTTATTAAAGAGCTCTACTGCCTAGTGCCTGCTTACTCTACTATCGTTGGCTCACATTAACAGAGTGGTTAAGGGAAGACACATGAGATCAATATATCACATCTATTCTCGTACGAAAACAAGCATTGGCCAACAGTATATCAAATACTGCTCTTAATCTGTTACCAGATCTGTTCAAGTTCTGTTCATTCCTTCAATATGAAACAGCAGTGGAAGCTGGCAGATAGAAAATACCAGAAGTGTGAAGATATGTGGTAATTTTCTAAGCTGAGGATATGGTGTTCTCGTAAGGTGTTGCGTAAGAGAGAGAAAACAGAAAACAAGACATCATAAGTGCAAAATCCCATAAATCAGAAAATGGCCACTAATGCATCACAGAGTTGAATGAAACTCACGTCAACTACTGTATTTCATTTCAAATAGGGGGTGCTTATATTTGTCTTGTTTCACACATGTGGAAATGGAAATGTATTTTTTGCATATCCCACTAGCCAAGACACCCTCAGAGATTGGGGTCACAGCCAGGGATCAGCCATTATTGAAGGTGTCCCCGGAGCAATTAGGTGTAAGCACCTTGCTCAAGGGCAGATCGACAGATTTTTCACTTAGTCGGCATGGGGATTTGAACTAGCAACCTTTTCGACTCTGAAATGTGGTCACTGGATTTCCTCCAAGTTTGTTAGCTGATCTTGAATGATAATTATGTGGTCAGGGCTTACTTTTCAGAGCAATCTACGTGCCTCTACACACCACATACTGCAACGTTTTGTTGAGTGTCCTCACAGTAACTTGAGTTCAGGAAACCACTGATGGTGACAACTATCCAAGACCATTATCCACCACAAAATTATATATTGTTTAAATTGTAAAATCCTTCCACTCTCTCACATTTTCAGAGGGAGAATAAATGTCATCAGTGAAATTCTCTCAGGTCTAGGGAGGCAATATCAATGAGTGATATGGCCAAACCCAGTCAAACTCATTCTGCTGCTTAAACTTCAGAGGTGTGTGTGACATTTGAAATTCCTGTATGGCGTGACCTTTGAGGCAGGAGAACAGGAGGAATCACCAAATACATCTGGTGTCACTCATTCTCCATGCAACTAAAATTACCTGATTTATCTACGGTGAGCTCCAAAAGTATTGGGACAGTGACAAATGTTTTGTTGTTTTGGCTCTGTAATCCAGCACTTTAGATTTGAAATGGTACAATGACTATAAGGTTAAAATGCAGACTGTAAGCTTAAATTTGATGGTATTTTCATCAAATCAAATCGTATTGGTCACATACACATGGTTAGCAGATATTAATGCAAGTGTAGCGAAATGCTTGTGCTTCTAGTTCCGACAGTGCAGTAATATCTAACAAGTAATCTAACAATTCCCCAACAACTACCTAATACACACAAATCTACAGGGGTGAATGAGAATATGTACTTGTAAGTATATGGATAAGGGATGGCCGAGCGGCATAGGCAAGGTGCAGTAGATGGTATAAAATACAATATATACATGTGATATGAGTAATGTAAAATATGTAAACAATATTAAAAGTGGCATTATTTAAAGTGGCATTGTTTAAAGTGACTAGTGATCCATTTATTAAAGTGTCCAGTGATTGGGGCTCAATGTAGGCAGCAGCCGCTCTGAGTTAGTGATTGCTGTTTAGCAGTCTGATGGCCTTGAGATAGAAGATGTTTTTCAATCTCTTGGTCACAGCTTTGATGCACCTGTACTGACCTCGCCTTCTGGATGATAGCGGGGTGAACAGGCAGTGGCTCGGGTGGTTATTGTCCTTGATGATCTTTTTGGCATTCTTGTGGAATCAGGTGCTGTAGGTGTCATGTAGGGCAGGTAGTTTTCCAATGGTGAGGCTTTGTGCAGACTGCACCACTCTCTGGAGAGCCTTGTGTTTGAGGGTGGTGCAGTTGCCGTACCAGGTGATAAAGCCCGACAGGATGCTCTCAATTGTGCATCTGTATAAGTTTGTCAGGGTTTGGTTGACAAGTCACATTTCTTCAGCCTCCTGAGGTTGAAGAGGTGCTGTTGAACCTTCTTCACCACACTGTCTGTGTGGGTGGTCCATTTCAGTTTGTCTGTGATGTGTACGCCAAGGAACTTAAAACTTTCCACCTTCTCCACTGCTGTCCATTCGATGTGGATAGGGGGGTGCTTCCTCTGCTCTTTCCTGAAGGCCATGATCATCTCCTTTGTTTTGTTGACGTTGAGTGAGAGGTTGTTTTCCTGACACCACACTCCGAGTGTCCTCACCTCCTCCCTGTAGGCTGTCTCGTCATTGTTGGTGATCAGGCCCACTACTGTTGTGTCGTCTGCAAACTTGATGATTGAGTTGGAGGCGTGCATGGCCATGCAGTCGTGGGTGAACAGGGAGTAAAGGAGAGGGCTGAGCACACCCCCTTGTGGGGCCCCAGTGTTGAGGGTCAGCGAAGTGGAGACGTTGTTTCCTACCTTCACCACCTGGGGGCGGCCCATCAGAAAGTCGAAGGCCCAGTTAAAAAATGGCGGGGTAGAGACCCAGGGCCTCCAGCTTCATGATGGAAGGTACTATGGTGTTGAATGCTGAGCTGTAGTCAATGAACAGCATTCTTTCATAGGTATTATTTTTGTCCAGATGGGATAGGGCAATGTGCAGTGTGATGGCAATTGCGTCATCTGTGGACCTGTTGGCCGGTAAGGTTGCGGTGACTAGCCTCTCAAAGCACTTCATGATGACAGAAGTGAGTGCTACGGGGTGGTAGTCATTTAGTTCAGTTATCTTTGCCTTCTTATAGGAACAATGGTAACCATCTTGAAGCATGTAGAGACAACAGACTGGGATAAGGAGTGATTGAATATGTCCGTATGCACACCAGCCAGCTGGTCTGTGCATGCTCTGAGGACGCGGCTAGGGATGCCGTCCGGGCCAGCAGCCTTGCGAGGGTTAACAAGTTTAAATGTTTTACTCACATCCGCCATGGAGAAGGAGAGGGGGAGGACGCAGTCTTTGTTAGCGAGCCGTGACGGTGGCACTCTATTATCTTCAAAGCGGGTAAAGAAGGTGTTTAGTTTGTTTGGAAGCGCGATGTCGGTGTTCGTGACGTGGCTGTTTTTGTTTCTGTAGTCCCTGATTTCCTGTAGACCCTGCCACATGTGTCTGAGCCGTTGAATTGCGACTCCACCTTGTCCCTGTATCGGCATTTCGCTTGTTTGATTGCCTTGCAGAGGGAATAACTACACTGTTCAAATTCAGCCATATTTCCAGACCTCTTTCCATTATTAAATGCGGTGGATTGAGCTTTCAGGTTTGCGTGAATGCCGCCATCCATCCACGGTTTCTGGTTAGGGTAGGTTGTAAGTCGCAGTGGGTACAACATCTCAAATCAAATCAAAACAAAGTTTATTTGTCACGTGCGCTGAATACAGTGAAATGCTTACTTACAGGCTCTAACCAATAGTGCAAAAAAGGTATTAGGTGAACAATGGGTACGTAAAGAAATAAAACAACAGTAAAAAGACAGGCTATATACAGTAGCGAGGCTATAAAAGTAGCGAGGCTACATACAGACACCGGTTAGTCAGGCTGATTGAGGTAGTATGTACATGTAGATATGATTAAAGTGATTATGCATCAATGATGAACAGAGAGTAGCAGTAGCGTACAAGAGGGGTTGGCGGGAGGTGGGTGGGACACAATGCAGATTGCCCGGTTAGCCAATGTGCGGGAGCACTGGTTGGTCTGCCCAATTGAGGTAGTATGTACATGAATATATAGTTAAAGTGACTATACATATATGATAAACAGAGAGTAGCAGCAGCGTAAAAAGAGGGGTTGGGGGGGACACACACACAATGCAAATAGTCCGGGTAGCCATTTGATTACCTGTTCAGGAGTCTTATGTCTTGGGGGTAAAAACTGTTGAGAAGCCTTTTTGTCCTAGACTTGGCACTCAGGTACCGCTTCACGTGGGGAAGTAGAGAGAACAGACTATGACTGGGGTCTTTGACAATTTTTGGGGCCTTCCTCGGACACCGCCTGGTGTAGAGGTCCTGGATGGCAGGCAGCTTAGCCCCAGTGATGTACTGGGCCGTACACACTACCCTCTGTTGTTCCTTGCGGTCAGAGGCCGAGCAGTTGCCATACCAGGCATTGACCTGCTCCACTACAGCCCCGCCGATGAGAATGGGGGCGTGCTCGGTCCTCCTTTCCTGTAGTCTCTCCTTAGTCTTGGTTATGTTGAGGGATAGGTTGTTATTCTTGCACCACCTGGCCAGGTCTCTGACTTCCTCCCTGTAGGCTGTCTCATCGTTGTCGTTGATCAGGCCTACCACTGTTGTGTAGTCTGCAAACTTAATGATGGTGTTGGAGTCGTGCCTGGCCATGCATTCATGAGTGAACAGGGAGTACAGGAGGGGACTGAGCACGCACCCCTTGGGAGCTCCAGTGTTGAGGATCAGCGTGGAAGATGTGTTGCTACCTACCCTCACCACCTGGGGGCGGCCATCAGGAAGTCCAGGATCCAGTTGCAGAGGGAGGTGTTTAGTCTCAGGATCCTTAGCTTAGTGATGAGCTTGGAGGGTATTATGGTGTTGAACGCTGAGCTGTAGTCAATGAATAGTATTCTCACATAAGTGTTCCTTTTGTCCAGGTGGGGAAGGGCAGTGTGGAGTGCAATACATATTGCATCATCTGTGGATCTGCTTGGGCGGTATGCAAATTGGAGTGGATCTAGGGTTTCTGGGATAATGGTGTTGTGAGCCATTACCAACCTTTCAAAGCACTTCATGGCTACAGACGTGAATGCTACGGGTCTGTAGTCATTTAGGCAGGTTGCCTTTGTGTTCTTGGGCACAGGGACTATGGTGGTCTGCTTGAAACATGTTGGTATTACAGACTTAATCAGGGACATGTTGAAAATGTCAGTGAAGACACCTGCCAGTTGGTCAGCACATGCCCGGAGCACACGTCCTGGTAATCCGTCTGGCCCCGCAGCCTTGTGAATGTTGACCTGTTTAAAGGTCTTACTCACGTCGGCTACGGAGAGCGTGATCACACAGTCGCCTGGAACAGCTGGAGCTCTCATCCATGCCTCAGAAGTGATTTAGGAGACGAGTGGAAGACCGCTTTCAACACTGCCAGTGGACATTCTGAGTACCTGGTTATGCCGTTTGGACTCACCAATGCGCCTGCTGTTTTCCAGACTCTGGTCAACGATGTGCTCCGGGATATGTTGAATCGTTCTGTTTTTGTATTCCTCGACGATATCCTGGTTTTCTCTAGTTCTGCCCAGGAACACATTTTCCATGTTCGACAGGTTCTTCAGCTCTTTCTTCAGCTCCTCCTGGATAATCAGTTGTTTGTAAAGGCTGAGAAGTGCGTGATACACAGCCTGACATGATGCAACCAATATTCTGACCACTAGTCATCGTGACCAGTGGAGGGGAAGTGGCATGTCGTGGCTTGAGGCTTGTCTGCTCGTCTTCGTTTAGGGAAAGAAGACTGATGATGTGGGTGGTGACCAATACCTGGACTCTGCGTAGCTCTGAGACATCTTGGCTGCGGTAGTGATGATATCCGGCTCAAAGGACCATGAAAAATATTAAGGCGCCGATCCGAGAGGACTATGTACGGGAACTAGTAGAAAGCTATTAGGTGCCAATAGACAGGGTTGAGCCACCAGAGGTCTGTCTGGCAAGATGTCCAAGATATCTTTAGACAGGTTTATTCAAGATAAAGGTTCACCACACCACACTCCTCTGTAATGATGGCTCACAGCAAGAATGTGTATAAAAGGGGTTCTATGGAAAGATACAAGAAAATAATAACCATAAGTGTCACGTTCTGACCTTTATTTCCTTTGTTTTCTCTTTATTTAGTATGGTCAGGGCGTGAGTTGGGGTGGGCAGTCTATGTTTTGTGTTTCTATGTTTAGGTTTCTGTTTCGGCCTAGTATGGTTCTCAATCAGAGGCAGGAGTCATTAGTTGTCTCTGATTGAGAATCATCCTTAGGTAGCCTGGGTTTCACTGTTGGTTTGTGGGTCTTTGTTTCCTGTGTCAGTGTTTGTGCCACACGGGACTGTTTCGGTTTGGTTTATTTCACGTTATCGTTTATTGTTTTGTATTTCATAGTGTTCAGGCTTTTCTTATTAAAATCGTCATGGACACTTACCACGCTGCGTATTGGTCCGATCAATCTTCAGACGAAGAGGAGGAAATCTGCCGTTACAATAAGTAAAGGTTTACATACAATATACAGGCCCAGTAGACTGTCGAGGTATACATGCTAGTATCTACAATACAAATAATAAAATGCATATATACCCAGAGCTAAAGGCTTCATAAAGCATTCATATAGGCTTCATAAGCCCTGCATAAATGTGTCACCAATCATCTATAACCGTATTTCATGCTTTATAAAATATTAATACATGTGGTCAAATAAATTGATGGTTATGTCCCACAGTTATGCCACATTATGCATCTTTAAAGAGCATGATATACAGTTATAGATGATTTTTGAAGCACCTATGTAGTGCTTATGAAGCCTATATGAAGCCTTCATAAGACGCACTTCAAATAATGTGGGACCCACAATCTCTATACGGCTTAAGCCAAGATATAATGTATGGGGCAAAACCAAATACACAGGCTATATTATTAACCACTTACAGGATAAAGACCCAAATACTGCTAACCATAATAACTGAAAACATACTGGAATGTAAGCGACGTCTGTGCATGTGCACAAGACCACGACCAACGTGGAATATTAACTGTCCCACAAGGAAGGCACGGGCTATATTAGGCTACATGCTACATAAGGCTAAATACAGGACACGGTAGCATGAGGATAAATAAAGGTTGTAAATGTCCATAAACATGGCTATTAATGAGAATATGTTTATAAGCAAACAGTATTAACAGAAGAATATCCTAAATGAGGCATGTGGCACACAGCATAAATGAGCTAGCATGACTGGCTAACGTCTTGGCTAGCAGGCTGGAAATAGCATGACAAACATGGAAAAGGAAAATAACGTATGAACATGGTAAATAATAACCTGACTGCGTTAGCAACACCTAACTAAAGTTATGACATGTCGGACAGTACTTACAATTAGATGCAGGCACTAAACACTGGTCAAATACAATAAGCATTAGGAATAGTCAAGCGAGTCCATTCTCTTCTGACCTTGATCACACTCTGATGACAGGAGCGGGGTTTAGTGACGTGCTCAGGGAATGGTGTATAGAGCCAACTACCTGCCAAAATGTTGAACATACATATCGTTAAGATCGTTAGAAAATACATACGTAAATTGTTAGGATTGTAAGAAAGGCCATGCATGAAACGTTAAAATAAATCTGTACACATACAAACCCTACGTTACGACTATGAATGACCATTTACCAGTGGCGTGCCATGGGCCTGGGCCTTCAGTGAAGTCCTACACAGTCACACCCGAATTAATCCACCTCTTATTACCATCATTATGGTGCCAAGGCTCTAGACACTATACATTTAGACAGAAACGCAGTATAACCAGGCATTGCGTCACCTTGAAATTGACATTTTTATTCAGAGAATTGCAGGGGAAGAGTACAATACCTTTTCATTGTGCAGCTTCGTTGCCCTGCGCGCTTGTTCGTTGAGCTGTAGATCCACTCGGGTGTCCCCAAAAGTTTTCAAAAGCACCATTGCTTGTAAGTGCCCAGCCGTACTTTGGTGTCTCGTTGCTGCCTTGGTTAGACAACTCAAGTTTGCAAAGCCAGTGTGGCTCCAAACACCAAATAATAGGCATTCCCAGCAGTACAGTTTGCAGTGCTTCTCGGAGCCTGTGAGCCATTGATAGCGCTCGTAGTTGGAACTTTGAAAGTGGCGAACGAACCCCTTTCCCGCCTGTGACAGGCTTTGTAGCGTAGACGTCGACCTCTCCTGACAATGTCTAACTTTTCTTGAAAAGTTTGTCTTGAGAATGGTGTTATAATTATATCCTCGACCAAATCGATATATTCTCCTTCCGCCATTGTGGGTTGAAAAAACAGCTTAGTAGTACGCAAATTAATTTGTTTATCAAATTCAGTTTCCTAGTTCTGAGATTATGCATAGACCTGCCCATAGGACCTGCCTCTCAATATTGGTAATCCAATCAAAATACGTGCACGCACTACGCCTGCTAGCTGGCTCCTGTGTAACACTGGAGCCAGCCAAGCAGGCGTACAATAGCCAACTCTAAAGCTGATTGGTTGACACTAAATTTTTATTTCCATTCACTTTAAGCTACAAGCTCCCACACTGTTGATTCTGAAGGCCTGAGGGCAGATTTTAGACCCCTGGCAACACATGATGGCTGAATATGATTGGATAAAAGATCTAACATAAAGACCAGCCCTCCAAATCTCAACCTGGGGCTGGAAGCAGTGCAACCAAGAGGAAAGCTATGAAATGAAGAGTATAACTCTTACTCTGGGGAATAATTTAATACATATTTGTGGGAAAATATATATATTTTTAAATTATCTTCTGATGATGTTTAGGCCAGCAGAGAAGGCCTTGCTGGCCCTGACGGCCCACCACTGCCATTTACACAATCAATTCTTACTTTACTCGGTTACAGATTTTTTTATGCGTACAAACTTTTGTCAGTATTGTGGCATCTGCAAAGGACATGAACCAAACGTAGGTAGTCGAAGTTAGCTGGTCAATCAAGCAACTCTAGCCCAGGCGTTAGAGTTGCATTGCAGCTTCCGGATTCATTTCCAAAAATAAATGTCTAGAGCTTGTTTTAGAAATGCATTCAATAATGACATTATACCAATAGATGACGTAGTATAGGCTTGGGCCTTCAGAAAATGACTTGTGTGAGAATGATAGACACAGAAGAGCCTTGTCTTGAATAACGGCCTATGCTGCAAAATAAATATGATTTAGGCCTATTCTGCTATCTAAATATGCCATGCTGTTCTGTGTTATTTAATGGCCATATAATTGCATAAATAATTTATAAATAAAACAAAAGTCTTGGCAATAACCTGTCCTGAGCGAAATAGCCAAGGGGTCCCAAATGGTCAAGACTATCTAACCTATTCTTATTGCCAGATCTGTTTTCCCTATCAGCCGCTGCACATGCTTGTTCAACTATTTTGTTTAAAATGTATTTAGACGCTATATTTAGAGACCTGTGAGCTAGGGTCTCTTTTTAAAGGGAGTCCTATAATAAAAACAGATATAAAACACATATAGAGTTTTAAAATGATTCCACAAGACACCAGTGCCCAAAATGATAGCCTAAATTGCAATGCCTGAAAGTTGGTGGCCTATTTTCAATTTGGATAGGCCTAAATTAACCTCTACGGCCTAAATGTGTCCCCCTGCAGGACAGTTGAGCAAACATAGACTAATGTGATTAGCATGAGGTAACCTTTTGGCAGGTATCTGGCTCCATAATGGTGAACTATGACTGGCTGGTAAAAGTGGAGTGACTTGGAGGTATCACTACAATGAGAAAGAAGGGGTGTTGGGCAAATACAATAAACTACTAGAAAAGGGGTGCTGAAACTGCATAACCAGAGCTGGCCACTGTGGTTAGGGGGTATGCAATGTTACAGAAGAGAGAATTCTGAAAGGATAATAAAACATTATAAGGCAAGTTTGACCATGCATTATAGATGCATTATACCTGCAATCTGTAAGTAAAGTGTAACCAAACTTTCATCTCATCTTATTGTTGGCGTGGTGTTACATGAAACTGAATCAATATAGTCAAGTACATTAATATTTTTTTTCCACAATGAGATGAAAATGTAGTTAAGATGGATGACTGTTACTATAGTTAAACTAAGAACCCAGCAGAAGAACTGAAGCTGTAATCATCACCATGGCTTTCATGCTATGTGGTGCACTGTGAGAGCCAGGATATGCAGTAAATCATCACACATGGTATTTAACATTTTACATGTTGATGATACATTGGATATAAACCAGGCATATTAAATCCTCTTACTGGATGGGGATTGTGTCATTTAAAAGAAAATATCTACTGCTCGTATAAAATATAGAACAATTACTGATACACAAAACCCTGACCAATGCATCGCCCACAACCTTGCCTGTTTGGGATAATATTATAATGATCAGTTTATCTTAGCTAAACTAGTCATGATATAGTATGTTACTCTACTATGCATGCATAAGGCTCATCCACAAACAGGCTATTTTCCAATGAGTTATACAGTATCTGCATGAAAAGCTAAACATCTATGAATCTGAGCTATTTTCTCAATATGTGTCAGCTGGCAAGAGTGCTTTTAGAGAATGACACACAGCCCTCTATAAAACTCTGTGGAGTCCACAATGAAACTGATTACACAACTTATAAGAACTTTGTGACAACTGCTGATGTAAAAAGGGCTTCATAAAAAATACATTTGATTAGATTTTGATTTGATGGCACATGTCAATCAACAGTGGGGCCCCTTAGCTTGGGCCCTCTGATGCCTATGTCTAACTCTCATTATGCTTGAAATGTTAGCCAGAATGTACAGAACCATATACATAATACATCAATATCATACATAAATGATCCAAAATATATGTACTATATAGTAAAAGTAAGATCTTTATGTTGAGGTGCCACATACGGTACGTGGTGTGCTGGTCTGTAAACAATTCATGCATACAGTGCAAAATTAGCTGGGGGATATTTTGGTATTTCTTGCAGTAAAAACAGAAAAACAGTGCCCTTATCGCTATGCAGGAACTCAACACAGAATAATTGCCAAAATGGGATACTAGTCATAGATGTTTTTTTAAATACTCTTCTCAATGGTTGATAAGACTCAGTTTTCAGTGGTGAGAATTAATGTCATTACAAAAGATAATATATGTCTAAAATAAAGTAAGTGTATGAAGCGTTGAGCCAGACCTGAACAATGGTGTTTAATGTATGTTCCTTGGTCATCTGTTTTCGTCGCATATTCTTGGTGCACCCTAGCAAACAACTCCTGAATTTGCTCAGAAGCATTTTGATGACAAATGTTAGAATATGATCCGCACTGCCATCGTGGGGTCAAGTATTGAACTGCATTAACATCAAACCTCAGGACATCTATGAACAAGGCAAAGTTGAAAACAAACAGGTGATCAGTAACAATATCACTGTGTTGTTATGTAACTGGTTAAGAATACATGGGGGGGTAGAGGTTGAAGTTCATCTGACAAAACATGGGAGCACTATCTCACAGAAGAAAAGCATCAAAATAGGTACACAAACTCAAGTGCAGTCCCTAATTTAAATAGGTTTAGACGCTAGGTGGCCTTCCTTAAACAAACACAACATTTGGAAGAGAGCTTTTACATGCTGGAATAGCTTAAATTAAACTTAGAATATAAAATGGAATTCACATCTTCTCTTTATTAAATAAAAGCAAATCAGCACCTATTCATCAAATGACAGTCCATTAGGCTGCAGTGTGATTGAGACTGCAGTGGTTCCTATCGCTCCTCATGCCCAGTGTTTCCCAGTGGGGGCACTGACTCGAGGGCTCTGCCCTCCCACCACCTGATTCAAGGACCACAACATGGCCGGGAGGCTGCTTCTGATAGGCCTCAGCTCAGGCAGATGGGAAACCCAGAACGGCTTGTTTTCCCCAGTCCCACATACTGGGTCCCCAATGGCCACTCCTGGCACCAGCTCAATGGTATCCAGATCGAGGCCAGTGGAGAGCGGAGTGTAGCCCACAGTTGAGCCACTTGGCTGGGTACCGCCTCGGAGCACATGCCTCTGTAGCTGGACACCATGGTGCAGACTCTTCTTCCGAGTCTTGCTGAGTAAAGCATGGTGGGTGTGGGCAGTCAGGGGGGTGATGGTGCCTCGGCGTGCCATGCTGTGATGGTCCTGATTGGGCCGGTGGGGGGCCCTGTTTTTGGGCCCTATTCTCTCCTTTAAGCGGTGTGAGGGCCGAGGCTCCAGGACCTCCACCTCAGGCCAGACATGGTGTTGTGGTAGTCTAGCGGGGTCCAGTCTCCTAGGGACTGGGACCTCTCGTGGTCTATGCCCCTGAAGTTGGGGTACAGAGAGGCTCTGGTACTGCTGGGCTGGTTCACTAGGGGTGAATAAGGGTTTGTAGGTCTTCAGAGGTGGTGGTAGGGCCTTGTGTGCGCCTGGTTGGGTCTGAGACTGTCTCCTCCTCTGGGCTTTATAGGTGGCTACAGTGAGGTAAGGTGAGGGTTGAACTTCCTCTGGTGCTATCTTCTCTGCCTTGTCTGGCTTCTCAGGTTCAGTTGAATCCACTATTCTTTTTTTTGCTAGGACTGTTCTCTCTCTGTCTGGAGGCTGTGGCTTTGTAGGTGACTGGAGCTTGCTGTCCTGTCTACTGGGAGACTGGGGATTGCTGTCCTGTCTACTGGGAGACTGGGGCTTGCTCTGTGTATCCCATGGATCAGTAGACTCTGCCAGGTGCAAATCCAGCAACTTCTGCAGAGACACAAAACCACATCAGGTATCAGTGTGTATCATCAGATATCATGCATGTGACGGTGCAAGCATGCTTGTGACATACATATGTGTGTTTATGCATGTGTGTATTGTTACCTGCAAAAGAGGTGTGTGTGAGCTCACACTGGTGTACCGGACAGGAACACAGCCCTCGGCCCATGAGTCGCTCTTACAGGGTTCAGGCTCTGTGTCCTCCCCCCACAAAGTGACACTCTCTCGCCCCTCACCCTCATCCCTCACCAGGAACAGCCAGTCAGACATCTGCACCAGGCTTTCATAGGCCCGGGTCACTGTGAACGGCACCAGCTGGACAGACAGACAGAGACAGAAGGAGAGAGAGAGAGATAATAATTTGTTTGAGATGTCAGGCACATGTGTGGGTGTTTCGACTGGTTAGGGGTTAGGGGCATAGAAAGGTCCTTCCAAATGACACCCTATTCCCTAAAAAATGATAAAGAAAAAATACTGTTAAATAACCAGGAATTTAGCAAAAAAATGTGTTCAGCAAATCTGTTCCTGAGTATTTACACAAATAAAAACATACAGGTTACTGCCAAGAAAATGGAAACACTTGAAGAAATAAGGGATACAAAGTATATTGAAAGTGGGTGCTTCCACACAGGTGTGGTTCCTGAGTTAATTAAGCAGTTAACATCCCATCATGCTTAGGGTCATGTATAAAAATTGGTTTGATGATCATGAAAACTATATAAACCATATGTCATGGCTGTCTCCATCATCAGATCTCAACCCAATTGAACACTTGGTTTGACACACATTCTGGGGCAGTGCCTGAGACAGTGTTTTTTTTCCACCACCATCAAAAAACCCACAAAATTATGGAAGAATGGTGTCGCACCCCTGCCAATAGAGTTCCAGCCACTTGTAGAATCTATGCCAAGGTATAATTTTTATTTAAACTTTATTTAATTAGGCAAGTCAGTTAAAAACAAATCCTTATTTACAATGACAGCCTAGGAACTGTGGGTTAAGTGCCTTGTTCAGGGGCAGAATGACAGATGTCTACCTTGTCAGCTCAGGGATTTGATCAACCAACCTTTTGGTTACTAGCCCAACACTCTAACCACTAGGATACCTGCCACCCTTTGAAGCTATTGAAGCTGTTCTGGCTCATGGTTGCCAAACACCCTATTAAGACACTTTATGTTGGTGTTTCCTTTATTTGGCAGTTACCTTTACATGATCGTGTCTCAATGTAATCAAGGTATGCAATTATTGATATTTTCAAATACTGTACGATCTCTTTCGGGCTTAGTTCTGGTCAATTTGCAGTGTACAAATTGTTACAATTATGTTCTGGCTCCCCGACCATTTGCTCCGACAAAAATCATCCTGCGGCTGAATCTCGTTGCCTACACCTGCCCCAAATAGTGTGCCACTGTCTGTGACAGCTACACACCTGTTTTTGCAGGTACACCTGATAGCACCTGTTCATCACTGCAGCCTCCAGCTCTCCCATGATCTCCGCCACCACCTCCTCCCCGTTGTCCTGTGTTGTCATGGTGACCCAGGCGGCTTCCGTGAGGCGACCTGGGACAATGTCCACTGTCTCCACATTCTGGACCGAGGCAGGGCGAGGAAGAGCAGGTGCCAGAACCAAGCTGGCAGCACGACTCTTGTCGCGAGATTTGGCCGCTGAGCGTGACATGATTCCGAGATGTTTTCTGCAAATGAACATTGATATTTATCAATTTGATACATACCGGTAGGTAATTGACTGAGGGTTCTGAATTCTTTATCATGAATTTGATCGTGGCACAATGACCTAGATTTGTAATAATGTTTAACATATCCACCCTGGGAGGAAACGGTTTGAGATTCTTTGAAAGCACTATATATGTTGAATGAATTAGAATTACAATAATAATAATAACGATTATTATTATTGATTACATTGAGATTGTTTATGTTGTGAGTAGTATCCTCCTATGGGCATTGAAGCATTCACAATGCTTGCCGACACAACTGTGCCAATGGTGAATGTCTTCTTGAGAAATAGTCAAAACAATTAAACATGCATGATGTGCCAGTGTCACAAAATAATTTGAACAACGCTCACCTCAAAAAAGTTCCATAAAATGCTTAGTTCTAGAACCCCATACTCGATGATTTTCTGTCTTGCCTCGTCAACATTGTTTCCTTCATGTCCCTGGCGTGTGCGGTTGCTGGGCAACAGGCGTCTCTGCAATTGACGTAGCACAGGCTCCAAAAGTATTTTTCTCAGAGCAATAATAATGATAATTTATTCAACTTTTATAACGCTATTCATCACATAAATAATTTGAATGCGCTTTAAACATAACCCCCAAAAACAAGCAAATTTTAAAACAACATTCATCAGATGGAAGGTCATGAGAGGGTCAGGAAAGTTCATGGCTTGAGTGGTCATCGGAGGAAGGAGGTCAAAGCAGGAGAGCAAGCAAATGTGTTCTCTAAAACAAGCCAGGGGTAGGCAAGGTCTCAAGCTGTTATTGCCATCTGTGTGGCTTCTCCATAGTAGGACTCAGATGGAGTTAGAGCTCAGCAGTTTTTGAGGGATGATAAAGACCAAATATAAGCCTAGGCAACACTACCACCGTGTGGCTGTCGCCTACCATTGAACGTCTGACTGACGTGATTCTTACATCAGCCTGACTCCTGTGCGTTAATAAAATGATGCTGTCTCCTACCACTGACCGTGTAACTAAAATGTTGTCATACCAACGCCTTACTAAAGACTTTGTGACGCCTGCATGTTAAAAGTCATAAGGTGAATAGTTTATATTTATATCAATTACATCTCAACCATAAATGGTAGAACATTTTTGTTTTTCCCGTGCAAGCCAACATTCCGATGTAGCCACATCGCGCTGTAGTGTCGCCTACAGTTGAGGTATTTCCAGTTATGGCCTAGAAACGATTAGGTGCAATCTATAGGTAATCTGTTTTTCCCCCAACACCTCATGGGATGGTACGTTATCTTATCTCGCTGTATACATATCTAAACATTGTTAGCTACTTACAGACAGACTGTTGTTGCGAGTTCCCAGTACATCAGACAACCAATAGGAGCAGTCTAACAGACAAGTTCATATGATTTCCCAGAGTGTTCGTGCTATCCGGGATCCTTGGATGTCCGTACTTCAATGTAATGTAAAAATGATTATGGGTTAAATTTAGTTTAAGGTAAGGTTATGGTTATGGTTAGAGTTTAGGGTTAAGGGTAGGGATGTTTCGAGGTATTCGAAAAGCAGTGACCATTCATAGAGTGAGAGACTGGCACGGTATTTTAGAGCTCCGCAGCAACACAGACATTCATTTAATTGTATTTTTAACAGAAAAGACTATGGCAAAGAAATGGTACAACAAGTGGCAGTTGAGGAGTAAGTATATTTAATTTGTGATCTTGTTAGGAAATAGTTAGGCCTACTGTGTTGATAAGGCAAGTTGGGTTTGATAACGTATTGTCGAAGTCACATAGGCAAAATCATTTACTGTGTGGAGTAGACTAGTTTACTATAATGACGTCATTTTGATGTGCTAATATTTATTTAATGGTTTAATTCATTTGTAAAAGAAAATATACACACGTGGTGCGATAGGAATAATATACAGTTCCTTCTGAAAGTATTCTGACCCATGGACGTTTTACACATTTTGTTATGTTACAGCCTTATTCTAAAATGGAGTAAATACAAAGACATTCTCAGCAATCTACACAAAACACCCGATAATGACATAGCGCAACAGGTTTTTAGAAATGTTAGCAAATGTATTAAAAATAAAAAAGATACCTTATTTATTACATAAGTATTCAAACCCTTTGCTATGAGACTCGAAATTCAGATCAGGTACAGTTGAAGTCAGAATTTTACATACACCTTAGCCAAATACATTTAAACTTCGTTTTTCACAATTCCTGACATTTAATCATAGTAAAAATGCCCAGTCTTAGGTCAGTTAGGATCACCAGTTGATTTTAAGAATGTGAAATGTCAGAATAATAGTAGAGAGAATGATTTATTTCAGCTTTTATTTCTTTCATCACATTCCCAGTGGGTCAGAAGTTTACATACACTCAATTAGTATTTGGTAGCATTGGCTTTAAATTGTTTAACTTGGATCAAACCTTTTGGGTAGCCTTCCACAAGCTTCCCACAATAAGTTGGGTGAATTTTGGCCCATTCCTCCTGACAGAGCTGGTGTAACTGAGTCAGGTTTGTAGGCCTCCTTGCTCGCACACACTTTTTCAGTTCTGCCCACAAGTTTTCTATAGGATTGAGATCAGGGCTTTGTGATGGCCACTCCAATACCTTGACTTTGTTGTCCTTAAGCCATTTTGCCACAACTTTGGAAGTATGCTTGGGGTCATTGTCCATTTGGAAGACCCATTTGCGACCAAGCTTTTTTCCTGCCTCATGAAGCCATCTATTTCTATTAAACAAGTTTTAATGACTCCAATCTAAGTGTATGTAAACGTCTGAATTCAACTGTATGTATTTATATGTGTATGTACAGTTGAAGTCAGAAGTTTACATACACTTAGGTTGGAGTCTTCCAAATGGACAACGACCCCAAGCATACTTCCAAAGTTGTGGCAAAATGGCTTAAGGACGACAAAGTCAAGGTATTGGAGTGGCCATCACACATCTCTGACCTCAATCCTATAGAAAATGTGTGGGCAGAACTGAAAAAGCATGTGCAAGGAGGCCTACATACCTGACTCAGTTACACCAGCTTTTTCTATGTCAAATATTATAAAACAAAAACACTTTTGTAAATACTACAGTAATGGCTGTAAAAACACTACATTAAATACTGCAGTATACTAGTCTGCAAAAACACTACAGTATACTACTCTTTTTTTACTACAGTAAACTGTAAATACTACAGTAAAGTCAGCAAAAACACTACAGTGAATACTATAATATTTCTAACATAGTATACACTACAGTATTTCTTTCATGTGGGTCTCCACCATGTGCTGGAGCAGAAGCGGAAGGAGCATGAGCACATTGATTCTGTACAGAGAATATCTGTGAGTACTGCTTCCCTATTTCGTAACTTCAACTACGCAACCCAAACTCTGGCTGTTATCCTACCCATCATTACAGCCTTATTATTAGAGGAAAGGATGTTTACTATCTCTAGAAATCTTTTGGATTCACCATCAAATTAATGTGGCCAGTTGGCAGATGACTGTTTAACTCAGGGGCACATCATTCACTGGGGACACATTCTGAAATGTCATTTTTGTCGTTGTCGTCGCCCCCCCCCCCGTTTATATTTAGAATGTGATACGAAACAAGGCAGGTGTGCTTAGGACCATGTGGATGCCTCCGAGCGGTCGGGTAGGCTGTTTGGGGGTGTTTATCCTACTGGATAAAATAAATAAATAATAATAATTATGTCCCCCCACTTCTAAAACCAATGTTGCGCCCCTGGTTTAACGAATGGATGGAATGACAGACTGTATCTAGCTATAACCATGGAAATGCACTGATATATAGCATATGGTGTATAATTAAGCAATAAGGTACGAGGGGGTGTGGTATATGGCTAATATACCACGGCTAAGGTATGCTCTGCGGAGTGCCTGGATACAGCCCTAAGCCGTGGCATATTGGCCATATACCTCAAACCCTCGAGGTGCCTTATTGCTATTATAAACTGGTTACCAATGTAATTAGAGCAGTTTTGTCATACCCATGGTATTCAGTCTGATATAACACGGCTGTCAGCCAATCAGCATTCAGGGCTCGAACCACTCTGTTTATAATACTCTATTTCCCCTGCAGAAGGCAGCAGCGCTCATGTCTTAACACTGGAAACCCTAGGGAGTTTTTTAAGCACTTGACTACATTGGTTCTGCCTTACCCACCCCAGGAGCCCCACTCACAGGTGTGTGTGTGTGTGTGTGTGCGTGCGTGCGTGCGTGCGTGTTTAACTATACTTCCGGGGACCAGAACTCTTCACAGGAATAGTAGACAAACAAAAATTGGACCAACTGGGGACATTTTGTTTGTCCCCACAAGGTCAAGTGCTATTTCTGGGGGGGGATAAGGTTAGAATTAGGGTTAGGTGCTAGGGTTAGTTTTAGGATAAGGGTTAGGAGCTAGGGTTAGGTTTGGGGGTTAATGTTAGGGTTAAGGTTTAGTGTTAGGGAATATAGGATTTTGAAAAGGACTGTTGTTAGTTATACAATATTGTGAGAGAGAAATATTTTATTGATATCAACATGCTATATGCTATCATGGAATATGCAAACCAGACATATTCCTTCTTTGTTGCATCTTCTTTGTTTGTATCCCCGATTAGGTGTTATTTTCATGCAAATGTGTTCTACCTGACTTGTACATTTCTGTATTCTCCATTCTTTATATAGCAAGTCCTACATTTAGACTAGAGGTCGACTGATTATGATTTTTCAATGCCGGTACCGATTATTGGAGGACCCGAAAAAAAAGCCGATGCCGATTAATCTGCCGGTTTTTTTTACATTTTATTTGTAATAATGACAATTACAACAATACTGAATGAACACTTATTTTAACGTAATATAATACATCAATAAAAATCCATTTAGCCTCAAATAAATAATGAAACATGTTCAATTTAGTTTAAATAATGCAAAAACAAAGTGTGGGAGAAGTAAAAGTGCAATATGTGCCATGTAAAAAAGCTAACGTTTGAGTTCCTTGCTCAGAACATGAGAACATATGAAAGTTGGTGGTTTCTTTTAACATGAGACTTCAATATTCCAAGGTAAGAGGTTTTAGGTTGTAGTTAATATAGTATTTATATGACTATTTCTCTTGATACCATTTGTATTTCATATACCTTTGACTATTGGTTGTTCTTATAGGCACTTTAGTATTGCCAGTGTAACAGTATAGCTTCCATCCCTCTCCTCGCCCCTACCTGGGCTTGAACCAGGAACACATCGACAACAGCCACACTCGAAGCAGCGTTACCCATCACTCCACAAAAGCCACGGCCCTTGCAGAGCAAGGGGAATAACTACTCCAAGTCTCAGAGCGAGTGACGTTTGAAACGCTATTAGTGCGCACCCTGCTAACTAGCTAGCCATTTCACATCGGTTACACCAGCCATTATGCTGATACGCTTGAAGTCATAAACAGCGCTGTGCTTGCGAAGAGCTACTGGCAAAACGCACGAAAGTGCTGTTTGAATGAATGCTTACGAGCCTGCGGCTGCCTACCATCGCTCAGTCAGACTGCTCTATCAAATATCAAATCATAGACTTAATTATAACATAATAACACACCGAAATAAGAGCCTTTGGTCATTAATATGGTCGAATCCGGAAACTATCATTTTGAAAACAAAACGTTTATTATTTAAGTGAAATACGGAACCGTTCTGTATTTTTTCTAACAGGTGGCATCCCTAAGTCTAAATATTCTTGTTACATTGTACAACATTCAATGTTATGTCATAATTACGTAAAATTCTGGCAAATTAGTTCGCAATGAGCCAGGCTGCCCAAACTGTTGCATATACCCTGACTCCGCGTGCAATGACCGCAAGAGAAGTGACACAATTTCACCTGGTTAATATTGCCTGCTAACCTGGATTTCTTTTAGCTAAATATGCAGGTTTAAAAATATATACTTCTGTGTATTGATTTTAAGGCATTGGTGTTTATGGTTAGGTACAGTCGTGCAACGATTGTGCTTTTTTCGCAAATGCGCTTTTGTTAAATCATCCCCCAGCGTTGCATTGATTATATGCAACGCAGGACACGCTAGATAAACTAGTAATATCATCAACCATGTGTAGTTAACTCGTGATTATGATTGATTGATTGGCTTTTATAAGATAAGTTTAATGCTAGCTAGCAACTTACCTTGGCTTCTACTGAATTTGCGTAACAGGCTCCTCGTGGAGTGCAATGAGAGGCAGGTAGTTAGAGCGTTGGACTAGTTAACCATAAGGTTGCAAGATTGAATCCCAGAGCTGACAAGGTAAAAATCGCCGTTCCGCCCCTGAACATCTAGGCCGTCATTGAAAATAAGAATGTATTCTTAACTGACTTGCCTAGTTAAATAAAGATTAAATAAAGGTGTAAAAAACAAATCGGCAAAATCGGCGTTCAAAATTACCGATTTCCGAAAGTTATGAAAACTTGCAATCAGCTGTCACGAACCGGCTCAAAGCCCGTAACAAAAGGGAGACAACGTGGAGATAAGGAGTAACAAAATATACATTTATTAAATAAGTAACTAAGTACAATATACAATGGTGTGTGTAATCAGTAATCAGTAGTGTAAGTGAGTGTTTTGCATGCATGAATGTGATAATGCAGGGTGTTGAAAGGTGCCAAAGCAAACAACCAAAAGGCCACCAAGATACACAACAAAATCTGTAAAGGTGTCTGCATGGAGAGAGTCTCTTCCATGAATGTGGAAGAGGTCTATTTATCTTGGGACACACCGGGCCCAGGTGTTTCCCATGTAGCTGACGACCCTCCCAACTCCGCCCACCCGCATCCTAATAAGGAAACAAGAACAAAGAGAGAATACGGCAGACAGAGTGGGAGGGTCGTCACACAGCCCTAATTAATCGTCCGACCTCTAATTTAGACAATACCAATGGAGTCTAACAGACAACGCTTTCATATTTGGGAAGTCAGAACCCTCCACTCGCACCTTCCCCCCACAGACCAACAATGGTCTCTACCTTCACCCAGACACACCGCTGTAGTCCAATAATGGTCAGCTCTCCTTCCAAATCCTCTGATTCTATACATCCCTGTTAGCAATTTATGTTACACTTCAATAACACTAACCCCAATGCAAATCAGGGGGAGGAAAATAGGACACCCCTGTCCTTAGTGATGCTCTCTCAGTAGTTCTATCCCCACAGAACAAAGGAACAGCATGTAGTTTTATAAGCCTAGCCTGTGTTGTTGTTTTTTACCTTTATTTAACTAGGCAAGTCAGTTAAGAACAAATTCTTATTTTCAATGACAGCCTAGGAACAGTGGGTTAAACTGCCTGTTCAGGGGCAGAACAACAGATTCGTACCTTGTCAGCTTGGGGATTTGAACTTGCAACCTTCCAGTTACTAATCCAACACTCTAACCACTAGGCTACCCTGCCGCCCCAATTAGAATTGACCAATTAGAATTCCTTGCAATAAAACTAGCCAATGGCCAAATAACAAGTATCCTATTTCAGAAGACATTCCTCCCATGTCTCTGAACCATTGATCAATAAATCCCTATTACAGAAAAAACACTATTTCCCTTAATCGTTAGTTCCAGTCCTCTAGACTGCTCGTACTCTATCTCTGTGTTGTGTATTTATCTTCGACATATTCTTACATCCCCAACAACAATCTTGTGTCGAGTCTAATACTCCCTTCTCCATGTCCACTCAGGGCCCTTCCCCTCCCATAACCCCCTTCTTCACCCCTCCATGGACCCCCTCGGTCACACCCCAGACTCTCTCTCTCTCTCCCAGGCCAGCCTGCCCCCCTCCAGGCCACTGCCTGCACTGTCTGAGACCCCATGCAGGCAGAGAGACCTGGAGACAGAGCTTGCAGAGGAGGAGGAGAGGGGAGGAATTCAAGTAGTAGTTGAGGAAATAGAAGAAGAGGAGGATACAGAGGCTACCGCCTCTGCTTGGGAAGACAGAGAGGAGGAGGAAGAGGTACTAGAGGAGAGGGGAGGGATGTGTGTGGTGGAAGAGGAGAGAGGTGAGGATGAGGGGATGGAAGGAGTAGAAGAGGACGAGGAGGTTGTGATTGAAATGGAAGAGAAGGATAGTAAGACTACTGAGGGAGAGGAGGAGGAGAGTGTTAGCGAAGCAGAGGATATATCCCACTGCTACGCCTTTTTCCTCCAAGATGGCGTAGCAGTGGGATGTTTTGATTGTCTTATCCCGTCCCTTGTATATGTCGTTTTTTTCTTCCTATATATTTTGTATATATTTTTTAATAAAAGAATTCCATCTACGGACTGAACATACTCTCCTGCAACCCGCCTCACCCAATGCGGCATGGATCTGCTTTTTTTTTTTTTTTTACTTTAGAACCGTAACCCCCTTTGAAGCCAAGCAGCTAACTAGCTAGTAGTGAGTTAGCCACTGCTAGTTAGCCATCACCATTAACTGGGACATCTGCCACCTTAAGCCCGGTCAATTCCTGCCACCCTGCACAGCGCGATATCAATCCAGAACATATCGGACTGCTTTTCTCCACCATATCTCCGGATTCCTACCGCAGGCTCTGAACCTTTACTCGGGATCATCGCAGTTAGCTAGCTGCTATCCGAGTGGCTACCACTGCCTAACGTCTCTGTCCCGAAGCAAGCACCAGTTAGCCTGGAGCTAGCCTCGAATCTACGCCCATCTCCCGGCTTCCCGAAGAGATCAATCAAGCAATTCCTGGGCTTCAATTACCTCTTTTGCCAATTGGCCTGGACCAACACGAAGCCCCGCCGATCCATCACGACTGGTCTACCGACGTAACCGTCCGAGGGGGTTTCTGTCCCGGAGCAAGCACCAGTTTGCCTGAAGTTAGCCTCGAGCTAGACCCATCTCCCGGCTAGTCGAAGAAATCCATCAGACAATCCCTGGGCTTCAATACCTCTTTTGCCATTTGGCCTGGACCCTTTGTAGAAGACACGGAGTCCCGCCTATCATTCACGACTGGTCTGCCGACGTTACCGTTCGAGGTGGTTTCAACAGGCTCCCCCGTTGCAACGTCCCCCTGAGGCCCATCTGCTAGCCTGCTGCTTGCCCCGGCCTGCTAGCTGTCTGAATCTCCGTGCCTCCAGCTCACCTAGTTACTCACTGGTCCCTATGATTACTCGGCTACACATGCCTCTCCCTAATGTCAATATGCCTTGTCTATTGCTGTTCTGATTAGTCATTTTTGTCTTATTTCACTGTAGAGCCTCCAGCCCTGCTCAATATGCCTTAGCTAGCCCTGTTGTTACACCCCCCACACATGCTGTGACCGCATCTGGCTTAAATGGTGCTTCTAGAGACAAAACCTCTCACATCGTCACTCAATGGCTAGGCTTACCTCCACTGTACTCACATCCTACCATACCCTTGTCTGTACATTATGCCCTGAAGCTATCCGTCCATGCCCAGAAACCTACCCCCTTTACTCTCTGTTCCAAACACACTAGACAACCAGTTATTTTATCCTTTAGCAGTACTCTTATCCTACTCCTCCTCTGTTCCTCTGGTGATGTAGAGGTTAACCCAGGCCCTGCAGCCCCCAGCATCACTCCCATTCCCCAGGCACTCTCATTTGTTGACTTATGTAACCGTAAAAGCATTGGTTTCATGCATGTTAATATTAGAAGCCTCCTCCCTATGTTTGTTTGATTCACTGCTTTAGCACACTCCGCCAACCCGGATGTCCTAGTAGTGTCTGAATCCTGGCTTAGGAATGCCACCAGAAATCCTGAAATTTCCATCCATAACCATAACATTTTCTGACAAGATAGAACTGCCAAAGGAGGCAGAGTTAGCTTGCAGAGTTCTGTCATACTATCCAGGTCTGTGCCAAAACAATTCGAGCTTCTTCTTTTAAAAATCCACCTTTCCAGAAACAAGTCTCTCACCGTTGCCGCTTGTTATAGACCGCCTTCACCCCCCCAGCTGTGCCCTGGACACCATATGTGAATTGATCGCCCCCATCTATCTTCAGAGTTCATACTATTAGGTGACCTAAACTGGGATATGCTTAACACCCCGGCTGTCCTACAATCTAAGGTAGATGCCCTCAATCTCGCACAAATGATCAAGGAACCTATCAGGTACAACCCAAAATCTGTACCCATGGGCACCCTCTTAGATATCATCCTGACCAACTTGCCCTCTAAATACACCTCTGCTGTCATCAACCAGGATCTCAGCAATCACTGCCTCATTGCCTGCGTGCGTAATGGGTCCGCGGTCAAACGACCGCCCCTCATCACTATCAAATGTTCCCTAAAACACTTCAGCGAGCAGGCCTTTCTAACTGACCTGGCCCGGGTATCCTGGAAGGATATTGACCTCATCCCGTCAGTAGGCGATGCCTGTTTGTTCTTCAAAAGTGCTTTCCTCTCCATCTTAAAATAAGCATGCCCCATTCAAAAAATGTAGAACTAAGAACAGATATAGCCCTTGGTTCACACCAGACTTGACTGCCCTTGACCAGCACAAAAACATCCTGTAGCGTTCTGCATTAGCACCGAAAAGCCCCAGCGATATGCAACTCTTCAGGAAAGTCAGGAACCAATATACTCAGTCAGTTAGGAAAGCAAGGCTAGCTTTTTCAAACAGAAATGTGCTTCCTGTAGCACCAATTCAAATAAGTTGTGGGACCCTGTAAAGTCCATGGGAGAATAAGAGCACCTACTCCCAGCTGCCCACTGCACTGAGGATAGGAAACACTGTCACCACCGATAAATCTACGATAATCGATCATTTCAATAAGCATTTTTCCATGGCTGGCCATGCTTTCCACCTGGCGACCCCTACCCCAGCCAATACCTCAGCACCCCCTGCAGCAACTTGACCTGGCCAAGGCTTTCGACTCTGTCAATCACTTAATTCTTATTTGCAGACTCAATAGCCTTGGCTTCTCAAATGACTGCCTTGCCTGGTTCACCAACTACTTCTCAGATAGAGTTCAGTGTGTCAAATCGGAGGAACTGTTGTCTGGCAGACTCTATGGGAGTGCCACAGGGCTCAATTCTCTGGCTGACTCTTTTCTCTGTACTGTAATTGCTGGATTATTAAGCGCACCTGAATATAAACCGCACCCAATGAATTATTAAAATATATGTATTTTGTACATAAATAAGCCGCACATGTTTATAAGCCGCAGGTGCCTACCGGTACATTGAAACAAATTAACTTTACACAGCCTTTAAACGAAACACGGCTTGTAACAGAAATAAATAGGCTTTAACGAAACATGGCTTGTAACAAAAATAAATAGTCTTTAACGAAACACGGCTTGTAACAAAAATGAAACAGTAGCCTACCAAGAAAGTCATTGGTCACTATCTTCCTCCTCCTGTGCACTGAAACCACTGAAGTCATCTCCTTCGGTGTCGGAGTTGAATAGCCTCAGAATTGCTTCATCCGATGTTGGATTGCTGCCCTCTTCAACACGCAGCAGTCCAGCCTTTCAAAACCCGTTGATGATAGTGGATTTTTTGACAATGCTCCACGCTGTCAGCAGCTCTATTTCCTTTTCCAACAGCCAGATCGATCGCCTTCAACTTGAAAGCTGCATCATATGCATTTCTTCGTGTCTTTGCCATGATGAAGGTGACAAAATGACTACCGTAATCAGAATGATGGGAAGTTTGAGCGTGCTCGATTTACGTCACATTATGTGACGGTGCTCAGTTTTTTGGCGGCATGAATCTTGTGAAAGCGGGAAAAATCCATAAATTAGCCGTGTCATTGTATAAACCGCGAGGTTCAATTCGTGGAAAAAAAGTAGCGGCTTATAGTCCAGAAATTACGGTATATATTAATGATGTCGCTCTTGCTGCTTGTTCTCTGATCCACCTCTCTGCAGACAACACCATTCTGTATACATCTGGCCCTTCTTTGGACACTGTGCTAACAAACCTCCAAACGAGCTTCAACGCCATACAACACTCCTTCTGTGGGCCTCCAACTGCTTTTAAATGCTAGTAAAACTAAGTGCATGCTCTTCAACCGATTGCTGCCCACACCCTCCCGCCCGACTAGCATCACTACTCTGGACGGTTCTGACCTAGAATATGTGGACAACTACAAATACCTAGGTGTCTGGTTAGACTGTAAACTTTCCTTCCAGACTCACATTAAGCATCTCCAATCCAAAATTAAATCCAGAATCGGCTACCTATTTCACAACAAAGCCTCCTTCACTCATGCCGCCAAACTTACCCTCGTAAAACTGACTATACTACAGATCCTTGACTTTGGCGATGTCATTTACAAAATAGCCCCCAACACTCTACTCAGCAAACTGGATGTAGTCTATCACAGTGCCATCCGTTTTATCACCAAAGCCCCATATACTACCCACCTCGACCTCTATGCTCTCGTTGGCTGGCTCTCACTACATATCCATCGCCAAACCCACTGGCTCCAGGTCATCTATAAGTCTTTGCTAGGTGAAGCCCCGCCTTATTTCAGCTCACCAGTCACCATAGCAAAACACCCACCCTTAGCACGCGCTCCAGCAGGTATATTGCACTGGTCATCCCCAAAGCCAACACTTCCTTTGGCTGCCTTTCTTTCCAGTTCTCTGCTGCCAATGACTGGAACGAATTGCAAAAATCTCTGAAGCTGGAGTCTTATATCTTCCTCTCTAACTTTAAGCATCAGCTGTCAGAGCAGCTTACCGATCAATGTACCTGTACACATCCATATTATTACTTACCCTCTTTCTCTTTTGCACCCCAGTATCTCTACTTGCACATCATAATCTGCACATATATCACTAGTATTAATGGTAAATTGTAATTATTTTCACCTCTAGGGCCTATTTATTGCCTACCTCCCTACTCTTCTACATTTGCACACACTGTACATAGATCTTTCTATTTTTATTTTCTTTTGTGTTATTTACTGTCAGTTGTTTATGTGTAAATCTGTGTTGTTGTTTTTGACATTCATTTTCATATTCCATCTATCGTCATTACCACCATTGTGGCTGACAAAACCCATTGTCCCAATGTCAATTTATTGCATGTTAATGTTCAGAGGCCGGTTCCCCATAGTGAGAGGACAAATACATTTTGTCTGCTGCCTTAAGATTCACAATGGGCGTGAGGTGTCATAAAAAAAACATCTCCATACCTCTCGATCTCTTTCCCTCTGGTGGGTGTGAGAGATCTCTATGTAAGATTGTGGTCCACGGTAACCTGACTCAAGCAGGCCAGTCATGACAACATCAATGATTCTAGTATATAATTGGTTGAAGTATATAATTGGATCTAGCAGGAGTAAAGTTGTTGGAATCAGTTTTTTCGCTTCAGATATGCAGTATCATGCAATGTGCTGCCTGTGTGGTGCAGTTACAACCCTCAACATAGAGAGTGGAGCAGATTGGGGCATGACAGCACAGTACATGCTTTACTGCCATAGTTCATCTGTTGGCATCGGTCCCGGTTGATTTACCTGAACATACTGTAGGATCAGCTTTGGACATCTGATTTTGGCATGGGTGCCAGTTCTTGTACAACTGGTATCAACCCTATGAATAAAGATACCATGAGCCCACAGGTGTAGTGACACGGTACACCTGAGGCAGTCAGTGACACTGTATAGTAGAAGATAAACTGGTTTAGCACTATATCTGATGTTCTGAGTGATTTATTAGATATTTTGTCAGTGTTGCATTGAAAACGATGGCACTATAAGCTCTTACCTCTTTACAATCTGTCTGCCCTTAGGAACAAGCAACAAGTAGTTTAATTTACTCTGAATAATATGATCTCTTCTCCTCCCGTCCTCCTTTTCTTTTTTCTGTCCTTACCACTCTTTTCATCCCTGTCTCAACTCATGAAACCGTCACTCTCTCCTTTCCCGTTGTCCTCTCTCTTTCATACACAAGGAAAAGATGAAGCAGAGCAGTCTCTAAATCACAGTGACTGTAGAGCTGTAGAACACCTTGACCAGGGGTGCTGAAGAAAATGACTGCAGACATCTCCATCCCTCCAGATGGTCATATGGCATCTTGGAAGCCGTAGCTACGTAGAGTTAATAGGTAATAGATTTTCACAATGCACTGTCTAATCTCGTCATCCAATCAGTATTAATCTGTATGGTTTTAAATCACACTATATTAGAGAGGTAATTTGAATTTACTATATTTGTTTTGCTATTCAAGTCCCTATCCTAATTCTGTGGTCTGCCTTGCCTCTGCCCTGTGAGTACTACTGGCCAGCCTGCTACTGTATGCGAGGCTAGTGGTGCAGACTAGAGCACCCAAGTTTTGTTTATCTCTTGTATTTTCTTGTTTGTCGGCCGGTGCAATGTATTCACTATAATTCAGGTATTCCTTTTCTTATTTGATTCTAAATACTGCAAAACTATGTTTGAAACAAAGCTGAAGTTATACATATTGAAATTATGCATAATATGGTCAACAATAGGAATATTATAGTATCCGATTTCAATAAATAAAGTTTATTGAAATACTAAAATTATGTCTTGTGCTAATATTAAAATAATATTTCCTTTCAAAATGTCATGTTATTGTCTTCTTCTGAGCTCTTCTGCAAGCATGTCCCATGCTCAAACTGAGTTTTAGAATGATTAGAAGTCTATCTCTCTTTCAAATAAACATCTGATTTCAAGCTAACACATAATGTTCTGAGAACCATATGTTTCTCAGAGCGTGGTGAGAGCGTGGTTGTCCTATAGTTATTTTGCATACAACCTTTCCACTACATTCTGGGAATGGTGCAGTATTTAAACTCAGCCAAAAAAGAAATGCCCCTTTTTCAGAACCCTAACTTCACCAAAAGAAAGATGCCCAGGAACCCTGCTCATCTGCGTGAACGTGCCTTAGGCATGCTACAAGGAGGCATGAGGACTGCAGATGTGGCCAGGGCAATAAATTGCAATGTCCGTACTGTGAGACGTCTAAGACAGCGCTACAGGGAGACAGGACAGGCAGCTGGTCATCCTCGCAGTGGCAGACCACGTGTAACAACACCTGCATAGGATCGGTACATCCGAACATCACACCTGCTGGACAGGTACAGGATGGCAACAACAACTGCCCGAGTTACACCAGGAACGCACAATCCCTCCATCAGTGCTCAGAATAGGCTGAGAGAGGCTGGACTGAGGGCTTATAGGCCTGTTGTAAGGCAGGTCCTCACCAGACATCACCGGCAACAACGTCGCCTATGGGCACAAACCCACCGTCGCTGGACCAGATAGGACTGACAAAAAGTGCTCTTCACTGACGAGTCGTGGGTTTGACTCACCAGGGGTGATGGTCGGATTTGCGTTTATCGTTGAAGGAATGAGCGTTACACCGAGGCCTGTACTCTGGAGCCACCACCCATACTGCTCATTCTGTGCATGATTTCCTGCAAGACAGGAATGTCAGTGTTCTGCCATGGCCAGCGAAGAGCCCGGATCTCAATCCCATTGAGCACGTCTGGGACCTGTTGGATTGGAGGTTGAGGGCTAGGGCCATTCACACCAGAAATGTCTGGGAACTTGCAGGTGCCTTGGAGGAAGAGTGGGGTAAAAATCTCACAGCAAGAACTGACAAATCTGGTGCAGTCCATGAGGAGGAGATGCACTGCAGTACTTAATGCAGCTGGTGGCCACACCAGATACTGACTGTTACTTTTGATTTTGAACCCCCCCCTTTGTTCAGGGCCAAATTATTTAATTTATGTTAGTCACGTCTGTGGAACTTGTTCAGTTTATGTCTCAGTTGTTGAATCTTGTTATGCTTATACAAATTTGCACACATGTTAATTTTTTGAAAAGAAATGCAGTTGACAGTTTGAGGACGTTTCTTTTTTTGCCGAGTTTAGTTGCTTGACTTTGGAACATTCTCAGCACATTTAAGGAACATGACAAAATAATGGTATTTTCTTGGTATTTTATGACTTTAACAGAATATTTCCTAAAAGTTCAAACATGGTTACATTTAATTACATTTTTGGTAATGTTTCCTGGAATGATCTCCAACTGGTTTGACATTGGAAATGTACTAAAATAGTTCAGAGAACATTAAGAAACAATGTTAATCTGTGGGAATTTTAGTACTTTAGCGTAACAGTTCCTGCAGTTTTCCTTATGGTTCTATTTAAAGTCATGTTCTCTGAAACTTCCCATAAAAACCACAAGAAAACATTCATGTTCAAAGAACATTCTAAGAATGTTATTTAAAAACATATACATTGCGTTCTCAGCATCAACAAAACTCTATCTTCTATCTTGTTAAGTGTGTTCAGGGTTGCATTCAGTACATTTTTACGTTCTGGAACGTTCAATTGAACGGAATGGTGCTGTACTGAACAACCAGTTTAAAAAACTGGGAGGGGTTGTGGGTTCGACTATTTACTCTCAGATTTTGAAAATGATAATTAGCATCAAAGTAGACATCATGCAAGACTAAAAAATCCCTGCATGTTATCTCTAGCTGACACCTTTGCTAACTGGTATTGTGTCAATTTAAAACTTGTACAAGACAGTTCACAGAATTGTCCATTTAAAGTAATGTAGGCAATTTATTCATTACTAAATTTAGCTACCATTAGATTGTTAATCCAGAGATGCTTACCTTTGCCTTGATTCGGCAATCTCGTCTAGATCATCATGAAATGTTTAGTTCTTTATGATAGCTACATTAACAGCTAATTAGCATTTCATTTGGGGGGGGTAAATACAGGTGAATATATAGATAAAAGTCACCGTGACCTAGAGAGATTTACACGGTTATCAAAACTTCACGTCAGGGTAAGCCTACACGAAACCCAGCCCTTATTTTAAGTTTTTCTAAAATACCCCATGGGAGAAATAAATGATGGAAATGGTTCCCATAGTTTTTCCTTGTTTGACCGCTGGGTTTTATGGGTATTATGCCTCATACTCTATGGCAGGGTTGCGAGTCTAGTTGATGAACCGTGCTCTATGGGGTCTGTTTTGAATAGAGTAACATGGCATGCTACCTCCGTCCCGGTGGCGCAGTGGACTAATTTCCTGGCCAGAAAACAGAAAAACATAGGTTTGAATCTCAATGATTACATGCCACAAAAAAAAGTACTTGCAGGATTAATGTCATGACTCAATGTCAAGTTGGCTTGCCCACCTGTCCGGGCGGTGCTCGGCGGTCGTCGTCACCGGCCTACTAGCCGCCACCGATCCCTTTTCCCTTTTCTGTTAGTTTTGTAGGAATGATTTAACCGAAACACACCTCGTTTATCCTCCTCAGGACTTTAAATGACCCCACACACTGCGGACCCAGCTTCCGGCAGGGCAGGCGGAGGGACAGGTTTCGGGTGGAGAGCCAGACCCGGTCCCCCAGTGCGAACATGAGGGCCTCACTGCGGTGCTGGTCAGCGCTCTTCTTCAGCCGTTCCCCAGCCAGTCCCAGCCGCACGTCGGGGGGGGGTACTGTCACGACTCCTGCCGAAGTTGGCTCCCCCGCCTGTTCGGTTGATGCTCGGCAGTCGTCGTCACTGGCCTACTAGCCTCCACCGATCCCTTTTCCCTTTTCTGTTAGTTTTGTCTTATGCGTTGCACCTGTTTCCGATTTGTGTTTCTTGACTTGTTTCCCTATTTACGATTGTGGAACCCGCCCTTTGTTGTGCGGGATTATTTTTGTGTTTACATTTGTGTCATAGGTGTTGTTGTGCTCCGGACTGTGTTTACCCTGTGTTTGGGTTGATCAGCGTTTGCGCCCTGTGTTTTGGGCATTCCCATTTTCGGTGCCGGAATAAAGGGCACTTTTCCCCTGGAACTCTCTGCTCTCTGCACCTGATTCCTACCTACACACCTAGTCAGCCGTGACAATTAATGCATCACCAAATTCATTTCCATGTGTCCTATTGTGGTTGGAGTTTAAAACAGTTAACCCAAACTAGGTTAGAAGTGTTATTAAAAGTCTTGAGACATTCAGTGAAAGTTAAGGAAATAACCTATCATTTCTGTTATCACTACGTTAATAAAACCTCCCAGGAAACATTCAGAGAACCATAGTAAAATGTTTTCAGAAACTCCCTGCAACCTAACAATGACCATTCCCAGAATAGGTCAAATGTTCACTTCTGTTCTTAGAACATTTGAAAAACATTATGTTTCATCAGTCAGGAAACTGTTCCCAGAACCAATGGGAAACTATTATTATTATCATTATTGATTTATTTTTCACCTTTAAGTTCTCATTTACAACTGCGACCTGACTAAGATAAAGCAAAGCAGTGCGACAAAAACAACAACACAGAGTTACACATAAACAAACGTACAGTCAATAACACAATAGAAAATCTGTATACAGTGTGTGAAAATTAAGTAAGGAGGTAAGGCAATGAATAGGCCATAGTGGCAAAGTAATTACAATTCAGCAATTAACACTGGAGTGATAGATGTGCAGATGAGGATGTGCAAGTAGAAATACTGGTGTGCAAAAGAGCAGACAAAAACAAAAACAAGTATGGGGATGAGGTAGGTAGTTGATTGGATGGGCTATTTACAGATGGGATGTGTACAGCTGCAGCGATCGGTAAGCTGCTCTGACAGCCGATGCTTGAAGTTAGTGAGGGAGATTATAAGTCTCCAACTTTAGTTATTTTTGCAATTTGTTCCAGTCATTGACAGCAGAGAACTGGAAGTAAAGGCTTCCAAAGGAGGTGTTGGCATTGGGGATGACCAGTGAAATATACCTGCTGGAGCGTGTGCTATGGGTGGGTTCTGCTATGGTGACCAGTGAGCTGAGATAAGGTGAAGCTTTATCTAGCAAAGACTTATAGATGACCTGGAACCAGTGGGTTTGGAGACGAATATGTAGCAAGGACAAGCCAACGAGAGCATACAGGTCACAATGGTGGGTAGTATATGGGGCTTTGGTGACAAAACGGATGGCACTGTGATAGACTGCATCCAATTTGCTGAGTAGAGTGTTGGAGGTTATTTTGTAAATTACATTGCCGAAATCAAAGATCGGCAGGATAGTCAGTTTTGGCAGCATGACTGAAGGAGGCTTTGTTGCGAAATAGGAAGCTGTTTCTTGATTTAATTTTGGATTGGAGATGCTTAATATGAGTCTGGAAGGAGAGTTTACAGTCTAACCAGACACCTAGGTATTTATAGTTGTCCACATATTCTAAGTCAGAACATTCCAGAGTTGTGATGCTTGGCCTGCGGGCGGGTGCGGGCAGCGACTCGATTGAAGAGCATGCATTTAGTTTTACTAGCATTTAAGAGCAGTTGGAGGCCACGGAAGGAGTGTTGTATGGCGTTGAAGCTCGTTTGGAGGTTTGTTAACACAGTGTCCAAAGAAGGGCCAGATGTATACAGAGTGGTGTCATCTGCATAGAGGTGGATCAGAGAATCAACAAACAGCAAGAGCGACATCATTGATATATTCAGGGAGAAGAGTCGGCCCGAGAATTGAACCCTGTGGCACCCAAATAGAGATCTCCAGAGGTCCGGACAACAGGCCCTCCGATTTGACACACTGAACACTATCTGATATGTAGTTAGTGAACCAGGCGAGGCAGTCATTCGAGAAACCAAGGCTGTTTAGTCTGCCGATATGAATACGGTGATTGACAGAGTCAAAAGCTTTGGCTAGGTCGATGAAGACGGCTGCACAGTACTGTATGTTCCCACATCTTCCAAGGAACTAAATGTGCTAGCTGTGTCATTTAATAATATCATATCCACAGTAGCCAGTTTTGTCAAGTCTCCAATCTCTCAAGATTTAACATTTCAGAAATGTCAAGGAAAACAGAAAAATTGCAAACTGAACAGCCGAATCCAGACAGCCAACAGAGCTATTGTTTTTTGCTTTCGTAAATTTTGTCCAACACTCTCACCAAAATAATATTTTCAATGAACATACAGTCCTTAGTGATGATTCCAAACATGCCATCTGTCTTTCGTCACTCCAAGTCCAGATACTTCCTCCTTACGGTAAATTCAGAGGATGGGGAATAACTCAGAAATGTACAACTATCATAGATGGCGAAGATGATTGAGGAATGCTTGTTGTAGGTCTGAAGCCCCTGGTAAAAACAAATATTAATATATATTATTAACGAAATACATACTGTATATTCTATATATACAGTATATACTATTTACAGTTGAAATTGGAAGTTTACATACACTTAGGTTGGAGTCATTAAAACTAGTTTTTCAACCACTCCACAAATTTCCTGTTAACAAACTACAGTTTTGGCAAGACGGTTAGGGCATCTACTTGGTGCATGACACAAAGAAGGGAAAAAAATGAAAAAAATTGTAGACGTACACAAGTCTTGTTAATCCTTGGGAGCAATTTCCAAACACCTGAAGGTACCACGTTCATCTGTACAAACAATAGTACTCAAGTATAAACACCATGGGACCACGCAGCCGTCATACCGCTCAGGAAGGAGACGTGTTCTGTCTCCTAGAGATGAACGTAGTTTGGTGCGAAAAGTGCAAATCAATCCCAGAACAACAGCAAAGGACCTTGTGAAGATGCTGGAGGAAACAGATACAAAAGTACCTATATCCACAGCAAAACAAGTCCTATATCGACATAACCTGAAACCGCCATAAAAAAGCCAGACTACAGTTTGCAACTGCAAATGGTTACAAAGATCGTACTTTTTGGAGAAATATCCTCTTAGAAATGTTTCTGAGTCAAAGGTGAACAAGGTGATTAGCTCACTAAAGAACTCTAAAGCCAAAGATGTGTTTGGGCTGGACTCTACCTTTCTTAAAAATGACAAAGAGTCACCCATTGGCCCCATTACTAAGGTCACCAACACATCTTTTGGTCTTGGGGTGTTTCCAAGGGTATGGAAGTCGGCCATAATAACAGCCATCGTTAAATCGGGCGACCCTGCTGACGTCAGTAACTACAGGCCCATTAGTATACTACCTGTGGTGTCAAAGGTTGTTGAAAAGTGTGTAGCAGAACAACTGATTGCCCACCTCAACAACAGCCCCTTCACATTACACTCCATGCAGTTTGGCTTCAGAGCGAAACACTCCACAGAAACGGCCAACTGCTTTCTTCTGGAACATGTGAAGTCCAAGATGGACAAAAGGGGTGTTGTTGGGGCTGTGCTTCTGGTCCTAATGAAGGCTTTTGATACTGTTAACCATGAGATTCTCATCACAAAATTGTCCAAGTTCAACTTTTCCCCCGATGCCTTGAGATGGATGAAATCATACCTTAAAGGCAGAACTCAGTGTTTCAGAGTGAGCAATGAGCTGTCGCCCACTCTTAGCTATGATGTGGGCGTGCCCCAAGGGTCAATTCTGGGGCCCCTCCTGTTCAGCCTGTACATTAATGATCTGCCGTCTGTCTGTACTGGGTCTGAAGTTCAAATGTATGCAGATGACAGTGATATATGTGCATGCAAAGAGCAAACAACAAGCTGCACAAGAACTCACTACTGTAATGGTCCAGGTTACAAAGTGGCTTAGTGACTCGTGTTTGCATCTCAATGTGAAAAAAACTGTTTGCATGTTCTTCACAAAGAGGGGAACAGAGGGCAACAGATGCTACTGAACCAGATGTCTATGTGCCAGAGGAGAAGCTCCAGGTGGTATCTGATTTTAAGTACCTTGATTCCAACCTCTCTTTTAAAAAGCATGTGAAAAAGGTCATTCAGATAACTCAATTCAACCAAGCTAATTTTCAATTTATACGAAATTGTTTGACTACAGAGGTAGCAAAACTGTACTTCAAATTTATGATACTCCCCCACTTAACATACTGCTTGACTAGTTGGGCCCAAGCTTGCTGTACAACATTAAAACCTATTCAGTCTGTCTACAAACAGGCTTTCAAAGTGCTTGATAGGAAGCTCAATAGCCATCATCACTGTTACATCCTCAGAAAGCATGAGCTCCTGAGTTGGGAAAATCTTGTGCAATACACCGACGCATGTCTTGTATTCAAGATCCTAAATGGCCTAGCTCCCCCTCCACTCAGCAAAGTATCCCCACAACATGATGCTGCCAGCCCCGTGCTTCACGGTTGGGATGGTGTTCTTTGGCTTGCAAGCCTCCTCCTTTTTCCTCCAAACACAATGATGGTCATTATGGCCAATCAGTTCTATTTTGGTTGAGTTGATTTTATTTTTACAGGGACAGTGCACATTAATCAACGTTTCAGTAAAAGTGCCGGTTTTAGCCAGCCGGCTAATTTTCAACCGCAGTCCCTGGGCAGGTTATTAAAAAACAATTACAATATAGACAATCATTGAGCAGTGAGCACACACAGAGCAACATAGGACAAGCAAGACGTAGCATACAGACAGAGCAACATAGAACAAAAAGCAGCAAGACAAAATTCATAAAAGCAACAAAGTGTTTCCACACCCCACAAGCTACAGACAACAGACAACATGGAAAGCGGCAAAATACAGCTAGAGATTATTTTCACAAATCTGATTGACCTTTAGCCATGTCTTCATGCATTTTGTGAAAGTGTGATATGTGGTGCAGTTATGTGTGTCTGATGGCAGTGTATTCCAGACATGGGAAGCTCTCACAGAGAAAGCGGATTTACTAAAGGTGCTTTTCCTTAATAAGAGAACTATACAGTCACCTCTCATGGCAGACCTTGTGGATCTGCTGCCATATGTTTGGGTTTTCTGTAACATCAAAAGTCGTGATATAAATTCTCAGACAACCCAAAGATTCCTTGATGCCCTTCCAGACTCCCTCTGCCTACCCAAGGACGTCAGGTTTAACCCCCCAAAAAATCAGTTAACCACCTAACTGAGGACCTCAATTTAACCTTGCGCAATACCCTAGATGCAGTTGCACCCCTAAAAACTAAAAACATTTGTTATAAGAAACTAGCTCCCTGGTATACAGAATATACCCGAGCTCTGAAGCAAGCTTCCAGAAAATTGGAATGGAAATGGCGCCACACCAAACTGAAAGTCTTCCGACTAGCTTGGAAAGACAGTACCGTGCAGTATCGAAGAGCTTGAGGAAAATAAGAACAATCCGAAATGTATTTTTGATACTGTCGCAAAGCTAACTAAAAAGCAGCATTCCCCAAGAGAGGATGGCTTTCACTTCAGCAGTAATAAATTCATGAACTTCTTTGAGGAAAAGATCATGATCATTAGAAAGCAAAATATGGAATCCTCTTTAAACTGCGTATTCCTCCAAAGCTCAGTTGTCCTGAGTCTGCACAACTCTGTCAGGATCTAGGATCAAGGGATACACTCAAGTGTTTTAGTACTATATCTCTTGGCACAACAATGAAAATAATCATGGCCTCGAAACATTCAAGCTGCATACTGGACCCTATTCCAACTAAACTACTGAAAGAGCTGCCTCCTGTGCTTGGCCCTCCTATGTTGAACATAATAAACGGCTCTCTATCCACCGGATGTGTACCAAACTCACTAAAACTGGCAGTAATAAAGCCTCTCTTGAAAAAGCCAAACCTTGACCCAGAAAATATAGAAAACTATCGGCCTATATGGAATCTTCCATTCCTCTCTAAATGTTTAGAAAAGCTGTTGCGCAGCAACTCACTGCCTTCCTGAAGACAAACAATGTATATGAAATGCTTGAGTCTGGTTTTAGACCCCATCATAGCACTGAGACTGTACTTGTGAAGGTGGTAAATTACCGTTTAATGTTGTCAGACCGAGGCTTTGCATCTGTCCTCGTGCTCCTAGACCTTAGTGCTGCTTTTGATACCATCGATCACCACATTCTTTTGGAGAGATTGGAAACGCAAATTGTCTACATGGACAAGTTCTGCCCTGGTTTAGATCTTATCTGTCGGAAAGATATCAGTTTGTCTCTGTGAATGGTTTGTCCTCTGACAAATCAGCTGTAAATTTTGGTTTTCCTCAAGGTTCCCTTTTAGGACCACTATTGTTTTCACTATATATTTTACCTCTTGGGGGTGTCATTTAAAAACATAATCTTAACTTTCACTGCTATGCGGATGACACACAGCTGTACATTTCAATGAAACATGGCGTAGCCCCCTGTGTTTCAGACATAAGGAAGTGGATGGCTGCATATTTTCTCCTTTTAAACTTGGACAAAACAGAGATGTTTGTTCTAGGTCCCAAGAAACTGACAATGAATCTGACAATGAATCTTGATGGTTGTACAGTCGTCTCAAATAAAACTGTGAAGGACCTCGGCGTTACTCTGGACATTTCAAGGACAACTTTTTTCCATCTGCGTAACATTGCAAAGATTAAGACATTTTCTGTCCAAAATTAATGCAGAAAAATGTATCCATGCTTTTGTTACTTCTAGGTTAGACTACTGCAATGCTCTACTTTCCAGCTACCCGGATAAAGCACTAAATAAACTTCAGTTAGTGCTAAATACGGCTGCTAGAATCCTGACTAGAACCAGAAAATGTGATCATATTACTCCAGTGCTAGCCTCCCCACACTGGCTTCCTGTTAAGGCAAGGGCTGATTTCAAGGTTTTACTGATAACCTACAAAGCATTACATGGGCTTGCTCCTACCTATCTTTCCGATTTGGTCCTGCCATACATACCTACACGTACGCTACGGTCACAAGACGCAGGCCTCCTAATTGTCCCTAGAATTTCTAAGCAAACAGCTGGAGGCAGGGCTTTCTCCTATACAGCTCCATTTTTATGGAATGGTCTGCCGACCCATGTGAGAGATGCAGACTCGGTCTCAACCTTTAAGGCTTTATTGAAGACTCATCTCTTCAGTAGGTCCTATGATTGAGTGTAGTCTGGCCCAGGGGTGTGAAGGTGAACGGAACGGCACTGGAGCAACGAACCGCCCTTGCTGTCTCTGCCTAGCCGGTTCCCCTCTCTCCACTGGGATTCTCTGCCTCTAACCCTATTACATGGGCCGAGTCACTGGCTTACTGGTTCTCTTCCATGCCGTCCCTAGGAGGGGTGCGTCACTTGAGTGGGTTGAGTCACTGACGTGGTCTTCCTGTCTGGGTTGGCGCCCCCCTTGGGTTGTGCCGTGGCGGAGATCTTTGTGGGCTATACTCAGCCTTGTCTCAGGATGGTAAGTTGGTGGTTGAAGATATCCCTCTAGTGGAGTGGGGGCTGTGCTTTGGTAAAGTGGGTGGGGTTATATCCTGCCTGTTTGGCCCTGTCCGGGGGTATCATCGGATGGGGCCACAGTGTCTCCTGACCCCTCCTTTCTCAGCCTACAGTATTTATGCTGCAGTAGTTTGTGTCGGGGGGCTAGGGTCAGTCTGCTATATCTGGAGTATTTCAAATCAAATCAAATGTATTTGTCACATACACATGGTTAGCAGATGTTAATGCGAGTGTAGCAAAATGCTTGTGCTTCTAGTTCCGACAATGCAGTAATAACCAACGAGTAATCTAACCTAACAATTCCAAAACTACTACCTTATACACACAAGTGTAAAGGGATAAAGAATATGCACATAAAGATATATGAATGAGGGATGGTACAGAACGGCATAGGCAAGATGCAGTAGATGGTATCGAGTACAGTATATACATATGAGATGAGTAATGTAGGGTATGTAAACAAAGTGGCATAGTTTAAAGTGGCTAGTGATACATGTATTACATAAAGATGCAGTAGATGTTAGAGTACAGTATATACATATACATATGAGATGAATAATGTAGGGTATGTAAACATTATATTAAGTAGCATTGTTTAAAGTGGCTAGTGATATATTTTACATCAATTTCCATCAATTCCCATTATTAAAGTGGCTGGAGTTGAGTCAGTGTGTTGGCAGCAGCCACTCAATGTTAGTGGTGGCTGTTTAACAGTCTGATGGCCTTGAGATAGAAGCTGTTTTTCAGTCTCTCGGTCCCAGCTTTGATGCACCTGTACTGACCTCGCCTTCTGGATGATAGCGGGGTGAACAGGCAGTGGCTCGGGTGGTTGTTGTCCTTGATGATCTTTATGGCCTTCCTGTGACATCGGGTGGCATAGGTGTAGTTTGCCCCCGGTGATGCGTTGTGCAGACCTCACTACCCTCTGGAGAGCCTTACGGTTGTGGGCGGAGCAGTTGCCGTACCAGGTGGTGATTGTGCATCTGTAGAAGTTTGTGAGTGTTTTTGGTGACAAGCCGAATTTCTTCAGCCTCCTGAAGTTGAAGAGGCGCTGCTGCGCCTTCTTCATGATGCTGTCTGTGTGGGTGGACCAATTCAGTTTGTCTGGGATGTGTACGCCGAGGAACTTAAAACTTACTACCCTCTCCACTACTGTCCCATCGATGTGGATAGGGGGGTGCTCCCTCTGCTGTTTCCTGAAGTTCACAATCAGTGAATTAGTTTTGTTGACGTTGAGTGTGAGGTTATTTTCCTGACACCACACTCCGAGGGCCCTCACCTCCTCCCTGTAGGCCGTCTCGTCGTTGTTGGTAATCAAGCCTACCACTGTAGTGTCGTCCGCAAACTTGATGATTGAGTTGGAGGCGTGCGTGGCCACGCAGTCGTGGGTGAACAGGGAGTACAGGAGAGGGCTCAGAACGCACCCTTGTGGGGCCCCAGTGTTGAGGATCAGTGGGGTGGAGATGTTGTTACCTACCCTCACCACCTGGGGGTGGCCCGTCAGGAAGTCCCGTACCCAGTTGCACAGGGCGGGGTCGAGACCCAGGGTCTGTGTGAACTTAAGTATGCTCTCTCTAATTCTTTCTCTTTCTCTCTCTCGGGGGACCTGAGCCCTAGGACCATTCCTCAGGACTACCTGGCATGATGACTCCTTGCTGTCCCCAGTCCACCTGGCCGTGCTGCTGCTCCAGTTTCAACTGGTCTGCTTGCGGCTATGGAACCCTGACCTGTTCACACGATGTGCTACCTGTCACAGACCTGCTGTTTTCAACTCTCTAGAGACAGCAGGAGCGGTAGAGATACTCTCAATGATCGGCTATGAAAAGCCAACTGCAATTTACTCCTGAGGTGCTGACCTGTTGCACCCTCGACAACTACTGTGATTATTATTATTTGACCATGCTGGTCATTTATGAACATTTGAACATCTTGGCCATGTTCTGTTATAATCTCCAACTGGCACAGCCAGAAGAGGAATGGCCACCCCTCATAGCCTGGTTCCTCTAGGTTTCTTCCTAGGTTTTTGCCTTTCTAGGGAGTTTTTCCTAGCCACCGTGCTTCTACACCTGCATAGCTTGCTGTTAGGGGTTTATGCTGGGTTTCTGTACAGCATTTTGAGATATAAGCTGATGTAAGAAGGGCTATATAAATACATTTGATTTGATTTGATTTTTACATCCAGCCATGGTCGGCCTGTTGTCAAACGGGAGGCAACTGCATCCTTTTGGTTGACGGCTGTTTATATACCACTCATATCTACTGTATATAGACTGGTAGAAACAGATATGTCAAATACATCGGTTTATTGACATTGAGTTTAAGTAACTAGGTGTTAAATAAATACCAGCTAAAATATGAACAAGGAAGTCTTGGCCGGAAAAGCAATCATAGGGAAATACTGTACAGTATATATATTTTTTCTCGGCCAACATACTACATGCTGCCTTTAGACTACAATATTAGGGTAACCAGAGGTCATTCAAATTGAAATGATTTCCAGTAAGATAGATGATAGAACATCGAATCAAATCAAACACATTTACCCATGAGAAGTTTAAAGCAAATTCATTATGTAGATCAGGGGTGAGAAAACTACATTAATTAACTCCGGAACCACACCTGTGTGGAAGCACCTGCTTTATACTTGTAATATGCTTTACAGTGAATTCAGAAAGTATTCAGTCCCCTTTACTTTTCCCACATTTTGTTACGTTACAGCCTTATTATAAAATTGGTTAAATGTTGTTTTTTTCCCCTCATCAATATACACACAATAACCTATAATGACAAAGCAAAGAAAGGTTTTAGGACATTTTTGCAAATGTATTCAAATTAAAAAACTTATATCACATTTACCTACGTTTTCAGACCCTTTACTCAGTACTTTGTTCAACCACCTTTGGCAACGATTATAGCCTCGAGTCTTCTTGAGTGTGGCACACCTATATTTGGGGGTTTCTCCCATTCTTCTCTGCAGATCCTCTCAAGCTCTGTCAGGTTTGATGGGGAGCGTAGCTGCACAGCTATTTTCAGGTCTCACCAGAGATGTTTGATCGGGATCAAGTCGGGGTGTCTGTCTGGGCCACTCAAGGAAATTCAGAGACTTGGTCCAAAGCCACACCTGGGTTGTTTTGGCAGTGTCCTTCCTGTTGGAAGGTGAACATTTGACCCCAGTCTGAGGTCCTAAGCGCTCTGGAGCAGGTTTTCATCAAGAATCTCGCTATACTTTGCTTTGTTAATCTATCCCTCGATCCTGACTAGTCTCCCAGTCCCTACCCATAAATCCCACAGCACGATGCTGCCACCACCATGCTTCACCGTAGGTATGGTATTTGCCAGGTGATGAGCAGTGCCTGGTTTCCTCCAGATGGGCGGCTTGGCATTCAGGCCAAAGTTCAATCTAGATTTCATCAGACCAGAGAATCCTGTTTCTCATGGTCTGAGAATGCTTTAGGTGCCTTTTGGCAAACTCCAAGTGGGCTGTCATGTACCTTTTACTGAGTAGTGGCTTCCGTCTGGCCACTACCATAAAGGCCTGATTGGTGGAGTGCTGCAGAGATGGCTGTCCTTTTGGATGGTTCTTCCATCTCCACAGAGGAACTCTGGAGCTCTGTCAGAGTGACCATCAGGTTCTTGATCACCTCGCTGACCAAGGCCCTTCTCCCCGATTTCTCAGTTTGGCCGGGCGGCCAGCTCTACAAAGAGGTGGTTTCAAACTTGGTGGTTTCAAACTTCTTCCATTTGAGACTAATGGAGGCCGCTGTGTTCTTAGGGATCTTCAATGCTGCATACAATTTTGGGCACCCTTCCCCAGATCTGTGCCTCGACAAAATCCTGTCTCAGAGCTCTATGGACAATTCCTTTGACCTCATGGCTTGGTTTTTGCTCTGACATGCACTGTCAACTGTGGGACCTTATGTGAGACCTTATATCGACAAGACTGTAACTACAAATTGGATACCACGAAATTGGGAGAAAAAGGGGTAAAACATTTTTTTATAAAAAGATAGACAGCTCTGTGCCTTTCCAAATCATGTCCAATCAATTGATTTTAGCACAGGTGGACTCCAAACAAGTTGTAGAAACATCTCAAGGATGATCAATGGAAACAGGATGCACCTGAGCTCAATTTCAAGTCTCATATCAAAGGGTCTGAATACTTATGTAAATAAGGTTTTTATGTTTTTTATTTTTTTATAAATTTGAAAACATTTCTTAAAACCTGTTTTTGCTTTGTCATTTTTGGGTATTATGTGTAAATTGATGAGGACCCAGTCTAAGGTCCTAGGTGCTCTAGAGCAGGTTTTCATCATGGATCTCTCTGGCGCCGGAGAAGATGGCAGATGTTTTACGTGCCCCCAACCGATTGTGTTTTTTTGTTCACTTATTTGAGTTCTTTGTAACTTATTTTTTACTTATTTTGTACATGATGTTGCCGTTACCGTCTCTTGTGACCGAAAATAACTTCTAGACATCAGGACTGCGATTACTCACCATGGACTAGCAGAATCATCTTTTTCCTTTCACGACTCTGACGAGCCCAACGCGAGGGGTATGCTTGCTTCCTTGGCAAGCTGCCTTCTGAGAATCCGTAGGTGATCGAATAAACCCCCACTTCCCTCCATTCTACTAGCAAACGTGCAATCTTTGGACAATAAAATTGACGAGTCTGGACCACCTATACTACACACACAGAGACGTATACAAAGCTCTCTCTCGCCGTCCATTTGGCAAATCTGACCATAATTCTTTCCTCCTGATTCCTGCTTACAAGCAAAAATTAAAGCAGGAAACACCAGTGACTTGATCAATAAAAAGTGGTCAGAGGAAGCAGATGCTAAGCTACAGAAATGTTTTGCTTGCACAGACTGGAATATGTTCCGGGATTCCTACGATGGCATTGAGGAGTACACCATATCAGTCACTGGCTTCATTAATAAGTGCATTGATGACGTCATCCCACAGTGACCGTACGTAGATACCCCAACCAGAAGCCACACTGAGCTAAACCATCAAACAGGCAAGGCGTCAATACAGGACTAAGATTGAATCGTACTACACTGCTTCTGACGCTCGTCGAATGTAACAGGGCCTGCAAACCATTACAGACTACAAGGGAAAGCACAGCCAAGAGCTGCCAAGTGACACAAGCCTACCAGATGAGCTAACATTTAACATTTAAGTCATTTAGCAGACGCTCTTATCCAGAGCGACTTACAAATTGGTGCTTTCACCTTATGACATCCAGTGGAACAGCCACTTTACAATAGTGCATCTAGGTCTTTTAAGGGGGGGAGAAGGATTACTTTATCCTATCCTAGGTATTCCTTAAAGAGGTGGGGTTTCAGGTGTCTCCGGAAGGTGGTGATTGACTCCGCTGTCCTGGCGTCGTGAGGGAGTTTGTTCCACCATTGGTGGGCCAGAGCAGCGAACAGTTTTGACTGGGCTGAGAGGGAACTGTACTTCCTCAGTGGTAGGGAGGCGAGCAGGCCAGAGGTGGATGAACGCAGTGCCCTTGTTTGGGTGTAGGGCCTGATCAGAGCCTGGAGGTACTGAGGTGCCGTTCCCCTCACAGCTCCGTAGGCAAGCACCATGGTCTTGTAGCGGATGCGAGCTTCAACTGGAAGCCAGTGGAGAGAGCGGAGGAGCGGGGTGACGTGAGAGAACTTGGGAAGGTTGAACACCAGACGGGCAGCGGCGTTCTGGATGAGTTGTAGGGGTTTAATGGCACAGGCAGGGAGCCCAGCCAACAGCGAGTTGCAGTAATCCAGACGGGAGATGACAAGTGCCTGGATTAGGACCTGCGCCGCTTCCTGTGTGAGGCAGGGTCGTACTCTGCGGATGTTGTAGAGCATGAACCTACAGGAACGGGCCACCGCCTTGATGTTATTTGAGAACGGCAGGGTGTTGTCCAGGATCACGCCAAGGTTCTTAGCGCTCTGGGACGAGGACACAATGGAGTTGTCAACCGTGATGGCGAGATCATGGAACGGGCAGTCCTTCCCCGGGAGGAAGAGCAGCTCCGTCTTGCCGAGGTTCAGCTTGAGGTGATGATCCGTCATCCACACTGATATGTCTGCCAGACATGCAGAGATGCGATTCGCCACCTGGTCGTCAGAAGGGGGAAAGGAGAAGATTAATTGTGTGTCGTCTGCATAGCAATGATAGGAGAGACCATGTGAGGTTATGACAGAGCCAAGTGACTTGGTGTATAGCGAGAATAGGAGAGGGCCTAGAACAGAGCCCTGGGGGACACCAGTGGTGAGAGCACGTGGTGAGGAGACGGATTCTCGCCACGCCACCTGGTAGGAGCGACCTGTCAGGTAGGACGCAATCCAAGCGTGGGCCGCGCCGGAGATGCCCAACTCGGAGAGGGTGGAGAGGAGGATCTGATGGTTCACAGTATCGAAGGCAGCCGATAGGTCTAGAAGGATGAGAGCAGAGGAGAGAGTTAGCTTTAGCAGTGCGGAGCGCCTCCGTGATACAGAGAAGAGCAGTCTCAGTTGAATGACTAGTCTTGAAACCTGACTGATTTGGATCAAGAAGGTCATTCTGAGAGAGATAGCGGGAGAGCTGGCCAAGGACGGCACGTTCAAGAGTTTTGGAGAGAAAAGAAAGAAGGGATACTGGTCTGTAGTTGTTGACATCGGAGGGATCGAGTGTAGGTTTTTTCAGAAGGGGTGCAACTCTCGCTCTCTTGAAGACAGGAGGGACGTAGCCAGCGGTCAGGGATGAGTTGATGAGCGAGGTGGGGTAAGGGAGAAGGTCACCGGAGATGGTCTGGAGAAGAGAGGAGGGATAGGGTCAAGCGGGCAGGTTGTTGGGCGGCCGGCCGTCACAAGACGCGAGATGTCATCTGGAGAGAGAGGGGAGAAAGAGGTCAGAGCACAGGGTAGGGCAGTGTGAGCAGAACCAGCGGTGTCGTTTGACTTAGCAAACGAGGATCGGATGTCGTCGACCTTCTTTTCAAAATGGTTGACGAAGTCATCTGCAGAGAGGAGGAGGGGGAGGGGGAGGAGGATTCAAGAGGGAGGAGAAGGTGGCCAAGAGCTTCCTAGGGTTAGAGGCAGATGCTTGGAATTTAGAGTGGTAGAAAGTGGCTTTAGCAGCAGAGACAGAGGAGGAAAATGTAGAGAGGAGGAGTGAAAGGATGCCAGGTCCGCAGGGAGGCGGTTTTCCTCCATTTCCGCTCGGCTGCCCGGAGCCCTGTTCTGTGAGCTCGCAATGAGTCGTCCGAGCCACGGAGGCGGGAGGGGAGGACCGAGCCGGCCTGGAGGATAGGGGACATAGAGAGTCAAAGGATGCAGAAAGGGAGGAGAGGAGGGTTGAGGAGGCAGAATCAGGAGATAGGTTGGAGAAGGTTTGAGCAGAGGGAAGAGATGATAGGATGGAAGAGGAGAGAGTAGCGGGGAGAGAGAGCGAAGGTTGGGACGGCGCGATACCATCCAGTAGGGGCAGTGTGGGAAGTGTTGGATGAGAGCGAGAGGGAAAAGGATACAAGGTAGTGGTCGGAGACTTGGAGGGGAGTTGCAATGAGGTTAGTGGAGGAACAGCATCTAGTAAAGATGAGGTCGAGCGTATTGCCTGCCTTGTGAGTAGGGGGAAGGTGAGAGGGTGAGGTCAAAAGAGGAGAGGAGTGGAAAGAAGGAGGCAGAGAGGAATGAGTCAAAGGTAGACGTGGGGAGGTTAAAGTCGCCCAGAACTGTGAGAGGTGAGCCGTCCTCAGGAAAGGAGCTTATCAAGGCATCAAGCTCATTGATGAACTCTCCGAGGAACCTGGAGGGCGATAAATGATAAGGATGTTAAGCTTGAAAGGGCTAGTAACTGTGACAGCATGGAATTCAAAGGAGGCGATAGACAGATGGGTAAGGGAGAAAGAGAGAATGACCACTTGGGGGAGAGATGAGGATCCCGGTGCCACCACCCCGCTGACCAGAAGCTCTCGGGGGTGTGCGAGAGCACGTGGGCGGACGAAGAGAGAGCAGTAGGAGTAGCGGTGTTGTCTGTGGTGATCCATGTTTCCGTCAGAGCCAAGAAGTCGAGGGACTGGAGGAGGCATAGGCTGAGATGAACTCTGCCTTGTTGGCCGCAGATCGGCAGTTCCAGAGGCTACCGGAGACCTGGAACTCCACGTGGGTCGTGCGCGCTGGGACCACCAGATTAGGGTGGCCGCGGCCATGCGGTGTGGAGCGTTTGTATGGTCTGTGCAGAGAGGAGAGAACAGGGATAGACAGACACATAGTTGACAGGCTAGAGAAGAGGCTACGCTAATGCAGAGGAGATTGGAATGACAAGTGGACTACACGTCTCGAATGTTCAGAAAGTTAAGCTTAGGTAGCAAGAATCTAATTGACTAAAATGATTAAAATGATACAGTACTGCTGGGGTAGGCTAGCTGCGTTGTTGACACTACCCTAATCAAGTCGTACCGTTGAGTGTGAAGTTTCTACAATGCTGCTTTTCGGGAGCTAGCTGGCTAGCTAGCAGTGTTGGTTACGTTACGTTGCGTTAGGAGAACGACAATAGCTGGCTAGCTAACCTAGAAAATCGCTCTAGACTACACAATTATCTTTGAAACAAAGACGGCTATGTAGCTAGCTATGTAGCTAGCTACGATCAAACAAATCACACCGTTGGGACTGTAATGAAATGAAATTAAAATGTGATCCTACCTGTGGAGCGAAGCGGAATGCGACCGAATGCGAAAGTTCTATTCAGTAGACGTTGGCTGGCTATTGGCTAGCTAGGAGTGTCTCCTACGTTAAGGGACGACAAAATAGCTGGCTAGCTAACCTCGGTGAATTAAGATAATCACTCTAAGACTACACACTCTAAACTACACAATTATCTTGGATACGAAGACAGCAAAGACAACTATGTAGCTAGCTAATACTACACTAATCAAGTCGTTCAGTTGAGTGTGATAGTTACTACAGTGCTACGGTAGCCGGTGAACGTATGCTAGCTGGCTAGCTGCTAGGCAGATAGGAGGACGACGAAATACGATAATAACGCAATTATCACTCTAAGACTCCACACTCTAAACTACACAATTATCTTGGATACGAAGACAGCAAAGACAACTATGTAGCTAGCTAACACTACACTAATCAAGTGGTTCAGTTGAGTGTGATAGTTACTACAGTGCTACGGTAGACGGTGAACGTGTTGGGCAGATAGGAGACGACGAAATACGATAATTACGCAATTATATTTGATACAACGACGACTATGTAGCTAGCTAAGAAGAAATTGCTAAGATTAGACAAATCAGACCGTTGTACTATAATGAAATGTAATGAAATGTAATGAAAAAGTTATACAACCTGCAGACCGAAGCGCGGATGCGACCGGCTCGCTCCAACCCGGAAGTAACAGCTAAACTACTTCTATGCTCGCTTCGAGGAAAATAACACTGAAACATGCATGAGAGCACCAGCTGATATGGAAGACAGTGTGATCACACACTCTGCAGGCGATGTAAGACCTTTAAACAGGTCAACATTCACAAGGCCACAGGGCCAGACGGATTACCAGGATGTGTACTGTGTGCATGCACTGACCAATTGGCAAGTGTCTTCACTGACATTTTCAACCTCTCCCTGTCTGAGTCTGTAATACCAACATGTTTTAAGCAGACCACCATAGTCCCTGTGCCGAATAACAATAAGGTAACCTGCCTAAACGACTACCTGTAGCACTCACGTCTGTAGCCATGAAGTGCTTTGAAAGGCTGGTCATTGCTTACATCAACACCATTATCCCAGAAACCCTAGACTCACTCCAATTTGCATACCGCCCCATCAGATCCACAGATGATGCAATCTCCATTGCACTCCACACTGCCCTTTCCCACATGGACAAAAGGAACACCTATGTGAGAATGCTATTCACTGACTACAGCTCAGCGTTTAACACCATAGTGCCCTCCAAGCTCATCAATAAGCTAAGGAGCCTGGGACTAAACACCTCCCTCTACAACTAGAAGGTCTGCCCCCAGGTGGTAAAGGTAGGTAACAATACATCCGCTACGCTGATCCTCAACACAAGGGCTCTTCAGGGGTGTGTGCTCAGTCCCCTCCTGTACTCCCTGTTCACTCATGACTGCACGGCCAGACACCATCATTCAATTTGCCGATGACACAACAGTGGTAGGCCTGATCACCGACAATGACGAGACAGCCTGTAGGGAGGAGGTCAGAGACCTGGCAGTGTGGTGCCAGGACAACAACCTCTCCCTCAACGTGATCAAGACAAAGGAAATTAATGTGGACTACAGGAAAAAGAGGACCGAGCACGCTCCCATTCTCATCGACGGGGCTGCAGTGGAGCAGGTTGAGAGCTTCAAGTTCCTTGGTTTCCACAAACTAACATGGTCCAAGCACCAACAAACTAACATGGTCCAAGTAAACTAACAAACTAACATGGTCCAAGCACACCAAGACAGTCGTGAAGAGGGCACGACAAAACCTATTCCCCCTCAGGAGACTGAAAAGATTTGTCATGGGTCCTCAGATCCTTAAAAGGTCCTACAGCTGCACCATCGAGAGCATTGCATCACTGCCTGGTATGGCGACTGCAAGGCAGGGTAGTGCGTACGGCCCAGTACATCGGTACCCCCCCTATATAAATTCTTGCTATTGTTATTTCACTTCTGCTCTTTAATTACTTGTTACATTTATCTCTTATCTGCATTTTTTGAAACTGCATTGTTGGTTAGGGGCTCGTAAGTAAGGATTTCACTGTTGTATTCGGTGCATGTGACTAATACAATTTTATTTGATTGCTCATCTTTCCCTCGAGCCTGACTAGTATCCAAGTTCCTGCCACTGATAAACATTCCTGTTTTGTATTTAATACATTTTAGAATAAGGCTGTTACGTAACAAAATGTGGAAGGGGTCTGAACGATTTCTGAATGCACCGTATTTAGTTATTAAGAGATCTCTTAATAATCATTCTCAGGATAGCACATTAGTATAGCACATAGGATAGCACATAGTAGTCAGTGACAAATATAAAACCCTGGAAGGGATACCAAATGAATAGTTTCAGATCAACTCTCCAGTACGAGGTACTGCCCAGCCTATTGTTTTATTCTTATAGTGGATATAACGTTCAAGATTGTTTCAAAGTTACAAATTCAACTATTTTCCACAAGGTTTTTCTTAGTTGAAAACTGGTTACAATGATGACTTAATCTTGTGGTGGAAATTTCACCCTCAAAACAACAGTTTCCGTTGATGACATTTTTCAAATCCCGTGTATTTTCTATGTAGATTCCACATCACAATACTTTGACAAATTACGTTGAAACAATGTTTATTCAACCAGTTTGTGCCCAGTGGGTTGCTTCTATGGGCACAAGGCCACATATACTGTATATACAAAATAATGTGGACACCACTTCAAATTAGTGAATTCGGCTATTTCAGCCACATACAGCCATGCAATCTCCATAGACAAACATTGGCAGTAGAACGTCCTTACTGAGGAGCTCAGTGACTTTCAACGTGGCACCGTTATAGGTTGCCAGCTTTCCAACAAGTCAGTTCGTCAAATTTCTGCCCTGCTAGATCTGCCCCAATCAACTGTAAGTTCAGTTATTGGAAGTGGAAATGTCTAGGAGCAACAACAGCTCAGCCACAAAGTGGTAGGCCACACAAGCTCACAGAACAGGACCGCTGAGTGTCTGTCCTCGGTTGCAACACTCACTATCAAGTTCCAAACTGCCTCTGGAAGCAACGTCAGCACAATAATTGTTCGTCGGATGGAGTGGTGTAAAGCTCCCCGCCGTTGGACTCTGGAGCAGTGATAACGCGTACTCTGGAGTGATGAATCTCCCTTCACCATCTAGCAGTTCGACGGATGAATCTGGGTTTGGCAGATGCCAGGAGAACGCTACCTGCCCCAATGCATAGTGCCAACTGTAACATTTAGTGGAGGAGGAACAATGGTCTGGAGCTGGTTTACATGGTTCGGGCTAGGCCCCTTAGTACCAATGAAGGGAAATCTTAATGCTAGAGCATACAATGACATTCTAGACGATTCTGTGCTTCCAACTTTGTGGCAACAGTTTTGGGAAGGCCCTTTTCTCTTTCAGCATGCCAATGCCCCCATGCACATAGCAAGGTCTATACAGAAATGTTTTGTCGAGATCGGTGTGGAATAACTTGACTGGCCTGCACAGAGCCCTTACCTCAACCTCATTTGAACACTTTTGGGATTCATTGGATCGCCGACTGCAAGCCAGGACTAATTGCCCAACATCAGTGCCCAACCTCACTAATGCTCTTGTGGTTGAATGAAAGCAAGACCCCGCAGCGATGTTCCACCATCTAGTGGAAAGCCTTTCCAGAAGAGTGGAGGCTGTTATAGAAGCAAAGGGGGTACCGCCTCCATATTAATGCCCATGATTTTGAAATGAAATGGTTAGACAAGTAGGTGTCCACATACTTTTGGTCATGTAGTGTACTTCCCTCAAAGATGTTTACATTCCACAAATGATCAATGTACGCATCAACACAGGAGACAGGCATTGACAAAAAAAATATTATTGACAATAAGTAAAAGTATGCATGAGTGAATGTCTGTTGTTACCAATAACGAACAAAATTATTTCTATATTCTGGCTAATTATGTGGACTATTCTGATGCCACGCCTTTGGCACGCTGCCACGAGCAGGTTGGACTGGTCCGACTTCCATCTCCCAGCAGGAAGCACTCTGGGTATAAACCTCCCTGAGAGCGTTGGACCGAAATGTTATTCAGGTGCCATAACAGGTGTGTTTTAGTATTTATGTGTGACAGGGAGAGGTGACAATACTGTCTTGACTGTGGAGAGCGGGAGGAGACATACAGAGACAGGAGCTGAGTCTGTATTGTAGCTACCTCTCTGGAGATATAAACTCTGATCTATAGAGCCTGTGGATTCGCTGTAGCCTGGTGCAGAGGCCTGAGACTGAGACCCATCCATCTCCATTCTGTCTCTGAAATCACAGGTGAGCAGCACCACTAAATACTTGTGTTACTTTCTTACGGCTTGGTTGATGGTTCTGATATCATCTTGGTTTCTTCCCAATCCACAAGTCTTTATAGGTGAGAGGAGGCACTGATGTGGTTAAATCTTGGATCCACTAATACTTCTACTTGGTACTGATGGTATTTCCAAACCACTGTATATGCCATATTGTTGTCTGATTCAGAGTCACTGTATATGCCATATTGTTGTCTGATTCAGAGTCAAATTTCCATTAAATGTCATACAATTATTCAATACAGGGGATAAAAAGGGTACGGAATTCAATTGAGATTTGACATTTTTTTCCTTTAAAGTTTGAAGTTGTTATTGTCACGTACACTTGTACAGCCTTTCTTGCTTGCTCTTTCCCAACAATGCAGTAGTACATATTAGTAGTATTATAAAAATGTTTTATAAAAATGTCCAGTGGACCAAAAACACTAGAATTGTTTTATAATAAAAACATAATGAACTAAAGTAAGCTATATACAGGGACCATTCCAGGGTCAGTGCCCATGTGGGTAAGGTGACAAGGCATCAGGATATATTATAAACAGAGTAGCAGCAGTCTATTTGATGATTGTGTGTGCATGTGTAGAATCAGTATGAATGTATTTGTGTTATGTGTGTGTGAGCAAATTAAGTATGTGTATGCGTGCATGAGTGTGTCAGTGTGAGTGTGTAGAGTGTGCATAAAGTCAGTGCAAAGATACCAATGGTCTTACTGACGTTGAGGGAGAGGTTGTTGTCCTGGCAACACACTGCCAGGTTACTGACCTCCTCCATGTGGACTGTCTCATTGTTGCCACTGTTGTGGCATCAACAAACTTGATGATGGTGTGGAGTCGTGCGTGGCCACGCAGTCGTGGGTGAACAGTGAGTACAGGAGGGGACTAAGCCCGTCAGGAAGTCCAGGATCCAGTTGCAGAGGGAGGTGTTCTGTCCCAAGTTCCCAAGCTTGGTGAAAGGTTTTTAAATAAAGTGGTGAATTGCTGTGATTTCACACTGAATTGCCCAAAGCTATGTTAGTTGTCTTGGAAATTCCAGACCTAGGGGAACAGCAGTGTGCAAAAGAACAGTGTACGCTGGAACACTGTTAACATTGTGGGAGGCAAGCCGTCTGCTTAGGGAGACCACTATTCAGGGCCGGCTCCAGGCATAAGCGACATAAGCGGTTGCTTTGGGTCCCTGGCCACTAGGGGGCACAGCTATTTTCAGGTCTCTCGAGAGATGTTCAATCGGGTTCAGGCTCTGGCTGGGCCACTCAAAGATATTCAGAGACTTGTCCCGAAGCCACTCCTGCATTATTTGGCTGTGTGTTTAGGGTCGTTGTCACCTTCCAACAGGACCCAGTCTAAGGTCCTGAGTGCTTTGGAGCAGGTTTTCATTATGTATCTCTCTGTACTTTGCTCATCTTGTTCATCTTTCCCTCGAGCCTGACCAGTCTCCCAGTCCCTGCCACTGAAAAACATTTCCACTGCATTATGCTGCCACACCCATGCTTTACCGTAGGGATGGTGCCAGGTTTCCTTTGTGCGTGACGCTTGGCATTCAGATCAGAACATCTTGTTTCTCATGGTCTGAGAGTCCTTTAGCTACCTTTTGGTAAACTCCATGCGGGCTGTCATGTGCCTTTTACTGAGGGGTGACTTCTGTCTGGCCACTCTACTATAAAGGTCTGATTGGTGGAGTAATGCAGAGATGGTTGTCCTTCTGGAAGTTTCTCCCATCTCCACAGAGGAACTCTGGTTCTTGGTCACCTCCCTGACCAAGCCCCTTCTCCCCCGATTGCTCAGTTTGGCCAGGTGGCCAGCTCTAGAAAGAGTCTTGGTTGTTCCAAACTTTTTCCATTTAAGAGTGATGGAGGCCTCTGTGTTCTTAGGGACCTTCAATGCTGCATAAATGTTTTGGTACCCTTCCCCCAGATCTGTGCCTCAACACAATATTGTCTCAGAGCTCTTAGGACAATTCCTTCAACCTCATGGCTTGATTTTTGCTCTGTCACCTGTGGGACCTTATATAGACAGGTGTGTGCCTTTCCGAATGTCCAATCAATTAAATTTACCACAGGTGGACTCCAATAAAGTTATAGAAACATCTCAAGGATGATCAATGGTAACAGGATATACCTGAGCTCCATTTTTTCGAGTCTCATAACAAAGGGTCTGAATACTTGTGTAAATAAAGGAATTTATTTTTATATATATCAATTTGCAAACATTTCTAAAAATCTGTTTTTGCTTTGTCATTATGGGGTATTGTGTGTAGATTGATGCGGGGAAAAAAAACATTTGATTAATTTTAGAATAATGCTGTAATGTAACAAAATGTGGAAAAAGTTGAGAGGTCTGAATACTTTCCAAATGCGCTGTATGTCAACACACAGGCGATTGTGTCAGTCTAGATGCTTACTCTCTACCTGGGTGCCTCGGAAACCAATTGCCGTTTGTGGTTCTCTTCAGCAACACAGGGTGAAACTGAAAAATCTGTCATAATTAACTTAACTTTGCAAGAGACACTGAAAACAGTTTCACAGTGTGATGAAATGGGACATATTTTCATACTTTGTGTACTGCCTCTTTGGTGGTTGATCTTTAAGGTCCTTTTGCATAAAATATGTGAATTAAACGTTCATGAAATAATAAAACAAACTAAATATTTAAACATTTAATTCACATATATAAGAAGTAGTCAATGAAAGAGGTCCTAATTAGAATCTATAAAACAGACATATCTCTCATAGAGATTTAGGGTAGATTCTGTAAAGTCTGGATCAGCATATGAAAAACATGACAGATACAAGAGATACAATATATTGTGCAGAATCTGTATCTCAATTAAATGTTGTGCAATAAAGTGGCACACAGATGTGAGAGTGTGCCATATTCTGTCTCTGACTCTCCTCCACTCTCCAATCTCATAGCTCGGCAGGGCACATATGTCATTTATCCAATGATAATTTATCCCTTTTTAGAAGGGTGAAATGTTACACAACATTCAGATGAAAAAGTATTGTGTATAACATGATTATCCATTTAGCAGAATATGAGATAATGTTGGGTTTTTATGTTGCATTTCTATCTGTAATGTTGTGAACGCATCAGCTCACTGAATGCAGCCCTAGTATATGATTGATCTGTCCTCTCCAATAGGACACAAACCAGAACAGTTTGCCAGTTGTGACAGCCTGGGTGTTGACAGGGACAAACACATTGTTGAGTTCGATCAGTAGGCATGTTTAACCGTGATCAGTCACACATTGTGTTGAGAACAGGGTTGTGGTGATATTTAGTTATCAGTTCTATTTTGGAACACGGTTACTGTAAATCAACTGTTGGCAATTGAAGACGGGTTGAAATGCGTACAGTAGTCAAAGTGGTTTTATGTGTCGGTTCATCAGTCAAACTCATTGTTTGATTTGTAGGGAAACCTCAGTTAAAATGTTGAATGTGCATTGTAAATACTGTACAGTATGTTGCTAATGTGTGAGAGATTATTGTGTAAAATACTGTTAGGCTACGATACATTTTTTAAACTATGAATGTCAATGATGAATGAACCACATGATGCTGTCGTTTTCTTCAGTATGTTGTGTAAACATTGCGGTAATGTTGTGTGTGTATTGTGTGTTTGTTCTCAGGCAGAAAAAAATGGCCCATGGAAAGAACCAGGATGAGAGACCCTCAGAACAGGGCGAAGAGATGGGAGAGGAGACCTTCCTGAAAGACCTCCATCTGTACATGAAGAAGAGAAATACACCCATAGAGAAAATACCACACCTGGGCTTCAAACAGAGTGAGTATACTGTACTGCAGAAAAACACACACAAACACACACACACACACACACACACACACACACACACACACACACACACACACACACACACACACATACACACACATACAGTGCTAGCACGCGCATACACAGTAATTGTTGAGATCTCTCAGACTGGATGTACAGCTGATATGTTGTTTATTGTTTCTATATTTCTAGTCGGTCTGTTCATGATGTACAAGACTGTGAAAAGCTTGGGTGGCTACCACCAGGTAAAATAACAATAACATTTCTAATATTTATTATGTTTAAGTGGGATGTTGTTGTGCACTCTTGGTTTCTGATTAAAATACGTGTGAACAATTCATATTTCAAGTCAAATCACAGATTCAACAGAAAATCATGTTAATTTGTATGTAAAGTAAACTATCCTCCTGTCACTTAAATAGCACCCATAACCTTATGTCTGAGCAGGAAATGTAATATATATATTTATTTAGTAAACCATTTGTGTCTGTGTCAAAGATCCATTTCTTTCTCACGGAAGTTACTGCTTTTATTTGTTTCAAGAAACAATCTCAAATGACTGCAGCAGTGGCAGGGAGACATTACTAGTGTCATATGATACAGATAGGCAGTATGGTTTATAGCACTTTGGTAGCTGCTACATTGACAGGTTGCTAGACTGGCATTCCTATCAAGGTTTTGATGCAACATGATCTCTCCTTGACAAGTTTGGAGGGATAAGAGTCAAACCACTCTTTATCAAGAGATACAACAACTTAATTAATGATATTGCCTAGAGAAAGAAGTTTATTATTAAACTAGTCTATTATACATCTGTGCATGTGGTTAGATGGTTTATTATACCTGTTTGGATGTTGTTAAAACTTGTCATGTATGGCATCACATTTCATGTATGTCTATGTTACATACAGAATACAATGGTGTTAAAATAATCCTGAATCCTTCCCAGGTGACGGCCCAGCAGATGTGGAAGCAAGTATACAACACCCTGGGAGGAAACCCCAGAAGTACCAGTGCAGCCACCTGCACCCGTAGGCACTACGAGAAGTAAGTCAGAGCAAACTTATTATACAAGCGTGTCTGTGCTTGCGTGTCTGCTGGAGTGTTTGTCTGCATATACCTGTGTAATTGCGCATAACGGTGGATGCTTGCATATCTTTGCATGACTTTGACACAGATAATGCAAGTACGTTAAGTGCACGTGTGGTTTGTGTAAATCGGTTCAGTATCTATAAATGTTCTTCATGTTTCCTTAGGCTGCTTCTGCCGTATGAGTGTCATGTAAGAGGAGAAGACTACATGGAGGTACTGCCACAATGCCAGCAGAAGCGTTTACATTACAGTAGGCTCAGTGAGCAGGACGAGTGCCCCAGGACAGCCAAGCGTAGCATGACTTACGGAGCTCTACAGACATCCCTGCACCAGGTACTGTACACTAACAAGCAAACATACACACACACACGCACACTAGCATGTACGCACACACAGTGACAAGCACTAATACACTGATGAAGACACAAAGACACACATTTAAATGAATTGACTAACTCATTGTTGTTCTGTTCTCTCAGAAGCCCCATAACTATCTGACAGACTCCAGAGTGAGGATCATCCCTATGCCTGCGCACTACAGTCAGTACTACCACCACCCTGTCCACCCCGTCCACCCAGATCAGCTCCCCTATGTCCACCCACCTCTGACCCCCAGCAGCCTCCCCTCCCCTCAAGGACAGACAGAGAGGGCCAAGCAGCCTCTGGAGCACCTACGCTCCCTGGCCAACCAGTACAAGGACTCCTCAGGCTGGACTGAGCCACTCAACCTCAGTCACAAGAAGGCTGGTCAGGAGTCAGGCGGTCACCCTGCTTCATCCTTCGCCCCGCCTCCCTCCAACATCTCCCCAAGGTTCTTGAATACGGTCTCACCTCTGTACCCCGCCAAGGGGCTGGTTAAAGATGAGGGCAGTGAGACGCCGGAGGGAGAGGTGCCCCTGGGGCAAACCCACCTCTACCCCTTAGCGACCAGAGACGACTACTCCCGCAGCCCGACCTCAGCCTCCAGCCCAGGCATGAAGAAAGAGTCCCCCGTCCCCTCTCCGCTGCAGAGTTGCAAGGATAGTGCCCCCTCCATGATTCACGTCCCCAAACTCCAGAAGAGGGAGTACCCAGATTGGCCCAGGGGGGAGTGGAGAGGGGAAAGCCCCAAGCACAGTCCAGGGCCTCTCAATTGTAGTCACGCTCTGCGCAGTACCCCCAGAGGGACAGAGGGAAAGATGGAGATCCAGATCCCGCTGGCGATGCTCCATGACTGGGTAAAAGGAGTTCTGCTGTGTGGGCCTGCTGGCACCCGGCCTGGGGATCTATCGCTGCAGGATCCAACCATGGGCCAGACCCCAGGCTCAGAGCCCAGGGAGAGGGAAAGGGCACAGGCCTGGTCTGACACCTCTCCCACCATTGCTACACATGCTGACCAGGTCTTCCACAACCATCACAAAGACCAGGACAGGGGTTCTGGGGATCTGAGAGAGAGGAGTCTGGAGAGGCACAGGAACCTGCCTAGGCCCACCACCACCACCTCCCCTAGTACCAGTCACTGCCGCCCCATGGCGCCCTACCAGTTCTCCAGCTACAATCCTCGGCCATCAGGGAGCATCGTCCGTAACCCGGACAGCTGGAAATTGGATCACCGGGAGGACACAAGGAGGCCCTACCACCCAAAACTCATGTACCCCCAGGATCTATGGGATAGAGCCCAGCCAATTCCCTTAAATATCTACCCCAGCAGCCAGGCTCTGGAGCAGGATAGTGTACGCCACACATCCCCGGGCTATTGTCCAGGCACATCACTGGGAAGGGTGGAGAACCCTTATATGGCGCTGATGGTGAACCCCTCATTTCCCTCTCTGGTCCCACTGACACCTGAGGAGTTAATGAAGTTAAAGAGGCTCATCTCAAGCTCCTCATGAATAGAATGGAACAGCAGGACAACAACCTGCTAATTAATATAAAATATGATGCACTCTGGACGAAAAGCTGTTAAATGTCAACATTGACATTGGACACTTAAAAAGCCCTCATTACTGTTCAAAATCAAAAGACAATGTAGCACTACTGTTGACTAACTTTTTTAAGTACTTCAGAATATGAATTTAGTCCTTTAATATTCTGTATTTTTATCATTTGAAGCTTGCTAACAATGTATTGTGCATTGTCATCTCAGCGGTTTGTTTTGAACATGAAGTAGCATCGAGAAGAAAGCTTGAAACTAATTACAAACGTTTACTAGACAGACAGCAAAGGGACATTCTATTGAGTTCTTACTTGTAATTTTGTTGAGATTTGTGACTTGTACATTTTTTTTAAAGAATTGTTGAGAGTTGTTGTTATGCCAGTCATTCTTGTTGTTATGCCACAAATTCTTATTTTCAATGACGGTCTAGGAACAGTGGGTTAACTGGTCTAGGAACAGTGGGTTAACTGCCTTGTTCAGTGGCAGAACAACAGATTTCTACCTTGTCAGCTCAGGGATTCCATCTTGCAACCTTTTTGTTACTAGTCCAACGCTCTAACCACAAGGCTACCTGGTGTTTTTGAGGAGAAACAATTATATAAAATATAAAAGTTACACTTTATTCTGAATTTGTGAATGTTTTTATATATATATACAGTATGTCATATCTTCTTCCTATTCTTATTTTACCATGGGTAATGTTGGATTCTTTTAATCCTTTTCAAGTTTACACATTTTTCGCACAATAAACATTCAGATGTTTTATCGAATGAATGCAGAATTGTCTATCATTTCCTCCTAATATTTACATACAGTTGAAGTCAAAAGTTTACATACACCTTAGCCAAATACATTTAAACTCAGTTTTTCACAATTCCTGACATTTAATCCGAGTAAAAATTCCCTGTCTAGGGTCAGTGAGGGTCACCACTTTATTTTAAGAATGTGAAATGTCAGAATAATAGTTGAGAGAATGATTTATTTCAGTTTTCATTTTTTTCATCACATTCCCAGTGGGTCAGAAGTTTACATACACTTAATTAGTATTTGGTAGCACTGCCTTTAAATGGTTTAACTTGGGTCAAATGTTTTTAGTAGCCTTCCACAAGCTTCCCACAATAAGATAGGTGAATTTTGGCCCATTCCTCATGAGTGCTTTCCCACAAATATTTTATGGGATTGAGGTCAGGGCTTTGTGATGGCCACTCCAAAGCCTTGACTTTGTTGTCCTTAAATCATTTTGCCACAACATTGGAAGAATGCTTGTGGTCATTGTCCATTTGGAAGACCCATTTGCAACCAAGCTTTAACTTCCTTACTGATGTCTTGAGATGTAGCTTCAATATATCCACAAACTTTTCCTGCCTTATGATGCCATCTATTTTGTGAAGTGCACCAGTCCCTCCTGCAGCAAAGCACCCCCACAACATGATGCTGCCATCCCTGTGCTTCACGGTTGGGATGGTGTTCTTCGGCTTGCAAGCCTCCCCCTTTTTCCTCCAAACATAACGATGGTCATTATGGCCAAATAGTTCAATTTTGTTTCATCAGACCAGAGGACATTTCTCCAAAAAGTACAATCTTTGTCCTCATGTGCAGTTTCAAACCGTAGTCTGGCTTTTATATGGCGGTTTTGGAACAGTGGCCTTCCTTGCTGGGCGGCTTTTCAGGTTATGTCAAGATAGGACTCGTTTTACTGTGGATATAGATACTTTTTTACCTGTTTCCTCCAGCATCTTCACAAGATCCTTTGCTGTCGTTCTGGGATTGATTTGCACTTTTCACACCAAAGTACGTTCATCTCTAGGAGACAGAATGCATCTCCTTCCTGAGCGGTACGACGGCTGCGTGGTCCCATGGTGTTTATACTTGCATACTATTGTTTGTACAGATAAACATGGTACCTTCTGGTGTTTGGAAATTGCTCCCAAGGATGAACCAGACTTGTGGTCTACAAAAAATTTTCTGAGGTCTTGGCTGATTTCTTTTGATTTTCCCATGATGTCAAGCAAAGAGGCACTGAGTTTGAAGGTAGGCCTTGAAATACATCCACAAGTACACCTCCAATTGACTCAAATGATGTCAATTAGCCCATCAGAAGCAACTAAAGCTATGACATAATTTTGGGGAATGTTCTTAGCTGTTTAAAGGCACAGTCAACTTAGTGTATGTAAACTTCTGACCCACTGGAATTGTGATACAGTGAATTATAAGTGAAATAATCTGTCTGTAAACAATTGTTGGAAATATTACTTGTGTCATGCATGAAGTAGATGTCCTAACCGACTTGCCAAAACTATAGTTTGTTAACAAGAAATTTGTGGAGTGGTTGAAAAACATGTTTTAATGACTCCAACATAAGTGTGTGTAAACTTCCGACTTCAACTGTAGTATTGTACAAACATGGCATAATCTAACAACTATATCAACTCATTATGCATAGTCAAAACCTTAAGCAAAGTGGAACTTCAGAACGATCAGCGAGAATGTATTGCTTGTGGTTGGAACACAAATATGAAATAGCAGGAAGTGTCAGCGTGAAACCCGATGCCACCTATATTCCTCAGAAACACGTTGATGTGTGTACTACAGCACCGTTCTATTGACTTTGGACCGGATCTTGTTTTGTCAGATGTGTAACTCCACAGAGTTTATTTTACTGGAAATGTATAAGTGCACTGCCGACACCCACTGAAGCAATAGCTATCACAGAAGAATAAGCCTTTAACAGGCTGCTATAGCCATAAACACAAGTTATCCCTGACTGAAGAGGGAGAGAATCAAGAAAGAATAGTCCGAAAAAAATAAAAATAAAAACACGTCAGCTGACACTCAAAAGACCTAAGCAATCATCTTGTCATCATGATTGTAATTAATCCACCTTTCTCCTGTTTGTTGTAATTTTTCTGACATAGTGAGGCATTGTCTAAATCAAATCCAAGTTTACTGGTAGGGTACGCAGATGTTATAGCGGGTGCAGCGAAATGCTTATGTTACTAGCTCCTAACAATGCAGCGTAATGTCAAACAAATGTCAAACAAGCATTGCACATTACTTTAAAGGTAATTCACACTAGAGCTGAAATCAGCGGCATTTACCGTGAATGCAATCTGCGAGAACTTCAGGAAAATTGCCTTTAAAAATGAACATCGTCGACAGTGCAATGCACTTGTCTACAATCCCAGTCTTTGATTTGATTACATGCCTACCTTCCCTGTTGTTTTGCACCCAATGATGCTAATGGTAAGGTGTGGGTGATTTGTGTTGTTCGGGTGAACATTTAGAATGCTTTGCAGACGCTCTCATGCAGAACCAGTTAACTACTGGTGGTTACATAATTTAACAACAACCATAATCCCATCTATCTTGTTTACTGAATTGCTCAACAGTGGTATGTTGTCAAAAGAAAAAAATTGTCTCACTGTAAAAATGTTGTGCACAGTATTTCCAATAACCATAATTATCTGTTCCGAGCTTTGAGGGGAAGGTACAGATAATTATGGTCTATGAAACTCTCAATTGCACCGACTAAAACCAAATAAAAAATACCTGGTCATAAAAACGTTGACGATACATGTATTAGTTAAAATATGTGGCACTGCAGCATCAACCTGCTACTTCGTAAAACTTAGTTACTTTACCAGTCGCACTGGTTAGCAATACCATATGGGGGTTATATTTCAAAAGACGAAAATGTGTCTGTCTATTATGTCTCCCAGCATCTTCAGTAATTGTATACCTGTAACACTGATACTGTACATAAGCTTGTACCTGTACACAAAGTCACTGTGCAGATGATCTTATATGCAGGCCTTAGCAAAGCCTGGGGTGGCATTGTAGTGTGAATACAAAGCATTGGCTGAATTTACAAGACACACGCACACGCATACTGTAACGGCTTTCTAATGGTGAAGGAGAGTCGGACCAAACTGCAGCGTGTCTGTTGCGATTCATCTTTAATAAACAAACGTAGCACACAACAAAACACTAACACTATAAAACGAAAACAGCCTATACAAGTGTCTACTAACCTCTAACCAGGACATCAAGACACACAGGACAATCACCCACAATACAACCAAAGAATATGGCTGCCTAAATATGGTTCCCAATCAGAGACAACGATAAACACCTGCCTCTGATTGAGAACCACTTCAGACAGCCATAGACTTATCTAGAACACCCCACTAGCTACAATCCCCCATATATACACACCACATACAAAAACCCATGCCACACCCTGGCCTGACCAAATAAATAAAGATAAACACAAAATACTTCGACCAGGGCGTGACACATACACACACACTTAAGGACTGAGGCACCTGTTATCAAATCACATGAATGTTCAAGTTTCTCCCTCAATATGAAAACTGAATGCACTATGCCAAGAAGTCAGTCAACTCTGTTGTGAGATTTGTTGAGGATATTTGCAAAACCCCAGTTAAACAAGGAAAGACAGCCACCTGTTGTGTTTGAAGACAGTGTCACAACATCACACACTGTCTGAGGCTTGATTTGATGTTATCAATTCACATGAACGTTCAAGTTTCTCCATCAATATACATAGGTGTAAAAATACCTTAAAGTACAACTTAAGTAGTTTTTGGGGGATATCTGTACTTTACTATTTATATTTTGGACAACTTTTACTTCACTACATTTTTTAAGAAAATAATGTACTTTTTACTCCATACATTTTCCCTGACCTCCAAAAGTACTCATTACATTTTGATTGCTTAGCAGAACTGTCAGAGTCGTGTGTTATAGGTGGCAGGGAAGTCAGGCGCAGGAGAATCAAACTGAGTGTAATGGAGTTATTTTATAACAATGAACGAAACATAGTCCAAACACTAAATGTAACAAATAACAAAAATGGGTATGAGGACCCGACACGCACCAATACAAATAATATATACAACACTGAAATACAAACAAAGACATGAGGGGAAACAGAGGGTTAAATACACAACAGGTAATGAATGAGATTGAAACCAGGTGTGTAGGAAGACAAGACAAAACCAATGGAAAAAAAAAAATGGATCAATGATGGCTAGAACACCGGTGACGTCCACCGCCGAGCACCGCCTGAACAAGGACAGGGAACTGGTCAAATTCACACACTTATCAAGGGAACATCCCAGGTCATCCCTACTACCTCTAATCTGGCAGACCCACAAAAATGCTTTGTTTGTAAATTATGTCTAAGTGTTGTAGTGTGCCCCTGGCTATCTGTAAATTAAATAAACAAGAGCATTGTGCTGTCTGGTTTGCTTAATATAAGGAATTAGAAATTATTTATACTTTTACTTGGACTTTTGATACTTAAGTATATTTTAGCAATCACATTTACTTTTGATACTTAAGTCTATTTAAAACCAAATACTTTTAGACTTTTACTCTAGTAGTATTTTGCTGGGTGACTTTCACTTTTACTTGAGTCGTTTTCTATTAACATAACTTTACTTTTACACAAGTAAGAAACGTTTTCCACCACTGTCAATATGTCAACTGACAATGCACACAATTCCAGGTAGATTCTTGGGGATTTTCCAAACCCCAGTTAAACAAGGAAAGACACAGCCACTTGTTGGGTTGGTGTCATCAAATGTTAAAACACCATTAGCAAACAACAGTTCAGGAGTGACAACAATCATGACCGGAAGACATACAATTAAAGGGTTTTAGGTTTGTAATGCTATCCTAAAGTTTAATATACATGCTTCACATTCCAATTATATTCCTTATATTTTCTTATTTTCAAATCCATGTATTCATTGCTTCTGAGAACAATCTTGTAATGCAGTTGCACATTTTATAATTACAATTTTAATACCTGTTATGACTGACATTGTGGCCAATGTAAGCATAGTTGTACACGACTGTTTGGGTGGTGTCAGATTTTTTACTGGCATGAGCACCTTATTACCTCAAGGAAGTATAGGCACATACCATCGTCATCATTGCCAGTAAATCTGACTGAACAACACAGCACACCGGCACCACAGATCTGAACACACTCCTATGGCTTCTTGATGACTGCTTGACAGACATGTTTATAGTCAATTGCATGTCTATCCATATATTAATTATGCTGCATCGGTTTCACACATAAAACATTGTGAAAATTCCATCAAATAATGGCAGCCGTGGGAACATTATACATGGAATGAACAGAAGCGATCTGTAACTCTATAATAGCTTAAGGTCAATTATTCATCTAACCAGGCCTCCATGGCCATGACTGACTGCTGCAGGCCCAAAAAACAAACAATGTCTAACCTACTATTGGACTCATTAATTCAGAACATAAAACATCTTTTATATAGTAAAGATTATCCCTATGTCTAGCACAGCAAACACTTTAATAGTTCATGCATATACTGCAGAACAGTGATTGACATATTTTGTCAGAACATTGATAAAAATTAGGTTAGCAATCAATAACGAAGTTGACACCGTTGACGGTGGTGACAGTTGATGAGTGGCAATGATCATGACTGGAAGCCATACTAATAAAGGGTTTCAGGTTTTTATTGCTATCCTAAAATGTGAGATACATTCCAATCATATTTCTTATATTTTCTTACATTTCTGTGTCAGAAAACAACAACAGTCTCATTTGAATAGAAAAAAGACTAAAGACTAAAAGTAAGACTAAAAAGTACAAAAATCATACCAACATATTTTTACACTTTACAAACTGTAAACCGCATATGACAACCGATTGGGTTTGGGCTCGGGACAAAAAAAGAGAAGAGTCAAGTATCCTATAAACACTGAGTCTGGACTAGAAAAGGTCAAGGCTGTATTGCCAGAATAACCCAAGAGTGTGGAATACTAGAATTTGAGCAAACCTCTACTGTAGGTGTAGTATTGGCATGCTAGAGAGGCAGGAAAATCAGACTTTCTTCATAAGAATATTGCATGCACTCCATGTTTCTACAGAAGGGTAATTCTATAACTATGCAGATCAATTTAAGTTAAGCCCTAGTGGTACCTGACAGCCTCTAAGTCAAGGTTCCCCAACTGCCAGTGATTTTATTTGACCCCCCAAGTTTTCTGAGCAATTTTCTTCATTTTTTTGTTTATTGTTGGACATAAAAGATCAAAAACACCAGTAAATCAGCTCCAAGCGATTTTAATGTGGGAAATCTGTTGCAAATTATTCCCACACATAGACATTTAACATTTACATTTAAGTCATTTAGCAGACGCTCTTATCCAGAGCGACTTACAAATTGGTGCATTCACCTTATGACCTCCAGTGGAACAGTAGTGCATCTAAATCTTTTCAGGGGAGGGGGTGAGAGGGATTACTTTATCCTATCCTAGGTATTCCTTAAAGAGGTGGGGTTTCAGGTGTCTCCGGAAGGTGGTGATTGACTCCGCTGTCCTGGCGTCGTGAGGGAGTTTGTTCCACCATTGGGGGGCCAGAGCAGCGAACAGTTTTGACTGGGCTGAGCGGGAACTGTACTTCCTCAGTGGTAGGGAGGCGAGCAGGCCAGAGGTGGATGAACGAGTGCCCTTGTTTGGGTGTAGGGCCTGATCAGAGCCTGAGGTACTGAGGTGCCGTTCCCCTCACAGCTCCGTAGGCAAGCACCATGGTCTTGTAGCGGATGCGAGCTTCAACTGGAAGCCAGTGGAGGGAGCGGAGGAGCGGGGTGACGTGAGAGAACTTGGGAAGGTTGAACACCAGGCGGGCTGCGGCGTTCTGGATGAGTTGTAGGGGTTTAATGGCACAGGCAGGGAGCCCAGCCAACAGCGAGTTGCAGTAATCCAGACGGGAGATGACAAGTGCCTGGATTAGGACCTGCGCCGCTTCCTGTGTGAGGCAGGGTCGTACTCTGCGGATGTTGTAGAGCATGAACCTACAGGAACGGGCCACCGCCTTGATGTTAGTTGAGAACGACAGGGTGTTGTCCAGGATCACGCCAAGGTTCTTAGCGCTCTGGGAGGAGGACACAATGGAGTTGTCAACCGTGATGGCGAGATCATGGAACGGGCAGTCCCTTCCCGGGAGGAAGAGCAGTTCCGTCTTGCCGAGGTTCAGCTTGAGGTGGTGATCCGTCATCCACACGGATATGTCTGCCAGACATGCAGAGATGCGATTCGCCACCTGGTCATCAGAAGGGGGAAAGGAGAAGATTAATTGTGTGTCGTCTGCATAGCAATGATAGGAGAGACCATGTGAGGTTATGACAGAGCCAAGTGACTTGGTGTATAGCGAGAATAGGAGAGGGCCTAGAACAGAGCCCTGGGGGACACCAGTGGTGAGAGCACGTGGTGTGGAGACGGATTCTCGCCACGCCACCTGGTAGGAGCGACCTGTCAGGTAGGACGCAATCCAAGCGTGGGCCGCGCCGGAGATGCCCAACTCGGAGAGGGTGGAGAGGAGGATCTGATGGTTCACAGTATCGAAGGCAGCCGATAGGTCTAGAAGGATGAGAGCAGGAGAGAGAGTTAGCTTTAGCAGTGCGGAGCGCCTCCGTGATACAGAGAAGAGCAGTCTCAGTTGAATGACTAGTCTTGAAACCTGACTGATTTGGATCAAGAAGGTCATTCTGAGAGAGATAGCGGGAGAGCTGGCCAAGGACGGCACGTTCAAGAGTTTTGGAGAGAAAAGAAAGAAGGGATACTGGTCTGTAGTTGTTGACATCGGAGGGATCGAGTGTAGGTTTTTTCAGAAGGGGTGCAACTCTCGCTCTTGAAGACGGAAGGGACGTAGCCAGCGGTCAGGGATGAGTTGATGAGCGAGGTGAGGTAGGGAGGAGGTCTCCGGAAATGGTCTGGAGAAGAGAGGAGGGGATAGGGTCAAGCGGGCAGGTTGTTGGGCGGCCGGCCGTCACAAGACGCGAGATTTCATCTGGAGAGAGAGGGGAGAAAGAGGTCAGAGCACAGGGTAGGGCAGTGTGAGCAGAACCAGCGGTGTCGTTTGACTTAGCAAACGAGGATCGGATGTCGTCGACCTTCTTTTCAAAATGGTTGACGAAGTCATCTGCAGAGAGGGAGGAGGAGGGGGAGGGGGAGGAGGATTCAGGAGAGGAGAGAAGGTTGCAAAGAGCTTCCTAGGGTTAGAGGCAGATGCTTGGAATTTAGAGTGGTAGAAAGTGGCTTTAGCAGCAGAGAGAGAAGAGGAAAATGTAGAGAGGAGGGAGTGAAAGGATGTCAGGTCCGCAGGGAGGCGAGTTTTCCTCCATTTCCGCTCGGCTGCCCGGAGCCCTGTTCTGTGAGCTCGCAATGAGTTCGAGCCACGGAGCGGGAGGGGAGGACCGAGCCGGCCTGGAGGATAGGGGACATAGAGAGTCAAAGGATGCAGAAAGGGAGGAGAGGAGGGTTGAGGAGGCAGAATCAGGAGATAGGTTGGAGAAGGTTTGAGCAGAGGAAGAGATGATAGGATGGAAGAGGAGAGAGTAGCGGGGGAGAGAGAGCGAAGGTTGGGACGGCGCGATACCATCCGAGTAGGGGCAGTGTGGGAAGTGTTGGATGAGAGCGAGAGGGAAAAGGATACAAGGTAGTGGTCGGAGACTTGGAGGGAGTTGCAACGAGGTTAGTGGAAGAACAGCATCTAGTAAAGATGAGGTCGAGCGTATTTCCTGCCTTGTGAGTAGGGGGAAGGTGAGAGGGTGAGGTCAAAAGAGGAGAGGAGTGGAAAGAAGGAGGCAGAGAGGAATGAGTCAAAGGTAGGCGTGGGAGGTTAAAGTCGCCCAGAACTGTGAGAGGTCGTTCTTATCAAGGCATTTTTGAACTCTCCGAGGGAACCTATAAATGATAAGGATGAGCTTGAAAGGGCTGGTAACTGTGACAGCATGGAATTCAAAGGAGGCGATAGACAGATGGGTAAGGGGAGAAAGAGAGAATGACCTTGTGCCACCACCCCGCTGACCAAATCAGCTCGAGAACACGTGGGCAGACGAAGAGAGAGCAGTTTAGCAGTGTTGTCTGTGGTGATCCATGTTTTCAGTGCCAAGAAACTGGAGGGAGACATAGGCGGAGATGAACTCTGCCTTGTTGGCCGCAGATCGGCAGTTACAGCATAGAGATACAGCATGTGATCATATACAAATGTAAGCAAGGTTTATTATTTTTGAGTCAAATATTATATCTGTTTGGGCTTGCAGGTCAATTTGCAGATTATTTATCATTATTTTTTCCTCCCCCTGACCATAAGGTCAAGAAAACAAATCAGCCCGGGGCTGAATCTAGTTGATGATCCCTGCTCATAGTCCTTTTTGGTTAGGTAAGCTAAATGTCAATCATATTGGAATACATCAGGCAACTGTGTGTGCAGGTTTCATATCAAAACATATAAATGCATGGAACTTAAGTACCTAAATGACAGATACAGATTTCTGTAACTTTTTTTTTTGATGGAGAGGTCTGTTCAGTAAACCTGCATGGAATGGCACAGTGGATGGGTGTCTGTCGACTCAACTAAATTAGAGTTCAAGTCCAGATGTAGCACTACTCCATGTTGTGATGGCTAGCAGCAAATGAACCCAGCCCAGTGGGTTTAACTTTACCAGCAAGCTCCTGTTGCATGGGACAGGGCGTAGGTACAGGGACACTGTGCCATGGGAAAGGTGGGTGTCACTACAAAACTCTGCTGCCTGAGTCCTGGCAGCACATCACCCCTGTCCACCACTGGCTCCCAACGCATTGATTCTCCTTCTGACCTACCTCTCAGACCTTCTCCCCTACCAACCCACACATGCACTCCGTTCCACCACAGCAGGCCACCTTGTCATTCCCAGGTCGAAGCTCCAGAGCTTCAGTGACAAGGCCTTCTCCAGGGTTGCCCCTAGGCTCTGGAACTCCCTCCCTCCAGCCATCCGTGACTCGGAGTCCATCACTATTTTTCAGTCCCTCCTAAAGCTCCACCTCTTTGACAAGGCCTACCCTTAAGCCCCCACTCCCCCACATATACAAGCAAAGAAATACACTTCTAAGACACTCCCCTCTTCACCATACTGACCAGCACTTAACCCAAACCCTACCCATTAACACTTTACAAGAAGGTTCCATTTGTGACAGGTTTATACAGGGTTTGTAATTACATGAACTGTTAATTAATATTATTAAATGCATTATAAACCATTAATACATGAGTTAACAAATTGGTCAAAATTGTGCTTACCAAATAGTGAGCCTCTATTTACCCCTTACTATTAATCCTTTTTAAATGCACTTAGATATGAATATAATATTGAACCCTTATGTATCATCATGCAACCTTATTTTCAATGGTTAAACAATAGTTATTTTCTCACTTTTGGGTGTGATGCATTGTTGTTCTGTCCCAGGAACAGAAATGGTTGGTTTTCAGTGTCACGCCCTGACCATAGTTTGCTTTGTATGTTTATATGTTTTGTTTGGTCAGGGTGTGATCTGAGTGGGCATTCTATGTTGGATGTCTAGTTTGTCTGTTTCTGTGTTTGGCCTGATATGGTTCTCAATCAGAGGCAGGTGTTAGTCGTTGTCACTGATTGGGAACCATATTTAGGTAGCCTGTTTTGTCATTGTGGGTTGTGGGTGATTGTCTATGTCTATGTTAGTTGCTTGTGTCAGCACAGTTCTTATAGCTTCATGGTCGTTTTTCGTTTATTGTTTTGTATTCAGTGTTCAGTGCTTTAATTAAAATATCATGAACACATACCACGCTGCATTTTGGTCCGCTTCTTACGACGATCGTGAAATTCAGACTATGGTCAACTCCCATGATGTTTCTTGCCCCAAGTTTGAAACCATGATGACGTATAGGTACACTTATTTATTCCAGGAATTAATGCCTCATATGAAGATCTCAAGTCATTATTGGTGTAATTCGCTGAAATTCCCCTGAATGAGATCTGCCCATCTGTGAAACACGCTTGAAATAAAGACGACCTGGAACGTGACCAGAATTTAGTGTTGACACTGACGTGATAGTGCGTCGTGAAGAATCAGGATGGACGTGCCCACTTGAGTAAAAGTAAATATACCTTAATAGAAAACGATTCAAGTAAAAGTCACCCAGTAAAATACTTACGTATCAGAAGTACATGTAATTGCTAAAATATACTTAGGTATCAAAAGTATAAATCATTTCAAATTGCTTATATTAAGCAATCCAGATGGCACCATTTTCTTGTTTTAAAATATGTACAGATAGTAAAGGGCACATTCCAACAATCAGACATAATAAAGTAAAAAAGCAAGTGTGTTTAGTGAGTCTGCCAGAGGCAGTAGGGATGACCAGGGACGTTCTCTTGATAAGTGCGTGAATTGGACCATTTGTCTGTCCTGATTAGCATTCAAAATGTAACGAGTTCTTTTGGGTGTCAATGAAAATATACAGAGGATAAAGTTCATTATTTTCTTTAGGAATGTAGTGAAGTAAATGTAAAAGTTGTCAAAAATGTAAATAGTAAAGTACAGATACCACAAAAAAATATATAAGTACTTTACACAGCTGGATGTGGCTATGAGAAGTGTGCAAAGCCCAGACAGAAGAGATTGCACAAAAAATAATTCACAAGATGAAAATGAGAGAGGGTAAATACTCTATGCAATTTGTTTCACTTTTGGATACAGAAGTTCTGCTAGATAATTTAGCACGCTGCTCAGCTAGCTAGCATTAGGTATAACCTAAGATTTTATTAATATAGAAATTCTGATAGACGATTTAGCGCGAGATAATCTTTGTCATGATATGTTAACTAGCTAACTAGATTAAGTTTGCTGGCTAGTTAGCGTCGCTACCGAGCCAACTAGCAAACGTTAGCTTTCAGCTAGCTAGCTAACATTGACATGACATAATTTACATGCAATTTGTTTAGCTAGCTTTTTGGATTAGCACACTAGCTAGCTAGTTATCTAACCTTTGTCAGCACATTAGTGGTTACAATTTTAAGGCTAACTTACTAACTAGCTAGCTAACTAGTGCATTAGCAAAACAAATTATAACTAGCTAACCCCTTTAATCAGTGGTAGCTAGCTATTAGCATTAGCAAGTAAAGTTAAACACTAGCTAGCTATTATTACCATAATTACTATCGTCATCATTACTATCAGTAAGCAGTGGATAACATAACTAGTACGCCTAAATGGTTTAAATCATGAGAATGATTAGTAGAGTTGTGTAGCTAGAGCTTCTATGCAAAAAGTTCATAAATTCCTCTTAAGGTCTCAGACTTCATGACGGAAAAATGCTCAGCAAGAAAGAAACAGATTAAGACACAGAAGGGGACCATGAGACCCTATATATTTAAATAGTTAAATCTGTTGTCAATTTCTATTCTGACTTGTAATGTTGAAAAGGGGATAAAAAGACACCCCATTTATCTGAATTAGCTAGGCTACTCACTATACCAATGATAGGCCACAGATTTGAGTCGCTGCAATTAAAATTGCTTTACCAATGTATGTTTCTATTAAATTACATTTTGTTCTTACTATGTATTGCATGTTTGAGGAGATTTATAACTGCATACAATGTTTTCAACTCCTTAATAAATGGCCAGAAAGTTTCCACTTTCTATAAGGGTATTTTTTCAGCAGCTATAAATGTTGGTAACTCATTTGTTAATGGTCAGTGGTTTGCCATTTTTTAATAAAGGTATAATTTTAGAAGTTATACAGGTTGAGAACTCAGTTATAAATGTTCATAGGTCTGTCACTTTAAAATAAGGTATACTTTTAGCAGTTATACATGTGGGTAAATAATTTATAGATGACTTGAGAGTTCACACAGAGCTTAGACAAACTTACAGGCAGTATCGAGTACTGATCACTACATACAGTGGGGCAAAAAGTATTTAGTCAGCCACCAATTGTGCAAGTTCTCCCCCATAAAAAGATGAGAGGCCTGTAATTTTCATCATAGGTACACTTCAATCTTGACAGACAAAATGAGGGGGAAAAAATCCAGAAAATCACATTGTAGGATTTTTAATGAATTTATTTGCAAATTATGGTGGAAAATAAGTATTTGGTCACCTACAAACAAGCAAGATTTCTGGCTCTCACAGACTTGTAACTTCTTCTTTAAGAGGCTCCTCTGTCCTCCACTTGTTACCTGTATTAATGCGACCTGTTTGAACTTGTTATCAGTATAAAAGACACCTGTCCACAACCTCAAACAGTCACACTCCAAACTCCACTATGGCCAAGACCAAAGAGCTGTCAAAGGACACCAGAAACAAAATTGTAGACCTGCACCAGGCTGGGAAGACTGCATCTGCAATAGGTAAGCAGCTTGGTTTGAAGAAATCATCTGTGGGAGCAATTATTAGGAAATGGAAGACATACAAGACCACTGATAATCTCCCACGATCTGGGGTTCCACGCAAGATCTCACCCTGTGGGGTCAAAATGATCACAAGAACGGTGAGCAAAAATCCCAGAACCACACGGAGGGACCTAGTGAATGACCTGCAGAGAGCTGGGACCAAAGTAACAAAGGCTACCATCAGTATCACACTACGCCGCCAGGGACTCAAATCCTGCATTGCCAGACGTGTCCCCCTGCTTAAGCCAGTATATGTCCAGGCCCATCTGAAGTTTGCTAGAGAGAATTTGGATGATCCAGAAGAAGATTGGGAGAATGTCATATGGTCAGATGAAACCAAAATATAACTTTTTGGTAAAAACTCAACTCGTCATGTTTGGAGGACAAAGAATGCTGAGTTGCATCCAAAGAACACCATACCTACTGTGAAGAATGGGGGTGGAAACATCATGCTTTGGGGCTGTTTTACTGCAAAGGGACCAGGAAGACTGATCCGTGTAAAGGAAAGAATGAATGGGGCCATGTATCGTGAGATTTTGAGTGAAAACCTCCTTCCATCAGCAAGGGCATTGAAGATGAAACGTGGCTGGGTCTTTCAGCATGACAATGATCCCAAACACACCGCCCGGGCAACGAAGGAGGGGCTTCGTAAGAAGCATTTCAACGTCCTGGAGTGGCCTAGCCAGTCTCCATATCTCAACCCCATAGAAAATCTTTGGAGGGAGTTGAAAGTCCGTGTTGCCCAGCAACAGCCCCAAAACATCACTGCTCTAGAGGAGATCTGCATGGAGGAATGGGCCAAAATACCAGCAACAGTGTGTGAAAACCTTGTGAAAACGTTTGACCTCTGTCATTGCCAACAAAGGGTACATAACAAAGTATTGTTATACTTTTGTTATTGACCAAATACTTATTTTCCACCATAATTTGCAAATAAATTCATAAAAAATCCTACAATGTGATTTTCTGGAAAAAAAATATCATTTTGTCTGTCATAGTTGAAGTGTACCTATGATGAAAATTACAGGTCTCTCATCTTTTTAAGTGGGAGAACTTGCACAATTGGTGGCTGACTAAATACTTTTTTTGCCCCACTGTACATAAGAGAAGACTCAACACTTTGTTAAACATGTTCAGTCAATGAATGGTGGGTATGAAGACCAAAACATTCAATGTTGTGAGAAGATACCTCCTCCAATTTCACAAACCAAAAGGTATTACGGTTCCCATTTCACACCAGAGCATTCACCATACTTGGACTATCACAGATAAGCGGTAAGTGTGTTGATATCATCTGGTAAGGAGTAATATGTTAGGAATGATGATTGAATAATGTCCTGGGTGTAAATATGACCAGGGCATCAGGGTTTCAAAGGTGGGTCAAGATATCATAAACTAACCTCTTCTAATCCTGGGACAGAAAACAAATGCATCAAACCCAAAACTAGGAAAATAACTACTGTTCAATTGTGCAACATTTTGAAAATAAGGTTGCATGATGATACATAAGGGTTAATCTTATATTACATTTATAAAATGGTTAATAACCGAAGGTACACTTCATGAACAAAATAAATATTTAATTTCAAAATTATGGGCATTAATATGGAGTTGGTCCCACCTATGCTGCTATAACAGCCTCCACTCTTCTGGGAAGGCTTTCCACTAGATGTTGGAACATTGCTGTGGGGAATTGCTCCATTCAGCCACAAGAGCATTAGTGAGGTAGGGCACCGATGTTGGGGGATTAGGCTTGGTTCGCTGTTGGCATTCCAATTCATCATAAAGGTGTTCGATGGGTTTGAGATCAGAGCTCTGTGGAGGTTCTTCCACAGCGAATCTTGACAAACCAATTCTTTATGGACCTCGCTTTGTTCACAGGGGCAGTGTCATGCTGAAACAAGAAAGGGCCTTCCCCAAACTGTTGCCACAGAATCGTCTGGAATTTCATTGTATGCTGTAGCGTTAAGATTTCCCTTCACTGGATCTAAGGGACCTAGCACGAACCATGAAAAACAGCCCCAGACCATTATTCCTCATCTGTTACGCACACCTCTGTGAAGAGGGAACGCAACACCCTGCTACAACTCAACTCTCCGTGAAGTGAAAGAGGTATGGACTGTAGGTGCGAGTAAGGATGACAAAAGGCAGAATTGACCGTATACTACGAATTTATTCCTTCACACGGTAATATGGGGAAGAGGGGCTGGACGGAACCAAAGCAAAGAAAGTAAATATCAAAGCCCCCTCTCCTATTTTACCTGCCTAAACACTACTTACCTAATTTATCACCACCTGGTGCACTAACCAAATTACAGGGGGTGGTCCGCCCAGGTCTTGCCTAGTGTGCCAAGACAGTGAATATACTACGGGTATAGGTATGCCCGCGGGCCTCTTGCCTAAGCACTCCCTAGGTGCCTTCCCCTTACCACCTGGGAACAAATGAAACAGAATATTATTAACAATTTCACAAACACACGACATTAAATAGGCTCTGACTGAGCAACAAACTCACGCAGAACATACCAACTGCTCCCAGCAACAACTAACACAGTAAATTACCCACAGCCATCAGCCTGCTCTCTCAGCAAATGCATTCTGCAATGATCTCTCTGCAATCTATATCACAATCAATCTTTCTGCAATCTCTCTTCATAACAGAACACTGGCTTTTATATAGCTTCAGAAGGAATGGGTAACTGGAGACAGCTGCGTCTTGACGAGAGGGCGGGGTCAGCTCTCCAATTAGCCATGGAGTCGACCAATCAGCTGCTTGGGGAGAATTCAGGAAGCAGTCTCCTGAAACACACACTCAAATACACAAGCTATAACACAGACACTGGGGAACGAAACATCCTCCAACAAACTTTAGTTGGCACTATGCATTGGGGGCAGGTAGTGTTCTCCTGGCATCCACCAAACCCAGATTCATCCGTCGGAATGCCAGATGGTGAAGCGTGAGTCATCACTACAGAGAACACGTTTTCACTTTCCAGAGTCCAATGGCAGCAAGCTTTAACCCACTCCAGCCGAAACTTGGCATTGCACATGGTGAACTTGCCTGTGTGCAGCTCTCGGCCATGGAAACCCATTTCATGAAGCTCCCGACGAACAGTTTTTGTGCTGGCGTTTCTTCCAGAGGCAGTTTGGAACTTGCTCGTGTTGCAACCGAGGACAGATTATTTTTATGCGCTACAGCACTCGGCGGACCCGTTCTATGAGCTTGTGTGGCCTACCACTTTGCAGCTGAGCTGTTGTTGCTCATAGACATTTCCACTTCACAATAACAGCACTTACAGTTGACCGGGGCAGCTCTAGCAGGTGCAGAAATATGATGAACTGACTTGTTAGAAAGGTTGGATCCTTTTGACGGTGCCACGTTGAAAGTCACTGAGCTCTTCAGTAAGGCCATCCTACTTCCAATAACTATCTATGGATATTGCATGGCTGTGTGCTCGATTTTAGAGAGAGAAAACAGAACGATTGCCATTACTACAAAGGATCAGAATCGTATTATTCTACTCCATTTAATGTATACTTCCATAACAATACTGTTACGCCACAGAGAAAACTACTGGCCAACAGATTAATCTAGTTAAATATATCAAAAGAGGACATGTGATGGGGACCTTGAAGAGTACAGTAGGCTACAGGTTTGTCACGATAGCAGGTGCAGCTCTCATCTGCAGATGGCTGCATGCCAAAATAAAATGATCGATATGAAACAATATAACGATAAACTTCGCAGTCTTAAAATTAAAATCACTCAATCACTTAAGATCCTAGACAGTAAAATACAGCGTGCATTTAAGAGACTCTTTAGACTGTATTTATTTATACAGCTCATTCCTTTAAGACTAAAGTCAAGTGGCTACAGTACACTCTAAGCAGGGCACCACAAATGGGTGGGCACTGTGGAATGGCGATGAGTAGAATGAAGGATTGACATGATTAGATTCTATACAAAAGTATTTGGGTACAGGATGGCGCCGACAGAGATGGTCACCTCGAGTCCTTAGGAAACTATGCAGTATTTATTTTATTTTGTATGTATTATTTCTTACACTGTTACCCCAGGAAATCTTAAGTCTTATTACATACAGCTGGGAAGAACTATTGGATGTAAGAGAGACGAAATACCTATGTAAGAATTATGTTATTTGACTTGAGCTCAGCATTCAACACCATAGTACCCTCCAAGGTCATCATCAAGATGGAGGCCCTGGCCCTCTACCCCGCCCTATGCAATTGTGTCCTGGAATTTGGCGCGCCGCCCTCGGGTGGTGAAGGCAGGAAACAACATCTCAATGTTGCTGACACTCAACACTGGGGCCCCACAAGGGTCCGTGCTCACCCCACTCCTGTACTCCCAGTTCATGCATGCCTCCAACTCAATCATCAAGTTTGCAGATGACACAACAGGAGTGGGCTTGATTAGACTTCCGGCGCCGGCAGTGATGGCCGCCTCGCTTCGCCTTCCTAGGAAACTATGCAGTTTTTTGTTTTTTTTACATGTTATTTCTTACAGGTCATCTTAGGTTTCATTACATACAGTCGGGAAGAACTACTGAATATAAGAGCAACGTCAACTCACCATCAGTATGACCAGGAATCTGACTTTCCCGGAGCGGATCCTGTGTTCTGCCTTTCACCCAGGACAACGGAATGGATCCCAGCCGGCGACCCAAAACAACGACTTCATAAAAGAGGGAAACGAAGCGGTCTTCTGGTCAGACTCCGGAGACGGGCACATCGTGCACCACTCCCTAGCATACTTCTCGCCAATGTCCAGTCTCTTGACAACAAGGTTGATGAAATCCGAGCAAGGGTAGCATTCCAGAGGGACATCAGAGACTAACGTTCTTTGCTTCACGGAAACATGGCTCACTCGAGAGACGCTATCGGAGTCGGTGAAGCCAGCTGGTTTCTCCACGCATCGCGCTGACAGAAACAAACATCTTTCTGGTAAGAAGAGGGGCGGGGGCGTATGCTTTATGGTTAACGAGACGTGGTGTGGTCACAACAACATACAGGAACTCAAGTCCTTCTGTTCACCTGATTTAGAATTCCTCACAATCAAATGTCGACCGCATTATCTACCAAGGGAATTCTCTTCGATTATAATCACAGCCGTATATATTCCCCCCCAAGGAGACACATCAATGGCTCTGAACAAACTTTGACTCTTTGCAAACTGGAATCCACATATCCCGAGGCTGCATTCATTGTAGCTGGGGAATGTCACAAGGCTAATCTGAAAACAAGACTCCCTAAATTGTATCAGCATATCGATTGCGCAACCAGGGCTGGTAAAACCTTGGATCATTGTTATTCTAACTTCCGCGACGCATATAAGGCCCTCCCTCACCCTCCTTTCGGAAAAGCTGACCACGACTCCATTTTGTTGCTCCCTGCCTACAGACAGAAGCTGAAACAAGAAGCTCCCGCGCTGAGGTCTGTTCAACGCTGGTCCGACCAATCTGATTCCACGCTCCAAGACTGCTTCCATCACGTGGACTGGGTTATGTTTCGTATTGAGTCAAACAACAACATTGACGAATACGCTGATTCGGTGAGCGAGTTCATTAGAACGTGCGTTGAAGATGTCGTTCCCATAGCAACGATTAAAACATTCCCAAACCAGAAACTGTGGATTGATGGCAGCATTCGCGTGAAACTGAAAGTGCGAACCACTGTTTTTAATCAGGGCAAGGTGACCGGAAACATGACTGAATACAAACAGTGTAGCTATTCCCTCCGCAAGGCAATCAAACAAGCTAAGCGTCAGTATAGAGACAAAGTAGAATCGCAATTCAACAGCTCAGACACAAGAGGTATGTAGCAGGGTCTACAGTCAATCACGGATTACAAAAAGAAAACCAGCCCAGTCACGGACCAGGATGTCTTGCTCCCAGGCAGACTAAATAACTTTTTTGCCCGCTTTGAGGACAATACAGTGCCACTGACACGGCCCGCAACCAAAACATGCGGACTCTCCTTCACTGCAGCCGAGGTGAGTAAAACATTTAAACGTGTTAACCCTCGCAGGGCTGCAGGCCCAGACGGCATCCCCAGCCGCGCCCTCAGAGCATGCACAGACCAGCTGGCTGGTGTGTTTACGGACATATTCAATCAATCCTTATCCCAGTCTGCTGTTCCCACATGCTTCAAGAGGGCCACCATTGTTCCTGTTCCCAAGAAAGCTAAGGTAACTGAGCTAAACGACGAACGTCATCATGAAGTGCTTTGAGAGACTAGTCAAGAACCATATCACCTCCACCCTACCTGACACCCTAGACCCACTCCAATTTGCTTACCGCCCAAATAGGTCCACAGACGATGCAATCTCAACCACACTGCACACTGCCCTATCCCATCTGGACAAGAGGAATACCTATGTGAGAATGCTGTTCATCGACTACAGCTCAGCATTTAACACCATAGTACCCTCCAATCTCGTCATAAAGCTTGAGACCCTAATGTCTTGACCCCGCCCTGTGCAACTGGGTACTGGACTTCCTGACGGGCCGCCCCCAGGTGGTGAGGGTAGGTAACAACATCTCCACCCCGCTGATCCTCAACACTGAGGCCCCACAAGGGTGCGTTCTGAGCCCTCTCCTATACTCCCTGTTCACCCACGACTGCGTGGCCACGCACGCCTCCAACTCAATCATCAAGTTTGTGGACGACACAACAGTGGTAGGCTTGATTACCAACAACGACGAGACGGCCTACAGGAAGGAGGTGAGGGCCCTCGGAGTGTGGTGTCAGGAAAATAACCTCACACTCAACGTCTACAAAACTAAGGAGATGATTGTGGACTTCAGGAAACAGCAGAGGGTACACCCCCCTATCCACATCGATGGGACAGTAGTGGAGAGGGTAGTACGTTTTAAGTTCCTCAAGCGTACACATCACAGACAAACTGAATTGGTCCACCCACACAGACAGCATCATGAAGAAGGCGCAGCAGCGCCTCTTCAACCTCAGGAGGCTGAAGAAATTCGTCTTGTCACCAAAAGCACTCCAACTTCTACAGATGCACAATCGAGAGCATCCTGTCGGGCTGTATCACCGCCCACAACCGTAAGGCTCTCCAGAGGGTAGTGAGGTCTGCACAACGCATCACAGGGGGCAAACTACCTGCCCTACAGGACACCTACACCACCCGATGTCACAGGAAGGCCATAAAGATCATCAAGGACAACAACCACCCGAGCCACTGCCTGTTCACCCCGCTATCATCCAGAAGGCGAGGTCAGTACAGGTGCATCAAAGTTGGGACCGAGAGACTGAAAAACAGCTTCTATCTCAAGGCCATCAGACTGTTAAACAGCCACCACTAACATTGAGTGGCTGCTGCCAACACACTGACTCAACTCCAGCCACTTTAATAATGGGAATTGAAGGCTAGTGATATATTTTACATCAATTCCCACTTTAAACAATGCTACTTAATATAATGTTTACATACCATACATCATTCATCTCATATGTATACGTATATACTGTACTCGATACCATCTATTGCATCTTGCCTATGCCGCTCTGTACCATCACTCATTCATATATCTTTATGTATATAATCTTTGTCCCTTTACACTTGTGTGTATAAGATAGTAGTTTTGGAATTGTTAGTTAGATTACTCGTTGGTTATTACTGCATTGTCGGAACTAGAAGCACAATCATTTCGCTACACTCGCATTAACATCTGCTAACCATGTGTATGTGACAAATACATTTGATTTGATTTGATTACCAACTACGATGAGACAGCCTACAGGGAGGAGGTGAGGGCACTCGGAGTGTGGTGTCAGGAAAACAGCCTCTCACTCAACATCAACAAAACAAAGGAGATACACTGCAGAGGGAGCATCCCCCATCAACATCGAAGGGACAGCAGTGGAGAAAGTGGAAAGTTAAGGTCCTTGGTGTACACATCAACGACAAACTGAAATGGTCAACCCACACAGACAGTGTGGTGAAGAAGGCGCAACAGCGCCTATTCAACCTCATGAGGCTGAAGAAATTTGGCTTGACACCCAAAAACCTGACTAACTTTTACAGATCCACAATCGAGAGCATCCTGTCGGGCTGTATCACTGCCTGGTACGGCAACTGCTCCGCCCTCAACCACAGGGTGGCCTAGTGGCTAGAACGTTGGAGTAGTAACCGAAAAGTTGCAAAATCGAATCTCCGAGCTGACAATGTAAAAATCTGTCGTTCTGCCCCTGAACATTAACCCACTGTTCCTAGGCCATCATTGAAAATAAGAATTGGTTCTTAACCTCTAGTGACACCCCATCCCGTGAACGGGACCGTTGTCATCATCTGACACTAATTAGCATAACGCAACGGACATAAATCTTCCTAGAAAATCTTCCTATTCATGAAATTTACAAGTGAAATATATTGGAACACAGCTTAGCCTTTTGTTAATCACCCTGTCATCTCAGATTTTCAAAATATGCTTTACAGCCAAAGCTAGTCAAGCATTTGTGTAAGTTTATCGATAGCATAGCATAGCATTATGCCTTGCTAGCAGCAGGCAACCTTGTCACAAAAATCAGAAAAGCAATCAAATTAAATCGTTTACCTTTGATGAACTTCGGATGTTTTCACTCACGAGACTCCCAGGTAGATAGCCAAAGTTCAATTTTCCCAAAATATTATTTTTGTAGGCGAAATAGCTCCGTTTGTTCTTCACGTTTGGCTGAGAAATCGACAGGAAATTTCGGTCACGACAACGCTGAAAAATATTCCAAACTAGCTCCATAATATCGACAGAAACATGGCAAACTTTGTTTAGAATCAATCCTCAAGGTGTTTTTCAAATATTTATTTGATAATATATCCACTGGGACAATTGGTTTCTCAGTAGAAGCGATTGGAATAATGGCTACCTCTGTACTTTACGTGAGATTTTCTCTCCGGGAGCATCATGTGACCACTTGCGCAATGTAGCCCCCTACGGGTATTCTTCAACATAAATGCGTAAAACTAAGTCACACTGCTGTAGACACCTTGGGGAATACATAGAAAGCGTAAGCTGGTTCATAGCACATTCACAGCTCAATGGGGACTCATTGGCACACAGCGCTTTCAAAATATGGGGCACTTCCGGATTGGATTTTTCTCAGGCTTTCACCTGCAACATCAGTTCTGTTATACTCACAGACAATATCTTTACAGTTTTGGAAACGTTAGAGTGTTTTCTATCCAAAGCTGTCAATTAAATGCATATTCTAGCATCTTGTCCTGAAAAAATATCCTGTTTAAAACGGGAATGTTTTTTTTTTTCAAAAAATTAAAATAATGCCCCTAGAGTCGCAACAGGTTTTAACTGACTTGCCTAGTTAAATAAACGTTTTAAAAAAGGCTCTCCAGAGGGTGATGCGGTCTGCACAACGCATCACCGGGGGCAAAATACCTGCCCTCCATGAAACCTATAGCACCCGATGTCACAGGAAGGCAAAAAAGTTCAAGATCTCAGCGATCACTGCCTCATGGCCTGCATCCGTAATGGGTCAGCGGTCAAACGACCACTCATCACTGTCATACGCTCCCTGAAACACTTCAGCGAGCAGGTCTTTCTAATCGACCTGGCCGGGGTATCCTGGAAGGATATTGATCTCATCCCGTCAGTAGAGGATTCCTGGTTATTCTTTAAAAATGCCTTCCTAACCATCTTAAATAAGCATGCCCCATTCAAGAAATTTAGAACCAGGAACAGATATAGACCTTGGTTCTCCCCAGACCTGACTGCCCTTAACCAACACAAAAAAAACGTGATATGCAGCTTTTCAGGGAAGCTAGAAACCAATATACACAGGCAGTTAGAAAAGCCAAGGCTAGCTTTTTCAAGCAGAAATTTGCTTCCTGCAACACTAACTCAAAAAAGTTCTGGGACACTGTAAAGTCCATGGAGAATAAGAACACCTCCTCCCAGCTGCCCACTGCACTGAAGATAGGAAACACTGTCACCACTGATAAATCCACTATAATTGAGAATTTCAATAAGCATTTTTTCTACAGCTGGCCATGCTTTCCACCTGGCTACCCCTACCCCGTTCAAGAGCACTGCACCCACCACAGCAACTCACTCCAAGCCTTCCCCATTTCTCCTTTTCCCAAATCCAGTCAGCTGATGTTCTGAAAGAGCTGCAAAATCTGGACCCCTACAAATCCGCCGGGCTAGACAATCTGGACCCTTTCTTTCTAAAATTATCTGCCAAAATTGTTGCCACCCCTATTACTAGCCTATTCAACCTCTCTTTCATGTCGTCTGAGATTCCCAAAGATTGGAAAGCAGCTGCGGTCTCTTCAAAGGGGGGGACACTCTTGACACAAACTGCTACAGACCTATATCTATCCTAGTCTGCCTTTCTAAGGTCTTCGAAAGCCAAGTCAACAAACAAATTACCGACCATTTCGAGTCTCACCATACCCTCTCTGCTATGCAATCTGGTTTCAGAGCTGGTCATGGGTGCACCTCAGCCACGCTCAAGGTCCTAAACGATATCTTAACCGCCATCGATAAGAAACATTACTGTGCAGCCGTATTCATTGATCTGGCCAAGGCTTTCGACTCTGTCAATCACCACATCCTCATAGGCAGACTCGACAGCCTTGGTTTCTCAAATGATTGCCTCGCCTGGTTCACCAACTACTTCTCTGATAGAGTTCAGTGTGTCAAATCGGAGGGTCTGTTGTCCAGACCTCTGGCAGTCTCTATAGGGGTGCCACAGGGTTCAATTCTTGGACATACTCTCTTCTCTGTATACATCAATGATGTCGCTCTTGCTGCTGGTGAGTCTCTACGCAGACGACACCATTCTGTATACTTCTGGCCCATCTTTGGACACTGTTAACAACCCTCCAGGCAAGCTTTAATGCCATGCAACTCTCCTTCCGTGGCCTCCATTTGCTCTTAAATACAAGTAAAACTAAATGCATGCTCTTCAACCGATCGCTGCCTGCACCTGCCCGCCTGTCCAACATCACTACTCTGGATGGCTCTGACTTAGAATACGTGGACAACTACAATTACCTAGGTGTCTGGTTAGACTGTAAACTCTCCTTCCAGACCCACATCAAATATCTCCAATCCAAAGTTAAATCTAGAATTGGTTTCCTATTTCGCAACAAAGCATCCTTCACTCATGCTGCGAAACATACCCTTGTAAAACTGACCATCCTACCAATACTCGACTTCGGCAATGTCATTTACAAAATAGCCTCCAATACCCTACTCAACAAATTGGATGCAGTCTATCACAGTGCCATTCGTTTTGTCACCAAAGCCCCATATACTACCCACCATTGCGACCTGTACGCTCTCGCTGGCTGGCCCTTGCTTCATACTCGTCGCCAAACCCACTGGCTCCATGTCATCTACAAGACCCTGCTAGGTAAAGTCCCCCCTTATCTCAGCTCGCTGGTCACCATAGCATCACCCACCTGTAGCACTCGCTCCAGCGGGTATATCTCTCTGGTCACCCCCAAAACCAATTCTTTCTTTGGCTGCCTCTCCCTCCAGTTCTCTGCTGCCAATGACTGGAACGAACTACAAAAATCTCTGAAACTGGAAACACTTCTCCCTCACTAGCTTTAAGCACCAGCTGTCAGCGCAGCTCACAGATGACTGCACCTGTACATAGCCCATCTATAATTTAGCCCAAACAACTACCTCTTTCCCTACTGTATTTATTTTATTTATTTATTTTGCTCCTTTGCACCCCATTATTTTTATTTCTACTTTGCACATTCTTCCCCTGCAAATCTACCATTCCAGTGTTTTACTTGCTATATTGTATTTACTTTGCCACCATGGCCTTTTTTTGCCTTTACCTCCCCTCATTTGCTCACATCGTATATAGACTTGTTTCTACTGTATTATTGACTGTATGTTTGTTTTACTCCATGTGTAACTCTGTGTTGTTGAATGTGTCGAACTGCTTAGCTTTATCTTGGCCAGGTCGCAATTGTAAATGAAAACTTGTTCTCAACTTGCCTACCTGGTTAAATAAAGGTGAAATAAAAATAAATTTGCGACCAAGCTTTAACTTCCTGGCTGATGTCTTGAGATGTTGCTTCAATATATCCACATAATTTTCTTGCCTCATGACCTCATCTATTTTGTGAAGTGCACCAGTCCCTCCTGCAGCAAAGCACCCCCACAACATGATGCTGCCACCCCGTGCTTCACGGTTGGGATGGTGTTCTTCGGCATGCAAGCCTCCCCCTTTTTCCTCCAAACATAATGCTGGTCATTATCGCCAAACAGATCTATTTTTGTTTCATCAGACCAGAGGACATTTCTTCAAAAACTACGATCTTTGTACCAATGTGCAGTTGCAAACCGTAGTCTGGCTTTTTTATGGCGGTTTTGGAGCAGTGGCTTCTCCTTGCTGAGCGGCCTTTCAGGTTATGTCGATATAGGACTCGTTTTACTGTGGAAAAATTTTTTTGTACCCATTTCCTCCAGCATCTTCACAAGGTCCTTTGCTGTTGTTCTGGGATTGAGTTGCACTTTTCGCACCAAAGGAAGTTCATCTCTAGGAGACAGAACGCGTCTACTTCCTGAGCGGTATGATGTCTGTAAACAATTGTTTGAAAAATGTACTTGTGTCTTGCACAAAGTAGATGTCCTAACCGACTTGCCAAAACTATAGATGTTTAACAAGGAATTTGTCAAGTGGTTGTAAAACAAGTTAATGACTCCAACCTAAGTGTATGTAAACCTCAGACTTCAACTGTGTCTTACATTACTCACATTATATGTATATACTTGTATTTTATACCATCTATTGCACCTTGCAAATACTAGTCAGCCATCGCTCATCCAAATATTTATATGTACATACTCATTCACCCCTTTTAGATTTGTGTGTATTAGGTCGTTTTTGGGGAACTGTTAGATTAACTGCTAGATATCACTGCACTGTTGGAACCAGAAGCAATTTGCTATACAAGCATTTCGCTACACTCACATTAACATCTGCTAACCATTTGTATGTGACAAATAACATTTGATTTGATTGGGATTTATTGTGGCATGACAGGATTATGATTTACAGTGCCGTCAGGAAAGTATTGACTTTCTCCACTTTAAAAAATAAATACATAATTTAACCTTTAACTAGGCATGTCAGTTAAGAACAAATTATTATTTACAATGATGACCTACCCCAGCCGAACCCGGACAACGCTGGGCAAATTGTGCACCGCCCTATGGGACACCCAATCACGGCCGGATGTGATGCAGCTTGGATTCGAACCAGGGACTGCAGTGACTCCTCTTGCACTTTTTTAAATGTAACTAGGCAAGTCAGTTAAGAATAAATTCTTACTTACAATGACGGCCTCCCAGGGAACAGTGGGTTAACTGCCCTTTTGGGTGTAGGTCATGGCTTCCCCCTCTCTCACTCTCTCCTACACCCAGGTTCTGTTATCTCAGGTTGTAAATTCCTGGTGGAGACTATCTTCCCCTTTTCATGCAGAGAGCGAGACCACAGAACGAACAAAGGATTTCACGTGGCCGAACTCCTAAATCCCCAAAATGGGAATTGAAACTATATGTCCACTTGTGAGAATGAGGAAAGGGTCCGTGGACACTTCAGGGACAGTTACTTTGTGCGTTTCATTTGGTGACCTCACGAAGGACAGGAAACAGACATAACTATATCTCTGAATGTGTACATTTCTCAATAGTGTTTGCATCTAATTCAGTAAAGATGTAACTATTTGTTTAAATGATGTAATGTGATGTTAAACCTTTAATGTGAGAGAATTGTATTCCCTTTGAAGTTTAACTAAGTCATTGGCCCACACCCGTGAGCACAGACATGATCTGGCGTCATGGAACCACCTTTTCTACTGTTACGAATAAAATGCCCCTCCTAAGAAAATCCTCATCAGACAAAGCAAACCCACAGCGTGAACTGTTATCGGGAATAGTTATTGAATTCCTAACCATACCACACGGAGCATTGGCTACACGGCTGAAAATTGTTAAACTCTGAGACTATAGATCCCTACAGACTAAGAGCAAATCTTAGATACTACGGTCGTGGCCAAAAGTTTTGAGAATTACACAAATATTAATTTTCACAAAGTTTGCTACTTCAGTGTCTTTAGTTATTTTTGTCAGATGTTACTATGGAATACTTAAGTGTAATTACATAAGTGTCAAAGGCTTTTATTGACAATTACATGAAGTTGATGCAAAGAGTCAATATTTATTATTGCAAGCTGCTCCATCATGCTGGAAAAGGCATTGTTCGTCACCAAACTGATCCTGGAAGGTTGGGAGAAGTTGCTATTGGAGGATGTGTTGGTACCATTCTTTATTGATGGCTGTGTTCTTCCCTTGGCTGAGAAGCAACCCCACACATGAATGGTCTCAGGATGCTTTGACTTTAGCCCAGTCCTCAGCAGTCCAATCCCTGTACCTTTTGTAGAATATCAGTCTGTCCCTGATGTTTTTCCTGGAGAGAAGTGGCTTCTTTGCTGCCCTTCTTGACACCAGGCCATCCTCCAAACATCTTCGTCTCACTGTGCATGCAGAAGCAATCACACCTGCCTGCTGCCATTCCTGAGCAAGCTCTGCACTGGTGGTGCCCCAATCCCGCAGCCGATTCAACTTTAGGAGATGGTCCTGGCGCTTGCGGGACTTTCTTGGGCGCCCTGAAGCCTTCTTCACAATAATTGAACTGCTCTCCTTGAAGTTCTTGATGATCTGATAAATGGTTGATTTAGGTGCAGTCTTACTGTCAGCAATAGCCTTGTCTGTGAAGCCCTTTTTGTGCAAAGCAATGATGACGGCATGCGTTTCCTTGCCGGTAACCATGGTTGACAGAGGAAGAACAATGATTCCAAGCACCACCCTCCTTTTGAAGCTTCCAGTGTTGTAAGTCGCTCTGGATAAGAGCGTCTGCTAAATGACTTAAATGTAAATGTAATGTAAATTAACTCAATCAGCATGACAGAGTGATCTCCAGCCTTGTCCTCGTCAACACTCACACCTGTGTTAACGAGAGAATCACTGGTCCTTTTGTGGCAGGGCTTAAATGCAGTGGAAATGTTTTTGGGGGATTCAGTTCATTTGCATGGCAAAGAGGGACTGCAATTAAATGCAATTCATCTGATCACTCTTCATAACATTCTGGAGTATATACAAAATGCCATCATACAGACAGACAGCAGACTGTGAAAATGTATATTTGTGTCATTCTCAAAACTTTTGGCCACGACTGTAATTAGTAGTCTGCAGCTAGAAATTATGTAAACCTGGGATGCGAATACCGACAACTGCCGAAACATCTATACTAGGAGAACATTTCTGAATGGTACTCTGAAGTATTCATTCTAACCACAAAAGACTGATCTTCAGGGAAAAGAAAGAGAGAGAGACTCGGATTAACTCTCCAGCAGACGGACCGGATTCGAACAGAAAAGACAACAATGATCTACACCATAAAGGTGTACTTGCAATTATTCTCGAATGAGCGGCCGTTCATGTGCGAAGGATTAGCATTTCAATGTATATGATTATAGACAATGTAATGAATCCATTTCGTGTGTTTCCCGCTCTCTTTCAGTCCACACCCACTTCCCTTTGTCCACCAAGCCGTCATATCGGTTTAGCCAACTAGGGGATCTTCCCTATCATTGTTAATAACAAACTGTTTGTTTGTTTATGCATTTCTGTGAAAATGTTTAGTTAGTTAGTAAATAAATATTAAGCCAATTGGTGTATGGATGATTTATAGTAAAGGCTGGGTTTGTGCAGATAACCAAACATTTATGACATTCAGATGAGACTGACGTGAGGTAAAATAATAATTCATTAATATAAGACTAATTGATAAGATATTAAAATATCTGAAGTTATATTTAGAAAAGTATAACTTTGTAATCTGAAGATTTTCCGCGGTGCCCCGACTTCCTAGTTAATTAAAATGTACATGATTAGTTTAATCACGTAATACTAACTACAGAGAATTGATTTTATAAAATAACAGTCTTCTCCTTTAATGATGCCAAAGACACAACACTGCCTTGTTCAGGGGCAGAACGACAGATTTTGACCTTGTCGGCTCGGGATTTGATCTAGCAACCTTTTGGTTATTGGCCCAATGCTCTAACCTGCCGCCTTTGCCCCAGTCTGTTAGGTTACGATATTATTCTAAAATGTATTAATCTACACACAATACCCTATAATAACAAAGCAAAAAGAGATTTAGACATTTTTGCTAATTTGTTCAAGTAAAATCACAAATATTCAGACAAATCACGCAATACTTTGTTGAAGCAACTTTGGTAATGACTACAGCTTGACGCTACAAGCTTGGCACACCTGTATTTGGAGAGTTTCTCCCATTCTTCTCTGCAGATCCTCTTAAGCTCTGTCAGGTTGGATAGGGAGCGTTGCTGCACAGCTATTTTCAGGTCTCTCCAGAGATGTTTGATCGGGTTCAAGTCCGGGCTTTGGCTGGGCCACTCAAGGACATTCAGAGACTTGTCCCAAAGTCACTCCTGCATTGTGCTTAGGGTTGTTATCCTGTTGGAAGGTGAACCTTTGCCCCAGTCGGAGGTCCTGAGCACTCTGGAGCAGGTTTTCATCAAGGATCTCTGTCCTTTGCTCCATTAATCTTTGCTTCAATCCTGACTAGTCTCCCAGTCCCTGCCGCTAAAAAACATCCCCACAGCATGATGATGCCCCCACCATGCTTCACAGTAGGGATGTTGCCAGGTTTCCTCCATATGTGATGCTTGGTATTCAGGCCAAAGAGTAAAATCTTGGTTTCATCAGACCTTTGGCAAACTCCAAGCGGGCTGTCATGTGTCTTTTACTGAGGAGTGGCTTCCATCTGGTGCTGTGATGGTTGTCCTTCTGGAATGTTCTCGCATATCCAGAGGAAATCTATAGCGCTGTCAGTGACCATCGGGTTCTTAGTCACCTCCCTGACCAAGGCCCTTCTCCCCCGATTGCTCAGTTTGGCCGGGCGGCAAGCTCTAGGAAGAGTGGTTCCAAACATCTTCCATTTAAGAATGATGGAGGCCACTGTGTTCTTCGGGACCTTCAATGCTGCAGAAATGTTTTGGTGCCCTTCCCCCAGATCTGTGCCTCGACACAATATTGTCTCAGAGCTCTAAGGACAATTCCTTCAACTTCATGGCTTGGTTTTTGCTCTGACATAACCTGTCAACTGTGGGACCTTATATAGACAGGCATGTCACTTTCCAAATCATGTTCAATCAACTAAATTTACCACAGGTGCACTCCAATCAAGTTGTAGAAACATCTCAAGGATGATCAATAGAAACAGGATGCACCTGTGCTCAATTTTGCGTCTCATAGCAATGGGTCAGAATACTTACGTAAATCAGGTATTTCTGTTTTTTATTTTTCATAAATACTGAATACTTTCCAAAGGCATTGTGTAAGGTCAGATGATTGAAGGAAAAAAAGCTCCCTAAACACTCCCATTTTAAGTAGCACGAGGAATTCCCCCAACACCCCATTCCTCCCCACACACACCTTGCCAAATGGCTCTGTGGGCATGTTGCAAAACACAAGTGCCACCGGTTTAAGATTTCAGATCAGCAGC